>NC_071535.1:47171024-47471202 GCF_026979565.1 Vidua chalybeata | reverse complement strand
TCACTGTACTTTGGGTCACAGAGCGGGAACTGGGAAATGTGCTGGAATCCATCTTTCTCCAAACCACAATGTTTGCTGATGCTGTTTGGTTCTGTCTGATAAAACGCAAACAGCAAGACCTGCTCCACTCTCTTCCTCCCTCTGATGGAGGAATGAGCTCAGCATGCCCTGGCGTCTTAGCCAAATCCCACGGGGGTCATGTAATTGCATTCCTGCTCCATCTGCCTCAGTTATCCCACTTGGACATGTTATGTCTCTGTGTTTCCTGTTGTGGCATCCTCAGCATTCCCCAGCACATTCCCAGCCACATTGCTGCTCCGTGTACATCACGGCCCAGGACTCACTGCTGGCGCACATGCAGGCCGGCAGAGGCAGTGGATGCATTCCTGGGATAGACAGGTAAAAGCTCCTTCAGGTCCATTCTGAACCCAGGACATTCCAGTCATGGCATATCTGAGGATGTGAACATGTTTGATTCTTTCCTTGGCACCATATTGACAGAAGGAGACCATGGGGGAGTCTGTATTTAGTCCTGATTTTAGGGGATCAATGGGATAAACCAAGAGGGCATTCGTCTCCTCATGCAGTTTGCTATTGGAAGTTTAGTGAGTGTTTTTTTAGAAAGAGCACAAAACTCATGAGTGCTGAAAGCTGTTGTAAAAACACCTCCCAATGAGCAAATTAACAGCAGATTCCCAGATCTTATCAACCAGGATTCTGCATGAGACCCTAAATGATGGAAAAATCTATTTTAAGAATGTTTAGGGAACTTCTCAGGACATGATAATTTAATTTTTTGTGTGTGTGTGTGTGTATGTGTGCTGAATATAATATTTTGTGCACTGCTCCAAGTACAGCCTCTGTTCAATACCCAGTGCCTGTGCAGACACACAAGGTGGTGAAATATGGTGGGTAGGGGTCTCTTCTCTGGGAGAAAGGAAACTCACTGTAGAAGCATCCACTTTCAGCCAATATCACTGTCTTGCTTCAAAGGTAAAAATATATTAAATAAAAATCCCTTGATTTTCAAGGTCCAACTGATCTGTATTCTTGTCCATTTAACTATGTGGCTGAATGAATGAGCAATTCATGAGTGATTGGGATAAGAGATGGAAAATGGTGTAAATAAGGACACTGGACAAAGAATACCATCAATAATGTGATACCATTGCCTATCTTGCAGAAAAAGTCACATAGATAAAACGCATTATTACAAACTTGTGAAGTATCAAATATTATTTTCCATTAGAACTTAAAAATGTCTTTGGGTCTGCCTGCAAAATATTCATGAATTTTTGGCTTTTTACTTGCCTGGTTGCATCCTGTCCTGGGCCTCATCCTTCAGGCAGAGATGGGTAGGCTATTTCCTCATCTTGTCCCCATGTAGGACTCTGGTCCTGTTTTTGTGATTCTGATCCTCTTTTTGTGCTGCACAGATGATGGGAGGTGTAGTGACTTTAGCCTGGAAACAGGCAGAAGTGTTCTGTGTTGCAGCCACAGTAATGATCCCTGTGTTGTCTTCCATCATGGAAAATCTCATAAATGAATTTAAAAAGGAAAAAAAACCCAGTCAAATGGAGTGGATAGAGGAGGTCTGGCTTAAAAAAGGAAGGTGCAGCTCAACCCTACCTGCCATGGATATGCCTGAGGGTAGCCAGGGACAGACACATGAAAATCACAATAAATATTGGGCAGAAAGAAGGGAGACACCATTGTTTGGCTCCTTCCCTCCCATCCTGCTCCTGTTTGTACAATCTCCATAATGACACATGTATCTTGGCCTGCTGGACTTTAGACTTGGGTGTATGTTGGGTTTTGGGCACTGAGTTCAGAGCCCAAAATTCGAAAGAGGATGAAAACACTTTTCCAACACCACTTAGCTGGAACAAAAGCATTTCTGCTACCCTGCCTGACACCCTGGCTGGCAAGAGCACCCACTGGGTCCCAACCCCACTGTCCAGGCATACAGCCAGCCTCTCCTCACCCAGGAGAGCAATAAATTAATGTTCATATGACAGAGCAGGGACCCAGTTCCACCACACACACTGGAAGAAGCAGACCCCAGCCCTCCTACTGCCCATGCAGAGCAGCTGGAAAACCTGGAAATATAAATTCAAGCCAGAGGCAGGCAGAATAACCTGTTCCCAAAACCACTGTGAGATGCTCAGCCTCAGGATTGTGCAAGCTTTAACAGACTCGGAGCTGTAAAGTGCTGGAGGAGAAAGGCTTACCTGGGCTGTGGGCTCACCAGCTCTGCAGTGCTACCCCAGCAAAGCCCTGCCATACAGTGAGAGCTGGCAACAGGGAACCTCACAGTGGGTGAAGAGGGTCTTTGGGAGGCTGGGGGACCTGGAAGAAGCTTCTGACTAGCTGCCAGGATTTAAGAATAGCAGAAGTCATTGCTCAGAACCTCATTTGTACCTTGAAAGTGTTCTGGCATCCAAGCTGATTATCAGCTAGTAAAAAACTGTGCCAAAAGCTGAACCAGAAAGGGGCACTTTGGTAGAAAGGAAAAATCAAAAACAAATCTGTCGCTTCTGCCCACGTCTCCTGGAGGTGGAGGTGCGAAGCTGCTAAAGGGCTCAAGTAGAAGTGTAGCTATTGCAGAGAAGTTCAACTGGACCCAGCAGTGTGATGAGGCAGGGACCATCCTCCTGTCCCATTTCCCCAACCTGCAAACTCCCAGCAGATGGCTGAGGCTGAGGGCACATACAGATGCAGAAGGCTGTAAGAACTACATGGATTTTGCTGACTTGGGCTCCAGCAGCTCTGGTTTTCTTCATCTGAAACCTTGAGAAAACCCATTGCCCTGCAGTTGTATTGCATGAGTAGCACTGGAACAATCAGTGTGAAGTTTTGTAGAAGGTGAGGGAGACGTAGGTACAACTTAATCTGATATTTGTTTGATACATTCCTTTGACATAGCCAGTGATTATAAATCTTGCAAGATACTGCTAATGGCCTAATTAGCCTTACCACAGGAGTCTTTGAAAATAATACTGCAGGGGTGATGTCAGATTTACCTTAATTTTAAGTGTATACAGAATATCTGTGGCATGAACAGAAGCATCAGGACACCCAAAAGGCAATGTCAAGCCCTCACAGGTTAGGGAGTTAGAGCTTTGAGATGTGTGTTTTCTCATTTCAAGTTGCCAAGTGCAAGACATGAGAGATTGGATGTGTGAAGGTTGTCAGCCTTTTGGACTGGACCTGGGGCCAGCCAGAGCCATGCTGAATATGCATAAAGAGCTACAAAAAAGCTAATCAGGAAAGTTGAAATTTATATGGTTCTTGCTAGGTAACACAAGGAGTGGCTGCATTTTGCTGATAATCTCTTGGCACCTTATTTCTCTCACTCTGAAATTAGGGTGATGGTTTGCTCTTATCTCACAGGTAAGCCACAAAGATACATTCATTAAAGTCTGCATAATATTTGTAAAGGATGCAGACACTGGGATG
Source organism: Vidua chalybeata (assembly GCF_026979565.1). Lineage (NCBI taxonomy): Eukaryota > Metazoa > Chordata > Aves > Passeriformes > Viduidae > Vidua > Vidua chalybeata. The sequence continues at coordinate 47,467,743 of NC_071535.1, read as the reverse complement.
AGACCCTCACAGAAACACCCAGAACTAAAGCCTAAGTTAAGACAATATTTTCTAAGCGGGAGACATCCATCTTGTGACAATGTTTAGTTACAGTGACTTTTCTCTCTGCAATGCCAGCCAAGCCTCTAAATCATTGCATTTGATGGATGCTGGGGCAGCACGGCCACAATTGCTCATTGTCAGGCTGATACAAAGGTCACAGCTTTGCTAAGCTTTGGATCAAAATCCAAAACATTCCCTGTCACGTCCCTCAGGTTTGAAAGAACAATAAATTTACTAATTTAGCTTTAGTGTTGGGTAGTAGCTGGTGCCACCTTTATCTGTTTCTTCTGAAAAAATAAATGCAACATCACCATCCCCAAAGGAGCATCATGATGCTGCAGCATGCTGTTAACCTTCACAGCATAAGACAAAGGCTTTGGGGGAAAGGTGAAGGAGGGCAGGATTTTGTAGGATGACTCAAAGGCTCTGCAACACCTCCATTGCTGAATGGCTTCGTGGAAGTGGCTGTGTGCCCCTGAGCTTTGTGAGGAGTGATGATGCTTGAGAATCAGACCCTGGATGCCCACTGGAGCCTGCCACAGCTGTGGCTCAGTGGCAAGGACACTGTTATTGAAATGATAGAATAAAAAGGGATCACTCTTTTGGGGTGATCACTGTAGAGGGGATCACCTACTATTGTGGCTCGCCCTTTAAAAACTAGTATACAGTCTCGGCATTATAATTAGCCCAGATGGTTTCAAAAAGATGCAAGAAGTAGGCACAGATAAACCATCTCTGATTCTAGCTTTTAATACCAAAATACCTTTTTTTGTTTTATTTACTTTCCCAACTTTGGTTTACAGGTGCTACTATGAGGTTGTTGACACCATTGTTGCCTAAACACACACACTTCCCATTTCCTTTTGAATCTGGATGTATTCTTGGAGGAACCCAAGGGGATCACTGAACCACATAACACACCCAGATTGGAGATGGACAGAGGGGGTGAGAATGAAGCCAGAGGAGGAGTGAGTAGGTTGGGGGTGATGAAAGACTGATGCCTATGAGAAGGTTCAATTGTGGCAGAAATGGAGGAAGCACTGTGGACTTTATTCTCCGTCTGCGGGAACATCAACATTGAAATCTCTGCTTGTATCTGGATTTGTTGACACAAAATCCATTGCCCAGATGTGGGGGGTTGGAAACAGTTTACCTGTTACATTGCCAGTGCTATCTCAGGAACACAACTCCACAGGCTGGAGCAGTTGTAGTATATCTGTCTGTCTCTTATCTAGTGTGTAACCTCCTGGACTGAAGACATAATGTACTGTCTATCCTTTCTGTGATAAAAATAAAGCATATAAAACACACATATACACACACACACACAATCCCAGGCCAAAAATTACCTTAGGGGAACATACTGTGACTAGATAAGAAGGTACTAGTTGGCACATAGTTACCTCTTTGCTTCCTAACTAGGACACTCAGTTTGGTGTGGGGCCACAGGAGAAGGGGGAGAGAGATGTCATGGGATGGATAGCAAGATAAAGAGAGAGGCATGGAAAGAGACAGCTCAAGGAAAAAGAAATCAAAAGCAGACTGGACTTATTCCAGGTTTTCATAACCCCTCCAGCCAGCTGTAAAATCTGAGAATTTTTGGGCCATGGGCAGCAAGTCCTGAGGGACTGAATAGGAGGTTTTGGGGGCTTAGAGCATCAACTTCTACATGAGATAAAAACTGGCAAACCTCCTGGAAACTGGAAATGCTTCTAGAAAACTCCTGGAGAGTTGGCATCATGCATGACACTGCATGTTGCTGGTGCTTTACACCTTGCACCCCCTGAAGGTCAGCTTTCCTGCTGGGAGCAATCTGTTCTCTTCTGGGGGCTGATTTTTTTCCACCTCTCCTCTGCTACTGGTTCCCTTCAGCAGTTCTAGTAAATTTGTAGGCAATTTCTTCTGAATGACAGATGTGACTGGGCACATGGGGAGGCTCTGCTGCCAGGTCCTGAAAGCTGTGTCCAACCCATCAGAGGATGGTGGGTTTAGGAAACACTGAAGGAAAGAGAGCTTTAAAGGAAAAGGTGGAAGTGAAAGAGAAGAAAAAACAGAGGCTCAGCATGTTTATGAAACAAACGTTGCTGGAGATCCCGAGCCCAACTCAACATCCAAGGTCACCAGACTCAAACCCACTGCTCAGTTTTTCACTCACTGTGGGTTCTCTGTGTAGATCCAAAGCAATATAATGGATGAAGGAGAATTGCAGTTATAATCAATCCTTATCACCAGTGTTTACACAGTGCTTAAAAACTGTCAGAACCACACCAGTGCTTCCCTTCCTGTCAACAACTTCTGTTGGCTCCACAACTTGACAAACAGCAAGGCAGTGGCAGCTCCCACATCCTAATTTTGTATCATTCTGCACCCAGGACCTCCCCGCCCCTGCCCTACACCACTTCCCAATATCTCTCTCCCTCAACATTTCTTGCCCTCAAGCACCTTCAGGGAAAGCAATTTTTAGAAATCCAGCAGCTGGATGAGATTTTTGGTTTATCTTTCTTTTGGACAAGGTGATAGCCTAGGTTGTAACCTGCTTCTGCCTTGAGGCTCCCTGCATGGGAAGGGCAGTTGTGCTGGTACCCTGCCAAGGATACATTTTACAGGGGTCTGCTGGCTGAAGGATGTCAGCAGCCCAAAAGATCACCAGTTGTGGGCAGGGCTCTTTGGAAACATTTTCACAACTAACTGGCTTATATAGTGGAGTAAAATACGCATTTCCCAAAAGAGGGCATCACATTTTCACTTTGATGGATGGGCTCAAGTGTTGAGTCAGAATGAAAAAATAATATTTGTGGAAAGCCCACATACTTCAGAAGAACTTAAACCTTCTTTTTCCTTTGGTCTCTTTGTAGTATTTTTAAGAAAAAGTTAACTCAAATTTTAAGAACTGTGCTGGGATGGAATAGGAAAACATTTTGTTCTGAAAATGTCAATATTACATATTTGGATATTTTCTGTATTTGTTTTTTTATAACAAACAAAACAAAATATTGAAATTTATACTGGCTTTGCTAAAAATGTCAGTTCCATCGAAACAACATTTTGCAACGAGAAACTGGTTTATGCTTCCCCCCCTTTTTTGCTGACTGCTTGCACTTTCTTCAGAAAAAGTGTCCATCTGGGTTTTACTGGGAACAAACACTTTGTGTTTGTTCCAGGGGCTTTTGCACGTGCAAAAATGCCTTTGGTTGTTGGTGCCTGCATGGCAATGCACACACCAGGAAAACCTTCCTGCTCACGGAGCCTTCACCTGCAACTTGCTTGGACTGAGTGAAGAACTGAGCTGCAGCCAGCTCATGAAATAAATTCAAGCATCCTCTGCCTCAGCCATGTGGACCGGCCTTCCCAGGAGGGAGACGCAGCCCTTTATTCCTGTGCTGCCAGATCCAGCACTGGTGCCAGCCAGGCCCTGCTGCTGCCCTGCAGTAAAGCCACCTGGCCTGTACACCCTTGGGCAGAGCCAAATCTGCACTGGCCTTGGGCACTCCAGCAGGAGGTTGTGAGAAAGGACAGCTCAGGAGCCATCACAAACACAGGTTGCACTGTGAACACCAGTCAGTCTGCAGACAGTTTGAGTCAGTGAGGCGTACTTCCCATGGGAACTCTTAGTCCTGGCTAACTTCAGGCAGGACCAATTAGAGCAGGGAGTAAATACACTTAGCATGCTCAGGAAAATACATCTAAAGCTGTTTATACACATTCCTTTGGACGAGTCAGCAACAAAAATATCCTTACAGCTGTTTCCTCCTTCCTTTCTTCCCCCTCTCTCTCTGTGCCGCTTCAAAAATAAAGCTTGCTGGCCTCACCTAACCCTTGCTGGGTTTACTCCTATTCACTCCCAAGTCTGTCAGGTCTTGTGTGCCACCAGCCCCTCAACTGGTGAGCTTCCAGCAGACTTGCTGTGGCATTTTTCTGGCTCCCCTCAAGAAGCCAAGAGGAAAATGCATTGCGATAGAAGCCAAGAGGAAAAAGGTTTGCCTGTTTCCTTATAACTAAGGAGCTGATACCTAGGACCAATCACCTCCATCACCTCGGGCCACCTTCGTCATTGGGCTGAGGCTTTGTGCACACGGTGCACTTGATCGGTCCTAATGGCACCCTGAGAGCCACTGCCAAAGCCATAACTGCTATCTAACAAGGATGATCTCAGGTGATGGGGCCATGGCCACATGGACCGCTTGCAGGGAACAGGGAACCCAGATCTCATGTCCGAGACCACTGCCGTACCCACAGGGTCGTTCTTTTTCCTCATTGCTATCATGCTTGATTCAATGTGCATGTTCTATGATTGGTCACATTAGCTACATGGGGCTTTTCCTGTTTTCCAGGTGAGGGACTGAGGCATTTGTAAGAGAACTCCAACTGAATGATTCAGCTGTGCAGCATAAATAGGGCTTGATCCTAAAGAAAAATCTTCCCATTAAGTTTCACTGTGAACCAGTATTTTGTTTCACAAAATAAGTGGGGTACTGTAATTTGGACTCATTCAAGATGGGAAGGGTTTTATCTTCAAAGCCAGGATAAAACATGAATACAACTAAATTCTCTATGATAAAAATAAAAAAAACTTTTTTTTTTTTAATCTGGACAAGACTAGTTGGACTTACTTTATATTTCATATAACGTATTACATCGCATATTAAAAAGTTGTTTAAGATTTTAAAAATAGCACTTTTCATACTGAAAATATTTCAAGATATTTGGAGTTTTGACAGAGCTGCATTCTCCAAAGGAAAACCCTCTCTTCCTGTGTTTGCCCTACCAGCTGTTTGGTGATTTTTTTACACGGTACAACTGAGGTGTCAGAGTGACAGCACCTCCAGAGCTGGGCAGGCAAGAGGGAGAGATTCATCTCCCCCAGCCAACAAGGATGGGCAAGGCTCTTTGGTTTCCAAAGCTTTCTCCTACCAATCCAGCTGTGGTTAAATGGCCAGCCAGTATGTGCCAGACAAACTGGAGGCCAGCTCAGAGGAATCAACTAGGCATTGAAGTCACAAGCCCAAGTTTCTGGAAAGAGCTCTCTGCCAAGCTCAGGAAGGCTGAGCTTGAGAACATCTGGCTGAGACACACATGTGCATGCACACACACACATGCACACACAGCAATTCCCAGAGCTCAGCTAATACAGCATTTGCTTAGAGTACTTTACAGCTTAATTCCTGTGATCACAGTGGCTTTGTGAGCACATCTCACTAATGGAGCAGTTCCAGGCTTTATTTGGTCAGCCCTCTCCACCTTCCCTCATGCTTGTACAGCAGAGCAGAGCCTAATGAGCTGGATGTGATGCACAAGAAACTCGTGGATGTGTCACTCTCTGATCCATAAAGTAGGAAACCCATGGCCTGGATAGAAAAAAAGACACGATCCCATGTGTGTGTTTAGGTCTGGAAGGTTAACAGTAGGGAACTATCTGATGGGAGGGGAAGGCAGGACCAGATGTGTTCAGATGAGCAAGGGAGGATAATGTAGTCATCAAAATGCAAGATACCTGTGTGAACTGCTTGGTTTTGTCACAGATTTCTACACATCTAAAGAATAAGTGAGGTGAAACCCCCTGTCTTGGGTCTGAAGTGTCTAAGAGAGTTCCCCCTCCATTCAGACATGGTCTCCCAAACACAAAGGAATGAACAAGACTCTGGTTATAGTTTATATGACTACATCTAGTCCACACAGGAGGAAAAAAATGGTAACAAGATCAAGATTTTTGCCACACAAAGAAAAATTTAAGCCACACAATTACACCTGTCTTCCAAACAAAAACCACTTCTTCTGAAACAGTGCTTGAAAGCCATCTAGATGATCAGACAGCCATCAGACTCCATCAAGAAAAAAGACGATTTTTGCATGTGTCAAGTCAACCAGCAATGCAGGACAATAATGGGGGTGGTAAGAGGTAGCCAACACTGGCCAGAAGAGCAGGTGGCAATGTGTGCCACAGCAAGCCTCAGCACCATCCCGCAGGAGCACCTCTGTGATAGGAAAACCCTTCAATCATTGGTCAACCTAAGCAAAGAGCAGTCTTGCTGGAAAGCTGAGATTCAGTGAAATCCATGTGTTAACAAGTGATTAGTGCCTTTCCTTGAAAATTTTCAGTTATTTTTCTTTTATTGGAAATCTGAAAAGCCTTAGAAAGATCTTCAGCAGCAGAAAAAGTACCTTTCATTTTCCAAAAGAACCTGTAAATTTCCATGGAATAAGTCAATGAAAACAAACATTTTGTCACTCACAATTTTCCAGGAAGGAGAGAGAGGATAAGGGGAAACATTATTTTTGACAAGGTCTGCTGCTTGGCAGAGCTCTTTAATAAATAGATCAGGCCAGAGCATACAACTTCAGTCCATATGGCAGAATGGCTGGTCCTTGAAAAGCTGATAGAGATCTTGTTGGCTGAGTTTCCCCTGTGGTTGACAGAGCATTAGCTAAAGACAGAATACAGGCAACCAGTCCTTCTGAGAATGACTGGATGCCAAACCAGTGGCTGGCAAGATCTCTAAAGGCTTAATGATAGAACGCAAATGCTCACATAGAGACCTGACCATCAGAGAATTTGCTAGCGGGGAAACTGCAGGCTACCACATACCGTAAGAGGAGCTTGCTCTCAAGGAGTGAGGAAAAAAAAGTAACAAAAAAGAGAGAAGGTCGGCTCTTCAAGTATTTCCAAGGTGGTTATAATCTTTCTCCAAAGAGGCAAATCCAACATTAAACACCAGGAGAATAAATCAGCTGCATGGACTGGCAAAAGGCTGAGAATCTAAATTGCAGCAAGGTCAATAGGAAGCAGGGGGCTGCTCAGAGGGAGCCAGAGTGAGAAATTCAGCACATCTGGTAGGTACAAAGCAATGCCCTTCAGGCAAACTCAGCCCCCAGCCCACCCCTGTGCAGGCCCTAGAACTCAGCAAAGGGAACAATACATGCAGAGACAGCCACGGGGAGGTCCTGTCTGAGGGAAATCTGCCTGCAAGAGGAGAGGGTGTAGGGGGAAAAAGAAAAAAAAGGCAGGTGAATAAATGAGAAGAAGCAGTGTTAAGCCTGTGCAGCTTGTGTGGCTGCCTGAACAGATGTGAACTGCTGCCTCTGCTAGCTCAGGGGATGCTCTCCTGCTCTGGAGACAGAGCTGGCTGCAGTGTTTTCTTTGGTGTAGTTGCATGCATGCCAACAGCAGGGCTGCACCACCCCTGGCACAGACAGCCCCACCACGGATCTCACAGGAGTGCTCCAGGGCAGCCCCACATCTCCACTGTAAGGTGCAATGCCAGCCCTCTGCTTCACACAGCTAATGGGACATAAAAATCAATGCAGGGAAGCCTTAAAGCTCCCCTAAATGTCTGTGGGGAGGAGGCAGGCCTAAGCATTGGCACAGCACAGGAGGGAGTCCAAGCAGATCTCTGGGGAAGAAAATAAAAGAGTAGCGTGCAGCTGATCTTTCTGTTGATTTGGAGACTTGTCAATCAAGCACCCTTTGAATGTTTAATGGGTGGGTTGCAGCCCAAACCTATATTTACAAGAAAATATCAATAAAAGCTGTGTAAGCCCTGAATGTACATGCAGAGGCATGGCATGGAAAGCAAGCTGAAAACCAGGGCAAAGAGCAGGAAAAATAAGAATAGAAAAGGTTTTGTTGGAGAGAAAAGTAGGTCAGAGACTGATGGTGTTTTGGGGGATGTATCACAGAAACACAGAATATTCTGAGTGGGAATGGGATCCACATGGATCATTGAGTCCAACTCCTGTATGGAGGGCACAATTAGCTGGCACTGCAATGCTGAGCTTATCTGGGCTGTGGGACCAGCAGAGGTTTGGTGGCCAGGCTCCCCTGGAAGCATCACCATTGCTTGCACATCAGTGGAGCAAGCTCTGCTCTGATGGGCTCAGTCAGGTACTCCCGTGGGAATGCTTCCCAGTATGGCAGCACTTTGATTTGCTCTCAGTTCAGATGGTACCAGATCAATCCTCTGACCTCTGCCTGGGTTTATATTTGAGTTTGCCACAATATAAAATAGATAAATTAAAACTTTGATCTCAAATACCCCCAGGATTGTGAAGGGTTGTCAACACTTATGAGTATTCCATTAACATTCGAATACTTTACAATTCCCTTTTAACAGTTCATCATTTCTTGCTTGCATTATTTTTTGCTGCTATTTATCAGCGTATCTAACAAGATTGCCCTTTGTAACTAATGCAAAAGAACATGGGGAGATAAATATCCTTTATGGCATGAAGGTGACATGGATGGCACAAAAAAAGAAAAAAAAAGGACAATAATAGATATTCAAGCTGAATTAAATCTGGAGTTTTAGAGCTTCTAGCTGATGGTGGCAAGGAAAGTGCAGAAAACCTTGCAGATGGCAGCTCCTATGTGACCCACAGGAGTAATTCTTTTCCAATGTGCCAAGTAAGGAAACAGAGATGCTGAGTGTCCCTCCCACTGCTCCCAAATGCAGGTGTTGGTACAGTGACAAGCTGCTGTCATCCACGGTGGTGTCACTCAGAAGAGAACACTGTGGGAAGAACACTGGGAATGGGTCCTTTGTCCCCAGCTCTTCAGCCTGACTTTAAACTAATTCAAGGAACAGCAGCATGAGAATAACATATATATTTAAATATGTATAAACATATAGGGCTATCTATGTATTATTTAAATATGAACAGACATGTAAATTTACTTTACCTTTTTGTTTAGCTACCAACCTCTGCTTAGTTCAACCCACAGTGACCTACTTAAACAGTGGCTCAGGTGACTGCTTTTTTGCTCAAGGGGTTGAAGGAAGGCAAGAGCTGTGGCCATGACCTCAGAGAAATTGCTGCAAGGGGAAGGGAGAGCAAGGATGTGAGCTAAGGTGCTCAGTATCACCAGGACAAAGCCAGTCGGGCTCAGGTACAGCTTGAAAGGCTTGTAAAGGAGCATTTATAAGTTCTCCAGAGTGGATTTAAAATTGGCGGTTGATGTAGTGAATAAAACTGCAACCCTCAGAGGTATTTAGGTATTTGATTCTCTGCTCAAACCAAACCTTTGCATCTGGGCTCCAGTGCAAGGACTTTCTACCTAGATGAGCATGAGGAATAGTTTGGGCAAAAGTACCGGCCACATGGCCCTCAAGCCAGCTCCCCTGATGGATGTAGTTCTAATAATGGCTTAGATCCTCAATAGGTGGGTCCCAGTTCCTCAGAGCCTCTCTGAACTGCGTGGGTTTCACAAATGGTCTTGATGTATGGTAGTCTCTGCCTTTGCCAGAGCTGCCATCCCCTTGAGCTCCTGTTGTTGAGGCAAGGCTGAGGTTCTGCAGCATTAGTAAGGGAGCGGGGAGCCTTTCTGGGAACATGGAAAGATATGGGCATATGAGGAGAGTAAGGAAAAACCAGCACAGTTAAGGGACTCAGTCAAAAAGCTGCTATAGCGTAGGATGGTAGGTGCATCTTGGAGGGGGGAAGAGTCACTAAACTATACAATGGAAACATTCTAAATAGAGGTGGCTATCACCTCATCTAGTCAGATATACTATTTGGCTAAAGTTGACATATCCCTGTGGACCACTTCAGCTTCAATCAGTTTTAAAAGGAAGCTTTTCTTGGTGAAAAGGAGAGAAAGACTGAGTGATACTCTTTACCTAGTGTTTAGGACATTGACCACACTTTAAATCCCTATTCTGCCTGATTCAGAATGATCTCAAAAACCTCTGCACATAGGAAAAAAAAATGAGGCTGGAGGTGATGGTTTAAAAACGCTACATTGGAATGTTTAAAATATGTCAAAAACTTTTTTTTTTTTTTTTTTTTTTTTTTAATGGGAAATTCATCAAACCTGACACTTCCCATGAAGAGTTCTGGCTCCAATAAATCAGTATATTTGGACAATCCCTGATTCCCCCCCCCCCCTTCACCACCATTTCAGCCTGGTTCTAATTATACAGCCATATATGCATACACAGCCAGTGTGTACATGTGAAGGCTCAGTAATCTCAGATCAGATGGGGAGGAAAGTGTTGATAAGACCTTAGCTGCTCCACAACATAAAAAATTGTCTGAGCACCCTTTTCCCCCACACCTCTTCACCTCACCCTCCCAGGAAAAGCCTAACAGAAGAGGCGGTGGGCTCTGCAGATGGCAGCCACATGCACTGGCTGGCTGAATCCCCATCTTGACATTTCTGCATTTATCTAGTGCCCTCCTCAGGTTTTGCAGAAGTTCACCTTCCTCTGGATGCAAGGCTCACCTTCCTCTAGATGTGAGACTGATCTGGCCCTGCTGTTCCAATGCCAGGCATCCAGCCCCCTTGAGGGAAGGTGAGAATTGGTGCTTTCCACACCCAGTGGGAGGCCAGGGAAATGGAGAAGTCCAGGGAATGTAATATCCTCAATTATGAAACTCAACATCAAGAGCTCCCACACTTCAAGGTGTGCTCACAGCCTGGAGAAAAAGATCCCTGACTTTAGTTCTGGCATTTCCAGTCAGAGCCAAGGGCACTAAGCATCTAACAGACATCCAGCACCTCTCAGGATCAACCCATAGTTCAGGGCTGCTCAAGGCAGCTGGTAGGAGGCATTACCTGAGCCCAAAGCTGCTGACAAGGTTTCAGTGGGGGTTCCTACACCATATGAGATTGACCCTCTTAAGGAGGGGGGGTATGGGAAAGGGTTTTCTCTGAAAATGATGAAAGAGTTAAAGTTGAAAGCAAACAGGCCACCCAGCTCTCCCTTTAACCCTCCTACAGCAGAAGAGACCTGAGGGCCAGCCAAATCTACCAGTTCTAGGAAATTATTAAAAAAAAAGACATACACACATTGGGGGGTGGGAAGACCAATCTATTTTCACAAGAATCTGTCCTTGATTAAAACAGAAACATGGAAGTTGGGGAAAGAACCAATTATTCAGCAGAGAGCTCAGAAGAAAAAATAAAAAAGGGGAAAAAAAAGGCATATTTGTTCAGGGTGTGATAGAGAGACTTCCAAAGCGCATGGAGACAATTGGAAATTAGGTCTATTGAAGCAGAGGCATTTGCCGCTCAGGGTGAGGAATCAAAGGGTAAGTCCCGGGGAGGCGGCAGGGTGGGGTGGCCACCCCCGGATGAACAGTGACAGGCAGGCTCGAGCGTGTGACCTCTCATAAAATCCTTCCAGGGGGCTTTCACATATTGTGTGGAGCATAAGCTGATTTCCACACACAGAGATTCCTAGTGAAGATGTCCTTCAGGAGGCGAGGGGAGGAGATGGGGTAATGAAACCAGCCTGTCTGCCAAGCAGACACTCACCCTCACCGAAGATGGCACAGATGCATAATGGAATATGCCAAGGGATGGGAAAAAATGCTGTTGGCCTCAATGGCATGCAATAAAAAAAAAAGAACTGCATGTGAATTAAATCCAAAGTACCTGAATGCTAGAGGCTAGAGGCTAGAGAGAGGGAAGATCAAGAAACCCCTGGTTTCTTATTGCAGACCAGAGCAAGGCAGCTTCAGAGAGTGCCTCTGGTTAAGAAGCAGTTATCATCTGCCTCAGACTGACCTGGCCAGAGTTTGAACTAGTCTGAACAGAGATTTATTAACCCTTGCAGTCAGAGATCGATAAATAGCTTCCTCTCAAGCAGGCAAACTGCCTGGAATACAAAAACATGCAATGAGCCTGCCACCAAACTGTTCTCCCCACGTCCAATAAAAAGATGCTCCAGTTCCCCAAAAGACAGCAATTTCCTATTTCTATAGTGTTTTGAAGCCAACTGTAATATTCACATCTAATTGCAGGGCCCTGGATCCCTGCCATGTAGAGAATGGTTGTTAGCAACATAATTTGTACACTTCTCTGGGGTCATTTAGAAACCATCTGCACTTACACCCTCCTCATGTCCTCTGCTGAGTGTGTGCTGGTCACTCAGTCGTATCATGCTGCAAAGGGCAAGGTGCACCACTGAGATTTATGTGCAGAAGAAGAAAGAGTAGATGATGTTCTTCAGGGTCAAAGCCACCCGAGTTCTTCATCTCTCCAATTGACTACTCTGCTAGGGAGAGAGATAAGGCTAAAACTGTGGTGGAATAAAAGATTTAAATTGCAGTTTGACTTTTTATTTTTTTAATTGAAACTTTGTTGGAAGAAAGGGTGAAGGCTTACTATCCAAAAAAAATATTTTTCAGGCAAAAGTAAAAGTCAAAAACACAGGACTGTTATGATTGTTCTAGAAATCATACAAAGGATAAATGAAATGTGGGGAAAAGAAAGATGCTCTAACAAACAACATGCCACAGGATCTTTTCCATCAGCTCCAGTGAGCAGTTCCACTCAACTTTGAAAAAGTCACAATTATTAGATTTTTAAGTGTATTCACACTGTATTTCAAGATACCTTAGCCATGCCTTTAAACAAAGGGATGAAGCTCCTTGCTCAAGGAGTCCCTGAGCTGCAAACTTCTAGAAGTCAGAGTCTCTACTGGAGATAATCTTCTGCTTCAAAGCTCTCCCGTGCATTTTCTGTCAGTGATGGGTAATTGTTTGCTGTGTACCTTCACACTGAGTCATCCCTATTTCCCAATCCTTTCCTACATGTCATTATTCTTATTCATTGACTCCTGTCTCACATAATTCTGTTTACAAATCCTTCTGGCTGTCTCCAAGCATCTAAACACATCTCCATCTCCAAAACATGATATACTCTATTTTAGAAAAGTTTAAGAGCTCGCGCAGGTGGAAACTGTCAGGAATAGCTCCCTGTTACTCACTCTTTGGAGGCTACGCAGGGGTGTGACAACATAAGAAAACCCTTCCTGGTAAAATCAGATCACAGTTTTTGACAGTCAGTGTTTTCAGACATATCCAAGCTGTAGCTAGAGCTTGGCAGGGAAGACTTTCTCTTACTTATAAAAGTTTTCGAAACTTCAATTGATGTTCCTCTCCACATCAGAAAGAAAACTGGAAGGAAATCTCAGAACTGTTCACAGACCATGAGCAAATAATAAAAATAAAAAAAAAAAAAAAAAAACAAAAAAAAAAAAAAAAAAAAAAAAAAAAAAAAAAACCAACACAAACAAAGCAAGGCAAAACAAAAATTGGTACAGATAAAAATAATTTTGAAATATTTGATTTGGACTTTTCCTTGCTATTTAATATCTTTCTTCTACTATAAATTAAATTTAAAAATGAAATATTATTTCAAAGTAGAAAACCTCTAAATTTCTAATAATTAAAAAAATGTTTAGAAGACTTGTAACAGTTTTACAAGCTGGAAAATTTGTTAAAACCATTCCATTTACCACAAACAATTACAGTTTGACTATATCTGTCTTTTGTGACAGAAAAAAAGAAAGTGAAATTAAATTTCCAACCCTTTTTAGCAGTGACTTAATGTTTTTGTAACACTTTTCAAGGTGAGAGATGCACCAAAATAAAATTCTGACTTTGCCCAGACCCTGAAACTGCTTGGAGCCAAGGACGTTGTCAAAGAAACTGGTGGATCCAAGATTGTTGATAGAGGAAAGAGAGAGGGTCTGGACTGAACAAAAATACTTGTGCCAGTGAGTGAGGTTTTTGTGGTTTGCCCCTTCTTTCCTGGCTGATCATGCTGCAGAACACACCCATCATGGCTGAGGCACAGAGCCAGAAGCCAAAAGTGGCCAGGTGACCTTGAACAAGCATCAAATTCAGCAGGGGCTCAAAGGACTGCAAGGGAGCCAGGAGAGGTGACTTGACCTGATGCTGGCCGTGGGGGATAAATAATGCTATTTTCCAGCAACCCCCACCTGTTTTTCCAGAAGTTTTTCATCCACGTTCAGTTCTCAGCTGTACATCTGACTCTTTGTAAATTCCAAAAATTGATCCATTCAGGGCCCAAGGGTTGAGGAAAAGAAAAGGGTCAGCAGATAGCAGGCAAGCCAGCTGCTGTGTTTATGGAGGGGTGAGGTTGCCAAATAGTTGCTGAGGGATGGGACAGTTGTGTGGCAGTCATTTTTCCTTCAGCAGAGCTGGCACACGGAGGCAGAACATATCCAGACTTGCACTTGAGAGCTTCCAGGATTCATTGGCTCTGACATCTTCTGCCAGAAATAGAGAGAGATTCTGGAAGCTACATCCCTGTCAAAAGGCCATTACTGTACCACCTTGGCTCTGCAATGTGGCTCTGCTCCTTTCTGCTGCCCTCTCCTCTGCCAGACACCTATCCCATCTCCTGGCAACTGCTCAGGAGGCATCTGTGTGCCTTCTCACCCACAACCAAAAGTGACTGAGATCAAAACAACAATTAGGGTAAAACTTTTTCAGGCTGGCTTGAAGGTCCAGGTTCTGTCATGGTAGCAGCTCCTTGGGCCATTAAAAATAATCAGGATTCCAGAATGTGACATGTTTTGCTTGCACATCTCCTAGTTACACTATTGGGAAAAGTAGTTCTTTGTTGAACACACAATATATACCTGGTAAAAACCTTCTGGGGTAGTGGTAGAGAACGCAGTCAACTGCCAATCCCACTGGAGGTAGGACTGCATGGAAAAGAAAATGTCTGAGAGACACTGACACCACATTTTCTGGGGTCGTTTTGCATGCTACCTGTTCAGTGGAGACCACAATGAAAAACAGGGAAGTGCCCAATTCTCATAAGAACATGAATGCTACATTACATAAGAACAAATGTCCAAGCAGTGCAGTATTTTGGATGTGACGGTAACTGGTAACAGGTATTCAGGGACAAATGTAAAGAACCGGGTATGGACAGATATTTAGCCTCTAGGAAACAGCAGCATAGAGACCAAACAAAAGACGTGCCCGTGTCCCTTAGAGATATCAAGGCACATAAGGGAACCTCCTTCCACCCTGAAGGAAAAAAAAAAAAGAAAAAAAAAAGTCACTGGGAGAATGTGCCCAGTGGAAGTGAAGAAAACATTATAAATGACTTGGAGTCTGCCTCCCACTAACCACTGGGCAAGACATTTCGTCTAGCCTGTGCCTCAGTTCTCACCACGACATAGAGATGTTGCATCACTACAGGATGGAGAAAATGAAACCATGTCATGACTGACAAATCCTGAGGTGTGAGGGATGAGGACCAGATGGGACCACTCCAGATAGGTAGGCTGTATGGACGTCCCCTTTCAGCTTCTTTCCCTTTGGCATCTGGATTTTATTCCCAGTGTCATAGAAGCATTGCAAATACATTGTTTGTTACACAAATAACTCCTGACTGTAATTCATTGTACATTATTTCCTATCCCTTACTCATTATTTCTTCTTTTTAAGAAAGATACAAACAGCTGCCCTTGTCCAGGCAAGAGAATACCAGACTTTCAGCATCCAGTCAAAAGAGTGAATCATGTTTGGACTCAAGTTGTTATTAATCTGGGGCTGAAACTTGTCTGGAGGAATGATTCAACTGAGTGTTGCACAGGGGTAAATTCAGGAAGTTCCTCAAAACACCTGAGCATGTAGAGGGAAAAGACATCTAATAAATGCCCCCCCATAAACATTTCACTGGGCTGTAAGATCAGATGTGATTAAATGGCACAAGAACCTGAGCTCTCCCTACCCAGCTCTTACTCACAGGGTAACAAGAGTTTGGTGTGCTGCAGATAAGAAAAGAGGATTTTTCTTCCTCCCAGCTCAGCAAAACCAGGGTTTATATACACAACATAGCAGACTTGAGCATCTTACACTTAAATGTAACACCCGGAGCATATGGAGTGAGCCCCACGCTCACTCCCAATTATAAGCCCAAATTGCTTATAAGCTGAATAATTAAGATAGGCAAAGGCAGAAGTGTTGCTAAGTGAGGAGCTGCAGCATACATGGGGCTTCAGTGCTTTCAGCAAGGTCCAAGAGTGATTTGGGGGTTCCTCACCCAGTCCCTCACTGCCATGATGGGAGCACTGGCCACCCTACCAGCACCAGGTCCCCTGCAGCCATATACCGACAGCATCTCTGCAGGTACTGCTGGATCTACAGACCCCTACTAGCCCTTTCCCTCTGTGGGGAAGCATCCTGACTAAATAAATGTATTTATTTGCCCTCGATGTTGGAAGTTGAGCTGTTAGCACCTTGCTGATAGATGGGAGGGACCATAAGGCCCAAAGAGCCAAACCATTTTCTAAATTGTAACCTATTTGCGTCACTGCTAGACCCCCTTTACCCCAAAAGGAAAAGGGGCACTAGATTAAATTCATCCAGGTATTAAAGGAATCCCAACTCTGCTATAGATAATTCCAAGCATCACTTTCCTGTTTTAGGTGGACTATTCTAAGTACTCCCAAAGCAGTGTGCCTCAACACCCCAAAATGCATCCTCTCAGCTGAGCATGCCAAGGTTAGCCAGCCAACCTTGTGGTGGCTGTGCAGGGGAGGACCCGAGCCAAGGCCCCCAGACAATAGGTTCTCTGTCTGAAACTACTCCAGCACTCAAAACCTGCCTTTGTTGAAGATGTTGTGGACAATGTCAGTACATTTGGCTCAATACAAAGGAATTAAAAGGAGTCTGAAAGTTGCTATAGATAAGGTCAGACGTTCTAGGGAGGTCTTCCTGACTTTAAAGTCTGTGAACTTAAAGGAAGTGGCTACAAAGAAATTTAAGAGAACTCTCTGCTGCCTGTTCCATCTCTCATTATGGGATTTGACAAAGACAATATTAATCTGTACTGGATGCCTTCATGTGCCTTGTTTCTTGAATTTTCCCTGAGATTTGGTCTGTACAAGCAAATAGCAGCAATTCTCAAAGAGGGAAGAGTTAAGATTATTTTGACAGTGTACCAATATTTCCTACTTTTCAGAAGTTTAAATTTGCATTAATTTTTCACATTGTGCTGAGGATTAATCCTCTATGCATTCTGGAACAATACGAGACACCATTAGGCAATGTTAACTTTGTGCTGAAGTATTTTGGCATAAGGTGCTGTATGCTTTAATCTATTTGCAAACCAAAAGCCAACACTTTGCACACTTCAGTGAAAAGCCAGAGGCAGCCTGCCCCACTGGAAAGGTCACCAGATTAGGACTCAAGGGAACTCTTCGAAGTTTTGCCACTGATTTACTGCTCAATCTTGGCCAAGTAATCTTTTTCCTTTGTTCCTCTAGTTTTCCTCCCATTCTTTGTGTTTTCTATTCAGGCTGCAGTTCTTTAGAGCAGGAGCAGCCTTCTCGTTTCGTGCTGGTCCTGTGTCTCAGAGCAGGCCCCCCTCTCCTAGCTGAAGAATTCCTACTAGATCCTACCACAACACAAAGAGTTCAGAGCCTAAACAGTTCAAAAGAGTTTGGCTTTCATTGACAGGATCTTCAGTCTCTCTCACTCGCTTCCTTAACACAGAGTTTTTCAGAAGAGGTACCAGCCACCTACTGGGTGACTAAATTCCCAGTCAAAGGGTTAAAATAACAAACTTCATTGAATAAAGAAGAGAAAGGTGTTTAAGAGGAACTCAGATCATATGGTAAACTAGGTATTAGTTAATCAATAGCACTCAAAGGTGAAGGCCATATGGAGGAGCCAGAAATCATTGCACAAGTTAAACAAAGTTTAGCAAGCCTGATTAAGCAAAGCGTTAACTATTTTCTGTGAAAAGTTCCACCTTTCCTCTAACCTAGCTCTGGTAATATATACCAATCTTCTCTGGGACTGACTCATGCATTAAAGGCTTCAGTGGAAGTTTTGAGACCAATCCATGGACAATACTTCTTTATTGTCCAGACAGTTCATATACTGCATGTTGCATATAATTCTCCTATTCACTGGACTCTCGATCCAAACTCTTCTGGTAAAAAGGCTTGTGGGCAGTTTACTTTCTGTCCAATGACTTCATTGTAAAGGATTTTTCTTCTCTGTTGAGCTTGCCATGTACAAGCTTTCTTTCCTCTTGTTTCCCTCCTCTTGTTTCCCAGTTTCTGGAAATAATTTGTGGTTTGGAAATGGAAATGCCCTTATAGGCTTCAAACTGCTTAAAGCCTGCCATACCAGATGAGTTCATTGGATCCATCTAATCTGCTCTCCTCTTGCCATCCATGACCAATACCTGTTGCTTCAGAGGACAACATGACTGCACAGTAGCTACAGGACACTTCAGCTTTACAGAGTCCTTTCTCTGTGAGGAGCTGACAAAGCATCCTTCCCACTTCCACCCTGAACTGCCCCAGGTTTTCTGAGAGGATTTGTCAAGGCATCAGCCAGCTAAAGGACAGAGACCCCCCAACAAGGATAAAGAGACTTAAGGGGGACGAAGTACATTGGCACATATCAAAAAAGTTCTTCCCAAAATGTAGCACAACAAACACAGATCAACCCCTTCCAAGACTGGCTTGGCTCGCTTCCCTTGTTCAAAGAAATTGGCAAGCAAATCTTTATTGTAAGAGACAGAACAGAACCTGGAGGGGAGGTACTGAAATCTGGGGATAATTCACAAAATCCTGGCCTGTGGTGTAGAAGGAAGCTAGTATTATGTATCTATCATTTGTATTTCTTTTGTTACTCCTGCTAGATTTATGCAGATATAAGCAACCTAACAATGATCACATCTCAGCTACCATGTTTCCTGGCTGCTTTTAAACTAACTGGAAGCAGGTATAAGCTAGGAGAGACACTTTTTGGCTCACTCATTCATGTCAAGTTCATCTCGTGCTTCACAGATATCCTAAATATTGCAGCAGCAGCATTACTTTTTCAATAAGGCACAATTTAGTAAGACAAAGGCACCAGATTTGGTCTCTTAAAAGTCTGCCATTTTGCCCAAAGAGAACGACCATAATCCTCCAAGCCTGGTGACTCCAGAGGCTCATGCCTTGTCTTTTCCCATGGCCAACAGTAGTGTCAAAGCCATGAAGTTGGACTTGACTTTCTGTCCCTGAAGACATGGCAGAGAACCCTCAGAAAGACCACCTGTATTCACCTCAATCTGAGCTGGTCTTGCCTTCATGCTCACAACGGGTGCACAGAACCAAGGGCACCACTCTTGGGATGAGGGAAACTTCCACCAGGCCTCACATGCCAGTGGAAATGGTGGGATGCGTGGTGTTACATTGCCACCTTGTGGAGAGCTCCCACTGGAAACCAGTGGAGAAAGATGGGTGACTAATAAGTTGTGGGCTGCCAAAATGTCTCTCCATTGCTGTGTGCCCATGGCTGGCTGAGCACTTGTGCCCTTGCTGTGACCAAATGGGCTGCTACATGTTGCAGTTATTTCTTCTCCAAGGGGCAAAGCACAGGAGCACCAGGCAAGGCCTGGAGGTCCTATGCATAGGCACCATCATCCCATTGCTCCAGTACCTGGATTTGCAGGCTTGGTATTAAAGTTTTTTATAGATGTTGCCAACAGGAACCAAGAGCCTGGTCCTAGCTCAGCCTGCAGGGGTAGGAGTCTTATCACAGTTGCCAGTAACTCTTGGAGTGCTGCTGTCCACAAAAGAAGAGTACAGCTGTGCTCTGTGAGTCCAAGCCCCCACAAGCTCAAGGAGAGAATTAAGGAAAATGTATTTCCTTTCATTAAGTGCAGAAGAAGCCTCTGGTGGCAATGCTTTTTATATTAGTGGTGTCCCCAGAGAGGTTCAAATACATAAACCCACAACATGCTCCTCCTGTTTGTGTGATGGATTACTGTGTTGACAGACTGAAGAAAATTACTGACAAATGCTACCATGTGGACATTCACAGTGATGCCATGTATTGATTTCCATCTGGTGATGATGTGCACTTTTGCGATTGCATTGACACTATTCTCCCTCTTAAGAATCTTCAGACTGAGTTTTTGAGTGAAAAGAATTAGCATTGTTTATTATTTACTCAGTACTAGAAGAGGTCTGCAACTTTATGGGCCCTTACAATTACAATGAGAAAAAAGAAATAATCACAGGTCCCCGTCCCAAAGCCCTTAGCAAGAAGAATTAAACATGACAGAGAGAGGCAGACAAACCCTGGGAAGATGGGCTCCAAGAGAAACAACATCTGACAAATGACACATAGATAACTCCTTATTGTCTGTACATCAATTTGAAGAAGAGTAATGGCTCTACATGAGGTAAAATACATCCAGCACTGATTAGTGGCAGCAAGCTGTCCTCCCATGTTGTCCTCTGCCAACACATCCTACACTGAGTATCTGGAAGTAAATAAGAAAATCCCTCAGCTTTGGGAATTGTGGTAGATCACACAAGTATCTGAAGATTGAGCTGAACTTTTCAAGACCTTGAGAGAGGAACAGTCTTTGATTCCAAGGAAATATGATACCTCCTCAAAGAAAGGGTCACATTCTTTGAAAGGCAAGATACGGACAAGTAAGGAGATGTTGGCCAACAACAACAGGACATGAATGCCAACATGTCCTGAGGGGAATAAAGGCAGTAAATTTGAGTTCCAGAGGTTTGCCATGGGACTTTTGCTAAACCCCATTTGCCAGCAAATTCAATGTCTCTTAGAAACAGACCTACAGAGGTCTGAAAATGTGCTGGTACTCATGAGAAACACAGACTGTCACCTCTCTTTGAACAAAGGTTTATCTTGGTAAAGGCAATGGCAATAGTAGAGAATATTTGTTTTGCTCCAAGGCGTGTAATTTGATATCTCATGAGACCTTACTTAAGACACAAATACTTTGCAGTGTATGGAAATAGTAAGACATGTACTAGACCTATTAACATGTGTTTCAGTGACAGCTTTCAACATATTGTTATTAACTGGGAAGCATTATTGTAAATAGGACCATTAGTAGCAAGATGCTTTCAAAAGTTGGTTATTAGTCCAATAAGATTCAGTATTTTCAGTAATAACCTACATGACACAAAATCTCTGATAGCGGGATTTGCAGGTAGTGTACAAATTACTGAGATAGTAAAGAAGAAAGAGAACAGGCTGGACTGGGAAGGGGGGTACAAGAAGCGCTTGCTTAAATTATCACAATGCAATATGTGCCTTTTACTAAAGGCAAGTGAAACTTATCACACCTTGCAATAAAGGCTGAGATTCAACTCCACCCATCTCCTGCCCCTAAAAGCATTTAAAGTGAGAGCATAGTTGGCTTAGGCTTCCTCTATAGTCGATGAAGAAAAGATGGCACCTCCAGCAGGAAAATCTGACCGAAGTTTGAAGGGTTGAAGCCAAGGCCCTGTGTTTAGGGTGAAATATCTGTCTTGCAAATCTGTGCATAAAGAACATCAAAATTAACCACCTCAGCATGAGATCTCAGTACAGTGTGTGATGTCTAATATGATAGTCAGGTGTAAAAAAAAGGCTTTACCAAGTAGAAACAGAGAAGTGGTTTTGTCCCTGAGCTTGCCACTTTAAACTCATTAGAAGAATTATATCTTCAGTCTTGGCATCTCCAGTTCAGGAAGGGAATGGACATTCAGTGTTCGAGTAAAGTCACAAAAAGGACCTTGCAAGAGAAAACAAGTCTTGCAATGCTATGAGTATAAGCCTTTAATCTGCTGCAGTTAGTCAAAATGTGGCTTGATATTTTTATATGTAGGAAAAGATGCCTTACAGACTTTTCAAGTGTTTCACCAATAGACACAAAAAGATTCAGAGAGAATTCAGGCTAATGTTAAACAAATGGAACTGTGAAGCAGGATACGATTTCCTCACTGTGCAGGTAGTTAATATTAGACATGTAATGAAATCACAAAACATTTGTAGTTTGTCAAACACAAACTGACATTTTAGCACTTTGGCACACATGATTATATGGGAGTGCTTAGGTTTAAAAGCATGTGCTTGGACAGTTACTGCAGAGCAGCTGATGCATGGTAATTCATCAGCTAAAGTTAACCTATTCTTGGATCAATATATTTCATAAAGAATTCACTCCACAGCAGCTCCTATAAAAACATTTTGCAACCTAACTATACTCGAGAGGAAAAATACAGAGATTCACCACAGTCTGTTCTCACCTAGGGATCAAAGAAAAAGAAGCCTACACTAGAAATAATGGGATATTAAGAAGAGGAGAAAAATCAAGCTGCACATCTTTATGTCAAGGCAGTAAAAGTCACATATGGAGAATGAGGGTGGAGAGCTCCATTACTCCAAGCTGAGTCTTCTGCACCACAGAAGCTCTACATTCTTCTGAAAACCTCAAACTTCATTTTGTGATTTAGATATCCTCATAAACACTAAAATAATGTCAGCCTGAAAAAGCAGCTCTGATTGATGGGATATCTCCTTTGTTTGAGCCAGTGGTCTAGCAAAACCTAAAGGCATTTATTTCAATTGCAGTTGGTGTATCCTTACAATCACCCCAGCAACAAATGCCAGTATTACATGTTTCCCTCTGTTCTTGGGCTGCTTCTTAAACCCTCCCAAACTCTACAAACCCTTCCTATTCTCTTCCTTCATGGCTGAGCCTCCAGCTTTTTTTTGGATAATCTCAACAAAACAGTTTCATATTCATTACACATAAATCTGTGCAAGTCAATCACACAGGGACAACATAAAATAAATGGAATTGAACACCAAGATGACACAGAGGAGATTATACTTGTGTGTATTATTCATTTCCATATTTAATTCATTACGTTTCTTCTTCTTTTTTTTTTTCCCTTTCCCCTCACCACCTTCAATTTATACAGAGCTGCAACACATTTACCAGCCTGCTGTGCTGGAATGCTGCAGTGGAAGGGACTTTGCAGTTAAATGTAAGACCTTGTTGTTGTATTGTGCACTGGGCCTTCGTCCTCAGGAAACCGACAGCTCCAAGTTAGATAACAACTGGTAAATCATCATCTTTGCTAAGTGTTTGCAAAGGCAGGTAGGAGGGCAGGAAGGAGATTTCTTTAGAATAGGAAAAGAAAGAAACATCTCTCTTAAGGGATTAAGAACTTCTCTGACCATCCGTCTTTCAAGTTGCCTCCTAAATCTTTGTTTTTTCTGATACCACTATTTCTTGACCTTTATTTTTGAGTTGGGAGAAGACATCTGTCTGAGGGCTCTCAGCAGGTTGGGAAGGGCAGAGGAGATGTGAATCAGAAAGAGGAAAGGATACCTTTCCAGGGGAGTGAGGGGGAAGAAATCCAGAAGCCAATTTCCTTTTGTACTTCAGCAATGATCATTCATTATTCTCTAAGGGTTAACCTTGCCTGGAAAGCCCATGGGAGGAAGTGTACACTGGTTGGTTGCAGGGACCGGATAGAATGACTTAATAGAACATGTTTTCTTTTCTAGCCCTGATTCCCATGATTTTGTAATAAGCCAACCTTGAATCAGCTAGCGAAATTTCCCTTCCGTATTCTCTAACACTTCTCTAAACTCACCCCCATGCTTCTGGGATGACCTGAAATTTCACATTCTCCCCCAACATGCAGAAAAAGCCGCTGACTTCACTCCCCTGTCTAGGAGCCAATGCTGTGCTTCTCACAGCTCTGCTTCAGCCCTGAGCAGTTTCTACCTCAACCCAGCTGATGTTCCATATAAGCACTGGTAACTCTTTTTTCTTACTTTTGTTCATCTGTGTATGAAGTAATATAGTCCCATGGTGGCATGTTGATACATGTAGAAGAGAAAAACAAAATACTTAATCCTAGCCAGATGAAAGGAAGGGAAAACACAAAACAATAATCATGAGTTCCTCCACACTCCTGCTTGGTAAATTTTCCTTCTGAAGCCAGCTGTTTGACAGATAGCTTTAAAAGTGAAGTTGTGTTCACTTCTCTTAGATAGACTGATGGTCTCATTCTGTTTGTTCTTTTTTGGCTTGGAAAACTGCAGAGACAACTGGATGGAAGTCACTGTTCTTCAGGTTCACAACTTCATTGTACAACAAAAAACCCGCTGCAGTGACATAGGGCATACTGAGGATAGAACTGGCTAGATCTGAAAGCAAATTAGGATGGAGAGGAGAGACAAGTTCTGGACAGAGCTTTTTCAATTGCCTTTCCTGCTCTTGCAATGTCCACAAGCTTAACTTTTGTATGGTAGGAGTTCCGTGAGAACAAAGATTTCTGTCACCCTCAAAAATGATGTTACTCTGTGAGATCAGTAGGTTGTGGGTTTTTTCCAGTATCTCTGATTTCTATTCACACCCCCTCCAACCCCCACCCACTCCTTCCCCCTCCCCCACTTCCTGCCATGTAGAAGAGAGAATTTCTAAACCTCCAAACATTTTTCAAGCCAGCAAATATAGTTGTATCAGTTTTGCAACTTTATCAGTTGTATCAGTTTTATACTTTATTTCAATAATTCCAGGATGTTCTGCTTTGGTCTTGGAACTTAAACTCAGCAGGGTCCCAGACAGTGTCAGTCTCTGTTCTCTGCCCCTTCCATTACTTCCATACAGTTGGTCAGGCTCTGTACCCTCTTCATGGCCTCCTCCCATTCTTAAAAGTCCTCCTAATAGCTCTATTTCTTATGGAAATTCTGAATAACTATCTTTCTCCACACCTTCCCTTGACCTCCTCCTCAACAGATCCCCACAATTCTGGTTGAAGGGACAGTTAACCTTACCTATCCATAATGCCACCAACAGCTGCCTGCTCTTTCCTGCTCTTGGAGACTGCTCTGCTCCCCACGCCACTGTCTGTGGTTCACCTGAGGAGATCACCAGCTACTCAAGGTAGGAATATCAGCTTCATGTCTGCTTGACACACAGTTAAGGTGCAAGGGGCTGGCCCCAGGTATAAGAATCCTTTTGATTCATATTTCTACTGACCACGGTAAGGTGAACCATCACTTGGGTAACAGTAAAAGAAGGTGACCATATCATTGGGTTGGGCTTCTCTCTTCAACCTGACATTCAGTCCTGAACAAGCACCTTTCTGAATCTGATGCATCTTCTCCAGCTGTCTAGTCTTTTCAGGGCAAGGACAATTTTTTTGTGTTTGCATGTCATCTGTGTTACCCAAAAGGCTGTTCTGGGCCAGTTAACATCATGTAGGACTAGCACTCATTATGGAGACAGAAGGGACAGAGAGCAGGAGAGGGGGGAAACTGGCACACTAAGTGAGTGTCTGTGGGATTAAGAACAGCTGAGGGTGGAGAATAATAGAAAAGACATGGTGGAAAACTCTGTCAGCACAGCCTGAACGGGTCTGTTTGCACAATATCATACAGGGACAGATAAGAACTGCTGTATGGCGAGCCAACAGCATTCACTGTCCTCCAAAGAAGACAACACCTGGTATGATGGAAGACTACAGTTCTGACACCTCTCTGGCTTTCACTGCATACAGGATTTTTTAAACTGCAATATATTTCTAATTTATTTGCCAGTGGAATCAAGAAGACATTGAAGTGAGCCACCCCACAGCCACACATTTTTATTACATTTCTATACTCTAGTTCCAAAAGCCTCTCAATATCATGGGGAAAGAAATTGCAAATCTCTTCAAGAATATTATATGACAGTGAAAGAGTTATGATACATGTTTCTAGATGGCATTTATCACATTTTTAAACTCATCCTCAGTACTAATAAATAACCTATTTTCTTGCTTGTGTGCTCTGACAGAGCAAACACAGAGCAACCCTGATCAGTGAATCCTGGTTTTCCTTCAGGTGACCCACATACAGTTTAGTGGATGAAAGTCTATTGCAAAGTAATGCAAAAGTTACATGGGATCAGCTGTGCTTAAGAGCTTTGTGAAAGAAGTGTATTTTCCAGGAAATGCCTGAGATCAGCTCGGTTGGTGAGAGCATGGTGTTAATAATGTCAAGGTTGTAAGTTTGATCCCCATATGGGCCATTCACTTAAGAGTTGGACTCAGTGATCCTTGTGGGTCCCTTCCTACTCAGAATGTTTTGTGATTCTGAAAGGTGAGACAAAGGTTCTTTAGTATGCAAAGGATTTGCTCCAAAGCCCACTGAAGCTGCTGGAAGGACTTATGTTGATTCCAATGGTCTTTAGATCAGAACCAAGGGGGGAAGAACTGGCGCCGGGCATAGAGGGTAACATAAAAGAAGGCACAGAAAGTAAAATTCAAATTTATATACAGCAGGAGAAGTCCTAGCCATACTGCAAATTGTTAAAAGATACTGTTATGGATCTGTTGTATAAATGGCATACAGTGGTGCAATGCCCCAGATCCAAACCGTGTCCATCACACCATGATCCATACAGCAATACTACAAGCCACAGCACCAGTTCCTCAACCAGCAGATAAGAAACTATGCCTCATAAGAGGGAAAATAATCTCCTGTGTCTATGAGATGGTGCCTCTGTTGAGATAGCCAGTGTACACCAGCTGTTACGTTTTTCATCTGTTGCACTACACTGACATACTCATTTATTACAGACCACTGCCACCAGATGCCAACAGCTGCAGCTCATCGGCCTATGGTTGTTTCTGATGAAGCGCCTCTCAGATCAGAACATGCCAATCCATCAAACCCAAGACTTTTGGTGGGGCAAGAGAGTTCAACCAACTCACTCCAGTTTTAAATTCCACTTTTGTTTTTAAAATTAAACCACTGGTAATAAAAGAACAAAACACAAAGCAGAAGTCAATATTGAAATCAAATGTTTTAGCTGATGTTAAAGGAAAAGGATTCAGAACTTGGGTTTTCATTTTGCAAAAATTTTCAAAATTCTGGCTGTTGGCCCAATTTTTAAACCCAGGTTTGGTTAAAAAAAATCCTGAAAACTTTCACAGGATAGAAAAGCCATTTCCTGACAACTCTATATTGGCTTACAGTTCTGACGCATGCAAGCTGGATTTGAATTAGCAGATTAGGCCTAGATCCAAAAAGGGACCTAGGTACTTAAAGTGGGACTGAGGTATGTGAGGCCCAAACAAAGGTCCTGCTCAGTCCCTGGAAACCACTGAGTTTTCAAAATTACTCAATAATTCTGCTTTGGAGAATACCTGAAAGCACCTCAGCTTTGACATGCAGTTCCATGCCCACATCCCCTCTTCACCTTCATCCATACCTCCCCAGGATCTCCTGGAGCATGGTCACCAAAGCCAGGGCCCTTCAAATATGCAACGGCAACTCCACTCTCTTCCAAAACACAAACAGAGGAAGAGGTGGTACCACCTTATCATACAATAGCTCAGCACTTGGAGAGCACACACCCAGGCAAAGCTGGTTTCCCTCAGCTCGTGAGCACTCAGCCCTGCACTGCAGAGGGTGCCCTGGCCAGAGCCCTTCCTCTTCTTCCCCCTGCACTTCAGTTGCATTAAAAAACAAAAACAAAAACAAAAACAAAAAAAAAAAAAAAAAAAAAAAAAAAAAAAAAAAAAAAAAAAAAACCCAAAATAGATCTTGGCCCTGGTTTCCTCTGTCAGGTTTTGTATAAATACCTGATTTTGCTATTTTCAATGT
Source organism: Vidua chalybeata (assembly GCF_026979565.1). Lineage (NCBI taxonomy): Eukaryota > Metazoa > Chordata > Aves > Passeriformes > Viduidae > Vidua > Vidua chalybeata. Next base: position 47,440,512 of record NC_071535.1, on the reverse strand, counting down.
CTGAGGAAAACATGCCTAAAAGCCATATGCTTTCCTCTTCAAGAGAGTCTTCTGGATTTAAGGCATCCCCTTGTCCTCAGCATTGCCTTTGCCTATCTCAGACATCTCCACAATCAGCATTGGCCTGCTTCCTCTTTCCCCACATTTTGTGGGTCAGGATGAGGCTCTGTGGTTCTCACCCCTTGCACTCTCTGGCATACACAGAGTCGGTTCAGCTCTATCACTTAGAGGGAAGACACAGCCTGCTCTCAAACCTCAGAGGAGTGCAGCCCCACGATGCTATTATTCCTGCCTGTGCATTACGGAGCGGGGAATTAGGCTTTCTTGTTTACATTTTCTCTTTTCTCTTTCACCCCCTCCTTTTTTCTCCCCTTCTTAATAAAGAATGTTTTTAAAAACAAGTGCCTGCATTTGAGCTCCTGCGAACTCTAGTTTCCTTGGAGAAATGTTTGTGCTCTTTAACTTAAAGAATTTCTGAAACATATAGGAAAGGAATTTCATAAACTTCTCATTGAAAAACATTCCATACATTCCCCTCTCATCCAGAGACACTCGTGTGTGGTCTCCGACAAGGTCAGGTTTGGGGCTACGTAACGGGGACAAAGATTCCAGTGCTCAGAAAACAACAGATACCACAGACCATGGGACAGGGGGGAAAGGACCTCGCGACTCCCATTGCTGGAGGCCGGGAGACCACCGGAAAGCCAACAGACAGTAAACACTCTGCGTTATCCCAGGGAGGAAAATCTCAGCACGAACCTCCCACATATCTGTTGAGAGAGTGACATCAGGCTCTGCTAAGGAATAGAGAAGGGAAGGGAAAGGTGGGGGGGGAAGAAAATAAAAGAGGACAAAAAGAGAAAAACAGTGTTTGCCACTTGTTATTTAATCTAAGAAAGGTGAAGACAATGAAGGAGGTTCTTGAGGGGCAGACTGGATGGCTATTGCAAATGGTGGGCAGTCAGATTGGGATGTGATTACATGGATAGAGTGGTGGGAAGAGCACCCTTTGTTTAGATTGCCTCCCCTCTGTTTTGAAATCAGGGAGGCATGTTTGCCAGCCCTGCCATCCCTTGGGGCACTCTGAAGCTCTAGGAATGAGCGCTCTGCACATCCTCAGTTTACACTGTTTGCAGAAACCATAACGTTATTTCCAAACCGAGTACTCTGAAACATGCCAAAGGCACCATTCCTAATCCACTATGATGGACATGACTCACAGGTCTTAAAACAAAATTACCCAAAGTGAGGAAAAAGAAAGCATCAGGGAAATAGTCTCTTGGAGAAAGCTCTTCTCCAGTACCTGATGAAATGTCACAAGATGGGTTTTATTACAAAATTTTCCACTGAAGTCTACATGCCAGAATTGATTTCTGAGTTTAGATCAACTGGAAACATGTCAATTCACAGGAGATCTTTGAGAAAGTGCCCTACATAAATAAGTCCGAACTGGAAACCTTTTTGTGGAAATTGGAAAGCAAGGCCACACCTGGATCATCATTCATGTTGCCTTGCTTATCTTGTATCACCATTCACACTAGCATGGATCATGCACCACCATTGGCACTGTAAAGAGCAATTGTTTCAATTTCATGAGGTATTGCTGGTTTTTTAGAGCTTACTAGTGACAATTTCCACTCAATGCAATCAGGATCCAAAGCTTTTTATCTGCTCCTCGTGTCACTCCTGCAGTTAAGCAAATCCTTCATCCTCAGCAGTCACCAGTACATTAGAAAGATTTGAACCTAGGCTGTTCTTGCTTAGACTTGGTTCCATTCATGAGCAGGGGGGAAAAATAAGCTTTGACTGAAGATGTCAGACCTTTAGCCACCTTTACAAAAGTTTCAAATTGCATTAAACTGACCACAAACAACAGCCTGTCTAGATTTCTGTAGCAAACCACAAGGAATGAAAAAATGGCTGACAACAAACACACACTTTTGACATTACAGTTGCTTAACTCCTTAAATCTGGGATCCTGAGTCAGGGGAAAAAAAAGTGTAAGGCATAATTACAAATACCCAACTTCATCTTGTGCATCATCCTGAATGGATGAAATGACTGGCACAAATAAAGCTCTGCTAGCAAAGCACAACAGATTGTCTTCATTGCTGCTGCTGCTGAAGGTTGTCTCTGCTCTCCTGTTTGTTCTCTCCTAGCTCTTTATAAATTCAATCCAGATATTAACAATATCCATTAGTTTCTCCAGAAGATTATCTCAGCTTTAGTGACTGGAATGCAGGGATTAGGGAAAAAAAAAAATTTGGTTTTGTTTTTAATAAAAATATATGTTGATTTAAAGTGATGTCTTTTAACATCTGTTGTGCAAGTCTTTGTGGTAAATAACCCTCAGAGATTGTTGGGGAGAGAGATCATTTAGTAGGTAATAAACATCAGTGATTTCATTAATGAAATACTCTAGCATAGACATTACAAATGGGAAGAAGCAAGGCTCCCACCTGCTTAATGATTTCATTGCTGAGGCTAAAACTGGCTGCTGCTGGCAGGGCAGGAGATGCCCTGGTACCTCTTTCCCCAACTGTGGGCAGAGCTACGTCAAGGTGCGTGCAGTGGAAGAAGAGCTGCCTCGGGGCCTATCAGGAAACTTCTGACTATCAACATGTGAGGCACAGATTTCAAAATGCCTTACCAATAAGGGGTTGTCCTTAGTTCCTGACATTGCTGCAACCCAGCTGACAACTCTTTCTTGGAGCACTGGATGCCTGTTAGCTGGAAAATGGTGACACAGATTGAGCCGGGAGTATGGGAAGTTTATGGGTCACTCAAGTGAATCCAAAGAACTACAGTTCCTGGCAGAAGAGGTGAAAACCTTCTGTAGGAATCTTTTCATCATCCTCTGCAGGGAGAGGTTTTGAACACAATTTCTAGCCAAACTCAAATTTGGCTTAAAGACTTTTGGCAATAAAGACTTCTGGAAGTCTTTATTGCTCATGTGTGTGAATGTGGAGGGGAGATCCTTCAGAGACCAGTTTTACAAACAACAACGACAAAGCTGAAAGCTTCAAAGACAAAAAGATCATGGGGAGGAAGAGAGAAGTTCTTTCCTGTCTTGCAGACTTTCAGAGAGCCAGTAACAAATGTAATGATGGGGAAATGCCCCTGCCCACATGAGGGCCCAGGGCCCCCACCTACCCAGAACATATTCTGGTGCCTGTTCACAGCAGTTGTCCTTTCCCTGCACAGCAAAGATCAGGACACGAGGGAGAAAAATGTGCCTTTGGACATTAGCTCATCATGTGGGCCTAGGCACAAAGAGGAAAAGTAAGTTTTCTCCCACCTCTTCCCTTTATCAGCTAGTCAGCAGCTCCTGTCCTACCTGAGATATTTGCCATACCACAAGACATCCAAGGAAGTGTTCAATCCCATTTCTGAACCCTGCTCCCTCCTCAGCGAGGAGAAAAGTACCCCAAAGTCCCCTTCTTTCAGCCTTGATGCTACCACAGAGGCCAGTCCTGGCAGGGTAGGCTCTACACACTGTGGAGAAGCTCAGAGCTGCTCTGGAAAAAGCACATGTAGGGAGTGGGATTTGGACCACAGTGTGCTGAATCAAAAGCATCTGAACAGTTGTCCTCCCCTGTGGCTTTACAGTGAGCTTAGGAAATCCCTTTTGAGCTGTGCTCAGGGATCTCTTTGAGGCTTCTTGGCTTCCTGCAGCCTTTTCCTCCCTTGTCAGACAGGTAAGAGGAAACTGCTGGTCTGGCTCCCTGCAAGACATCAACTGCTTTCTATTATTTGGGGGCACAGGTTTGCCCACTTCTTGGTGACCAGGGCCTAACCCAGGGTTCTCTATAAACCTCCTGTGGTGCAGAGGAAAGAGCTGGTTGTGTCTGCAGGGAGAAGGATCACCTGTATGCCTGCTGGCATCTGTGGTCCTTCTGTCTGTGGTCTCCAGCCAGAAGGACAATAGACACTGGTCTTTACTGGGAATAAAGAGCATCAGCTAAGATTAATGCAAACAAACTAGTGAGGTTGAGACCAAGTAAATGCCTTGGAAAGACAGGATGGTTTACACATTTTCAGATGAGCTAACGGGCCAACCCAAAGACAGCATTTTCTTGATCTGAAAAATAAAGCAAAAAACACAATTCCTATGACTTCTCTGGAATTACAGCTTTAGTTCTGTTTTACCTGCTACTTAGCACCCCATTTTCTTCCAGTGAAGACAAAGCCAGGTTTTGTCATCAAAGCTACAGTAAAGGAAGGGATGAGAAAGAAAAGGAGAGAAGGATTGTTCATCTTCTTTGCTTAATAAGACAAACTGACAGTTGTCCCAGCCATTAAGGAAACTGTTACCCAACGTGTTTCATGCAGTGGATATGTTACCTTTTTGTCACACAGTAAGAACAGAAAGAACAGATTGTCCCTGGACTCAGAGATGGGTTTTGGGGCCATATCTAAACTGCATGGCACACTCATGCCATGCTGTCGCCAGAGGTCATTGCCATGAAAGACATCCAGGAGAGAGGATATGATTGAAGACTAACTCATGCGCACAGGTTTCCTTCCCATGACCACTACAACACGTGCAGGAGAAGATGGTTTGTGCCCTGAAGAAAAGTCAGGGAGCTGAGGCACAGTCACACACCGTCTAGTTAAGAGAGATTCATCTGGATGCATCATTTACAAGCAGGAGTTAATTGAGGACCACTGATGACCTTACCTCCCTGTCCTAATCAAGTTCTGGACATCCCAGATGGTCGCAGAGAGAGACCATGGCCCTACTGTGATGTTTTCCACTTTTTATGAAAAGGCACTTTTAGCTCACCTTAACAAATAGAAATATTATTTATCCATCAAAGCCAGATCCATTTGAGGATAGATTCGGTGTTATCCATAAAGCTGTCAAGAAATTTTCACAGGTTTTATCAGGCTTTCTGAACTGAACAAATCACTCCTGAATGTTTTTTGAAATCCTAATTTTTCTGCCTGACTATAGGGAGTTTTCATATTTCAAGATGTGGGGGGAAACTGACACTACTTTCAACAGTAAAAAATCAATGTTTGTTAAAAGGTACAATTTTGTTTGCTTGTAAAACTTTTTTGTTTCTCTATAGAAGACTTTACCATTATTTAGGTATCTATATCATAAATAAAATGCTGGTAAATATAAAAAAGATTGCTTTATTTGCAACTACTTCTGCCAGGAGCTAACAGCAAGGGCAGCTTTTGCCATAGATGCTGTTGCCATTCAAGCCCTGGTTGTTCCTGTACTTGGTGCCATGGGAAGAAGCAGTGGTACACAATTTAAAGAGATCTGCCAATTTAATAAACCATTGAGAGGGGATACTAGAATGCAATATTTCATCACCTAAATCCCCAAGCTGCACCAAGCTAGTGATTTTCTTTCTTGATATCCCTATCTTAGTAATTGTTGCTTTGTTCCTGTCCTCAGAGGAATTATCCTGACCAAGGGACAGCTGTAGACACTCCATCCAAGCAAAGGATGCTGCAAGAGACAATGCCCATTGCCTCAGCTGCTCTAAGTCTTGGCCTTCATGCTTTGCAGCAAGGAATCCACATCCATCACAAACTGCAGAGAGAAGAAAAGGACCAGGACAAGGAGGTGAAATAATGAAAAAGCTTTTCGTCCCAAAGGGAGGCACAAAAAGAAAAATCTTTCACTCTTCCTTGAGGACTGTCTAAAGCACTTTGATCCAATCATGGCTTTAATGAGAAGGATGCCTTAGCTGCCCCTAAGCACACATCACCACTGGTCCTGGTGGACTAAGATACCCAGGGACCCAGACCACAAAAGAGAGAAGTAACCTCAGCAAACAGAAATTGAGGAGGACATTCAGTTTTGCTGCTTCTTTTATCTCTTCTTAACAGCCTAATTGGAGTGTAATGAATTTAGGGTTGGTGCTCACTGCCAGACTCACTTCTTTGATGTGTTTTTGGCCTCTGTCATAGAAAGATGCAATGGGAACCAAAACCAAGATATTACACCGCCATAAAGTGTTTTTGGGTTTACCATGAAATTCCAATGCCTGTGCCAAGTGACCAAAGCCACTAACAGGCCGCTGCTCGCCAAGATGTTTGGGCAATGAATAAGAAGCAGAGAGAGATGCCACTGTGAATCAGAGTGAGGAGTGCACGCTAATGGCAACAGAGGTGGATCCCGGGCTGTAATGTGGAACAGAGGAGTGCTGTGGTCATGTTCCTCTGCAGCTGCAGCTTGCAGGAGCAGCTGGTGGTGCCTGAAGGCATTGTGGCAGGCGAGGAGGATTTTAGGAGGTAGGTAGAGTACTGCTGTACAGGGACACAATGACACAGCACCATGAGCTGCTATGCTCCAGAAACCAGGTCACTCTCAGGCCAAGGGTCTTTTCCCACCCCATTTTAACCATTCCTGCCTTAGCTCCTGCAGACACATCTCTTTACCACATGAGCCTACCATGCTTTGCTTGGCTCTCAGCAGGGCATCCCCGTGGGCAAAGAGTAGCCACTACATGACATGTGAGTGTCTAACACACAGTGCATGCTCAAGAGGCCATTACCACCCAATGCCAACCACACACCCTGTCAGGGTCACCATCCCACCAGTGGGGATAGGAGAGTCAGCAGGCTGTGCATGCAAGCAGCAGGCAAAAGTTGGAAAGGCCTCTTTGGGGGATATCCAACCCTGCAGAGAAGATAGGGATCCCCACCACCTCACTTAGATCCTCCAGGTGAACGATAACCTGCCCTTGAGCACACATGAACAGCCTGGTGATGCGTACCAATTGAGATGTCCAAGGGCCCCACATAAAATTTCCTCTTAGAGACAAATAGATAAATTATGGAGTTTGGTTCTGAAGAGGCTTCATTAAGCACGATGTTTTCTGTTTCTGTTCAAATACCAACTACACAAGCCCATGTTAAATGAACCAATGCATCTATTCTAAAAATTACAGCCCAAAGGAAAATCCAACTGCTTATCTGTTTCCCTGTCTGCAATGATCTTGCCCACAATAAAAAACGATGTGCCTCCTTGGAAAAATCGTGGCCAATGACAGTTCATGTACTTGCAGAATATTCAGGGCTAAACTCCCACCCTATTTAAATCAATACAGCTATATCCATTTTAGGGAAGTTATCCCCAATTGACAGATCCTGGGAACCTGGCCCTGAATCTCTCTCTGACTCAAACAGCCTTTACCCTGTGACTGCATGTTTGAGACATGGGCTGCTGATAAGATATGCTTCTAGTTAAATGCAGCCCTCCTTCAGCTGTGATTCACATTCAAGAGCAGTTAAGTGGTCCAGCTGTTCTGGACACAAGCCTTCCCTCTGCAAGAAAAGCACTTTCTGGAAGAGGTATCTCACACAGCTTTGCTGGAAAGCAGGTTATATACTGAAATCCCAGAACTGTGCTCCAAAGCCTGACACTAGAGGCAAGGACAAAACCTCTTCCTGACATGCAGTTGCCACTCTCACCTTAGCTCCATCAGATGTGAGGGAGAGCTACTTTGCACCTTGTTCGTTACTCAGGGGAGAAAGTAGAGAGTCTATCCCTGAGCCTCTCTGTGTTCTGGAAGACTTAGGCATTCACACCAGCTACATGGGGGTAGCATTTAATGGGCCAGTAATAAATTAGAGTCCCATGGGACCATCAAAGCAGCCCCTGAGACCAAGAGGTGTGCAGCTCCTGTGATCCTCATGTTCTCAGTGGAATACATCTGTCAGAGTAAAATGGAAATGGGACACTACCTGAACATTAACCCTGTGGTTTCCCCGAGTTCCAGAGGGATCTCAGTGCTCCATTTGCTGCTGCTGGGAACCACATTGCTTGGCCATTGCCATGAGCACATCTAATCATACATGTGCAAGTAGACATTCTCAGCTGCAGGGCTGGAACAGCTCCTTCTATTGAACATCTGGACTTACACATATAAACTACTCAACACTCTCTTTCAGAATTACAGAGTCTTTCATATCTTATCTCTCAAAAACCACTTATCAGCCCACAGCTTTCAGACTTCAGTCCCTCCCGTCTGCCAGAGTGGAACCCAGCCACGTAAAAAACATGAATAACAGCAGCCCCTCTCTCCTCTCCCATGCTGATGGCTGCAGCTCCTCTGATGGGGGCTTGACCTTTGGGGGTGGCAGAAACAACTCCATCTACCCTTCTGCTGTGGACTGGCAGAGGAAGTTTAGCAGAATTTAACCACAGGACAATAGATCACTGGAGCATGAATGCCTCCTCCCATCCCAAGCTGAGGAAGGTGGCAAGCTAAATGTACATATTTGTTCTCTTAATTATGAAAAGGAAACATTTGTAAGTTCACATTGCTGCTGCATGGGCTTTGGTCATGCCCTAGAACTTCCACATCAAAAATGCACAACAAAAGACATGCCCATAAATAAATATTAATAATTGGAAATAGTCTGGACTTCTTGTCAAATAAAGGCTTCTTTATAACTAAATAATCCTTTTTTTAATGCTAACAAAATGGTCAGAGAAAGTTTCATTTATGACATTTCAAAAGTGCTGTTCAGAAGGGGAGGAAAACTCTTTTATTGGCCTCTTCTGTTTTTCCTCTCCCTTTTCCTTTTAAAGAAAAGAAAGGTGCAGAGGAGGAAGTGCAGGAAGGGCTTTTGAGCTTGTGAGCCATGAAAACACTTAGAGTTTCAGATTCATTGGGCATCAAAATTTCCACACACCCCCTTCCAAAATTTTCAAATCCTTCCATAAAATTCTGAAATGATATGGAAATTTCTTCCTCTGAGCCATAAGAGATGACATCATTACACTTCAGCATGGTGCTAAAAACATGAGTGTGTGCTGCAGCACCAGATACCAGTCTAGACATTGCAGCAACCAGAACCAAAGCAGACCAAGGGGCTTTCAGCAAGCTGCTGGGACTGGTGCTGCATCAGGCAGGAGGGAGATGGGGCTGGCAGGAGGAAGGCAGTGATGTTACAGCAGAGGAAAGCTTAACATAAAACAGGATGATCACTAGCTCTGGACTAGCTTAGCTAACATATTTCTCAGTGGTATGGACTGCACATGGTTTGTACATGTTTTTGTTCAGTCTGAGAGAGGTCTGTCGCAAGAACAACTGTCTCTGCTTTTGTTATGAAACTGAAGTTCAGGCACAAATCTCGCCTGATGGGTCTCATTCCAGCAGCCAATGATACAATCCAGAGAATAAACATGATCATCAGGTACCAATTGGGAAATGGTGGGAACAAGATCTGTAGTAGCAGTGGCAGGAAGAGAGGGTACAGGTGCCTTCCCTTCTCTTCACCAAGTGACCCCCCAACCCACATGCACTTTGGCCCCCATCAGCCAGTCCTCTCTGGCAAAAAAACATGCTTTCAGATACTGCTGCCAAACCTCAGAAACGTATATTGCTGTTCTGGCTATGTTCAGGAGGAAGGGGAAGGGAAAGCAGTGTGCAATTTTCAACAGTTTCTCCTTGGAGAGGGGCCCCCTAATTTTCTGAAAGGGGCCATCGAGGAGGGAGGAGAAAAAGCAAGAGGCTCTGTCCTATTTTAATCCCCTTTCCCAAATTAGTTATACACGGGGAATTCATGATGGAGTTCCCTCTTTGAGCTCTGAGCCTCAAAACATTTCATAACATGCAGAGCCCTTCTAAAACGTTTTGATCACATCCTTTCTGAGACTGCTGTGTTTATGTGCAGAGCTGTGCACACGGGCAGATGCTGAAGGGAAAGACAAGGAGCAAAAGTATCCTGCGCTTGTGGCACTGCAGGTAGGCTTTGCAGGACAACTCCAGCAACGGGAAAAACCCAACAAGAAACCACAATACACAGAACAAAACAACTGTGGGACAAAGACCACTGGTGCTGCTGTGAGAGCTCAGCAACATCAGCCACAAATCTCTTCCATGCTGCTGTCAGGACAACCTACCTGGAAATTTGAAGCTGGCTCTTTGCTGTGTTGAAACCTAGTACAGGGACTGCTGAGTGCTCTTTATTCAATGGGAAATTACTCAGTCTGCACAGAAACAACCCAAAATAAAGATATTCACTCAACCTTATCACTCAACCTGTTTGCCTTGACCAAACAGGTTTGACATCAAGCAAGGACCATTAAGTGCCAAACCTGGAGATGATTTCCACAAGCCCATGAGAGGCTGGAAACCGTGGGATTACAGCGCATCTCCCTGCCCTATGTGCTGCTACCGCACTTAAGTAATTTAGGATCCTGCAGTCCAGTCACAGTTTTTCAGCTGACCAAGGAGGGCAGAAACCTCTCTTCAGATTAACCAACATGAGGTCTGCAAGCCAAGATCCTCAGAGGCATTAGATCCTCTTAGAAATCAGTGGTGCTTGAGTATTTTAGTAAATATATTCAAGGACCTGGACTGAAATACCAATACCCAGCCCCCTAAAAAAATTATGTTATGCATCTGAAAAGGTTTCCAAAGGTGACTGTGAGACTGATGTATTTCTGGAAGTCTAAGAAAGGGAACTGGTATTTTGCTAAATTTTACTCAATACTTCTTATTAAAAAAGAGCTCAACTGGTTTAATTAAAATTCACGGTAAATAGATTTCCTTTTACCAGTGCCGGTACTTTCTATGGACACATTCAAAGACATTCACTTCTATTTGGTTAAACTTCATAACTGACTCTTCTAAATGTTTTCACGTGGCGGCTTGAATTATTTTTTTCTTTTTCCTTTTTCTTTTTAACTAAATCAATTTTAAACCAATTTTCATTACATTGGTGGTTTTGCATGTCCACAAGGCCTGTGGGCCTCTTGGATTTTAAAACTTGACGTGAAATTCAGCCCAAAGTGCCAAATGCTGAAACCCAGTGAAAATGAAACCATATACAATCTATAGGGGAAGCTGCCTGCCATTCAGTCCTGCCCACACTGCTGGCTGGACTGAGAGCACCTTCCCTGGTGCACCAGTCCTACACCAAACTGTGTGCTAGGAATGGCTAAAACTCACCTCTGGACACTGCCACTACTCCATCCTAAGCAATTTTGGGATTTGGCAGCAGTGAGCTCAAATCCTGGCTCATGGAAATGGCTTGAAGCACAGCCTGAGAGAAGACGAAAATCCTGATCAGGAGCCTCTTTAAAACTGTGGCTTCAAAGTTGACTGGAAACCTGGCCCTGGGTTTCCCTGCAATTCAGCTTGGGATTGCAGTCTTGGCTGGTGTTAGGTTTATTGCACCTAGTTTGGGGCTTTATTGTGAATATTTTGTGGAGATTCAGCTCTCAAAATTAAATGGGCTCTTTTGTTCCGAGCCTGGACCAGTGTCCCCAACATCCATAAACTCCATACCAATCTATTTATCTTCATGTAAAAGTAATTGAGGGTCTGATGCTTTATTTTCAAGGTAGAGGTCGTTGCTGTGTATTATCAACTCAGTAAAATCGGATGGATGGATGGATGGATGGATGGATGGATGGGGACTACTGACTTCTGCATATTGGAGGACCTTGACTTATAAAGCAACTTTTTAAACAGGCGAGCAGCCAGGTTTGTTATGGTCCCATTTTCCACCACCGAGTCTAGTAAGCAAACCAATAATCAAAAAGATGTCTTTTAGAAGCACCCAGCAACTGGGATGCTTCAAAGCAAAGACAGCAGCCCTAGAAGAAACACCAGCAGAGGTGAAGGTTTTCTGCCTTCCAGAAGGTTTGGGGCAAGAAGAAAACCAGTAATACTGCTGGTTTCCAACACTACTGCTTTTAATACCTCTAGAAGTAGAAAAGAATGGGTTTATTTACTGTTTAACTCCTTTCCCCCACAAAAACCCTCAAAAATGGTGACCATTCAAAGCAGAACAAAGATGGTTCTTGGCAAAGGTTCAGCGTGGCTCCTATTACTGAGGAGAATGTGGTCAAGTTGCTAAGATAGTAGCCTAGGAGTCAGGCCACTCTTCATGGCTATCCCATCATCCCACCGTGTAACCTTGGAAAGTCACATTTCCCCTCCATGGTTCCACATTCCTTGCCATCCTGCGCCTCTTGGCTATTTAGGCTGCCAGCTTTATGGTCCAAGTCTGTCTCCTACTGTTCTAGCTACCACCATAATTATGAGAATTTGATATATGCTGAATTCCAGCACCCCTTCCCACAGACCTCTGTTAGACACCATGCCAGCTTCTACCATCCTTTCCTGGGACATACACACACTGTGAAGGACAATCTGCTCCCATCATGCACCAGAAGCACCCCAAAGGGACTACAACCCAGGGAGTCACTGTTTAGCAGTGACAATGCAAAGGTATGCTCTCTAAGCACAAGAAATATGAGGGGTTTGCCCTGAGGTACACCTCTGCCCCAGCATGCATTTGTCATGACTGCTTGAGTAAGGCAAGGATTTATCCCTGACCTCAGTGGGCTTTGAGCTTTCTGGCAATGCCTTGACTTTGCGGCCTGGCATGCATGCACCTTTTTGCAAGCAATACTGCACTGCATGCAGTCACAGGGTCCTTTCTAACTAGCATAGACCAAAACACAAGAGAATGTCTAGGTGTGACACTAGCACCCATTTTCTTTACAGGAGTTAAACCTCTGCTGTGCCAGAGGCAGGACTTTTACAAACAAAGTACGAGACTTTCTTCTTCCCTGTTTTGCTCTAAGGATCCTTAACTCCAGGAGCCACCAAACCACTAAGAGCACAGGTCCTGCTTCAGCTCCAAAATCTCATTGAATGCTGAGCCTCAAATGCCTTCAGGCAGCAGCTTTCTCAGTAGCTGCTAAATTATCTCTGGGTAAGGCCTCCCATGATGGGCAGTGGGCATACACACATGGAAGGACAGTCCCTGCATGAAAACTTCTCAGCCTCAACAGGGAAGTGACACAAAGGGGAGGAGATTAAATGGAAATAGTGAGATCACAATGTAGAGAACTGGTGAAGGTGGGATTAGAACCCAGAGAGCACCAATTACCTGCCCTGCACACCGGGGCACTTGGTGCTTTTACTCCTTGCATGGCATTTCCATGCGTGTACACGGACACACACACACACACACATGTGTGTATATATTTATATATGTGTAAAGATGGATGTGGACACACAGGCTACATTGACAAAGTCTGAATGTGCACATATGTACACATCACAGCTGTAAGTGGCACGTTGTGATTTGCCCTGTCAGGAGCTCACAGCTCCTCATGGAGTGTCCCTCCTGACCTGACCCAGCAGGAACCATGCCCCATTATGACTTCACCAGGCTCAGCCAGCACAAGAAGCTGGGATTTCCAAAGGTGCAGGCAGGACAGGCAGATGATTGCACTGGATACTGTCTCAGCTCCTTCTCAGAGTTTGGTGCTGTGTGTTTTATCAACAAATAACATGTCTTTACTACTGCCAGCCCTGCTGAACCACTGAAGCTGCAGACAAGCAAGCTGTGTTTGATTCTCTTTCATTTGTCATCAACATAATGACCAGCCAAGTTCTCATTCCAGCATCTTACTTGTTGGTAACAACAAAAAGAGGCAAAAAGGGAAAAGCTGATTTTTGGCAGGCTGTGGGCATTCAGAAACGTAGGTTTGGATAGGTAAAGTGAAAAAAGCCCAGTATGAAAATCATTGGGGAAACAGAAACATTAAGAAGCAACAGTTTAAAACAAAAAAAGTAGGCTGGTTGGGTTTTTAGATTCCCCTATTTCTGCTTTCTGGGATGGTGTTATGTATAAATCCTCTCCCTTCACCAACACAGGCAGGCCTCAAGTTAAGTGACAACTGAACTTGGTAAGAAGGAGACCAAGAAACCTTCTGCAAGTGTTTCAGTTCCTAAGGGCTGCACTCAGGGACCATTTCAGGTTTGGATCGCAGTCCTGCTGTATACAGGATGCAGAACTCAGAGCAGGGAAAATGCAGGGAAGAACAGTGACAGACACCACTGAGGGAATATCTCAGGAGTATGTTAGTAGGTTGCTGAAAGGGAGGAACAGTTTTGAAACATGAGCACAGAGATAAAAATCTGTTCCAAGGTGAGGATGAGCTAAATACATCAAAGGCCTTTCAGCACAATCTGGGCACATGTGAACCACCTAAATAGTAAACAGCGCATTTACTACTAATAGCCTCCTAATTTATTTATGGATCCCCCATCACACCGCAAATCTCTGTCATCTCCTTCACACACCAATCACCTGGCACCAGAGGAGCTCTGCTCTGCCCAGCCTTTGCTACCTGTTTTTAGAGATAAGCACTAAATAATGTTGCCCTGCAAAACATGATAAGGCCCACGCTTCAAGAGGGTTGACTGAAAATACTCATTTTCCATCCTGGGGGCATTTCACAAGCTGTCTTAGTACCTTGGAGCACCTCAAGCAATGGAAGGAAGAGGAAATACAAGCACAGAAGCCAACACAATCAGCCCCAGGGTTGGGGAATCCCTCCTCGCATGTATATATGTGCATATGGATATATATCCACATTTGTCACTGCTATGGCAACTAAGATAACAAAGATATCCTTTTAAAGGCCCTGCAGTAAGGAGGAAAAATATTTTGCTATATATATCACTGCCTATTGACGTCAAAAAATAACTTAAAATAAACTAACCTGTAAGTCTGGATCACGCTGGTCCTCCTCTGTAGATATTGGAATAATGTTCATGTCAAAATGACCATCTGTTACCTTTCATGGAAAAAGTAACCAAAGAGAGCTGAGCTAGAAAGTTTTCTATCAAACCCTCTCACACACCCTCACTGAAGCAACATAAAAAGCCCCCTCTCCTAAAACCTATGGAGCACTGTAATCCTGAGGGTCTCATTTAGTCCTTCCACAGCCAAAACCCATACTGACATCAGAGGGAAATTGCCAATTTTGGTAATTAGTAAAAACTAAGAACCGGTGGTAAGCTGTGATAATTAATTCAGCTGAGCAGCTAAAGAGTTCATTGGGAAAAAAGCAAGCTGGCAGAAGGAAGTCTGGGCTGCATTGTAAAAATGAAACATTCCATTTAAAAGTGATTTTAGGAAGTTTGTTTCCACAACCAAGATCTTGTAGATCAGGGCATCCTACCTCTTGTGCATGTATCTGTAGCATCATGCACAGCAGGACTGACATGACTTTGTGCTCTTTCCACTAATGCTACCGGTGCAATTATTTTATTGACAGCACTGATTTGCTGCTATACATCCAAATATACAGGTAAATGGATTTATGAGGCAGAGAGGAAGGTAGGGAATTTAGGACCTTAGTTTGCACTAGGTTGTACCAATACAACCCTACTAAAGTCAAAGTCCAAGGTAATCAAGCACAAGCAACGCAGTGGGAAGCCCCACAGGGGAACAGGCTGGATGTTGGTAATGGTTCACACATGCAAAGCATGGGGGCATCTTTGGCATGGGACTACTCTACAGCTCCTTGCCCAGTGCCCAGAATCAACAAATGCAGCATCTCCCATCCCTTGGCTAGCAGGAGGAGATGAGAAATACACCTCAACTGTGTTTCTATCCCAAATCATCTACTTCGCTCAACTCAGGAAGATTGTGGGGAACCCTCTCAAGTTCCTTTTGGCTCAAAGTGTGTTTTAATCTGGCTTGAAGGAGGCTGAACTGCCTGCATGTTCTACCAGAGCCCCACAGAGTGGGTTGAGGTGTTCTCAGAGGATGAGATATGCCATGATACTCTCGAAAGCACCAGGGATATTTCAAAGCAACAGAATTTATTAGAGATTTTTTGGAAGGCAGATCTCTTACTCAGAATGGTGAGTTTGAACAAATATAGCAAATGCAATGAGTCACTGGAGCATTGTGGGCCGTTATATACTATTAAGTCATCTGCAAGCCCATGGTGAACCCATTTGCAAAGTGGTATTACACGGCCACTTGATGTGTTGTGGATTTGGGTCTGTTCCTCTTCTCCTCAGGGTTTGTTTTTCTTCCCTCTTTTTTATTTTTTTTTTTTTTTTTTGCAAGTCAAGCTGCAGACTACAAATAACAAGAGCTAGCACAATTTGAGCAGGTTTAAACCAGACTTATGAAGGAAAATCAGTAATCACATAGGCTTTTAGAGGTTCAGAGATTTGCCTTCTCTCAAATTCTCCTAGGTCACCTGGTTTTCAAAACTGCTGGAATTGCTGCAATTCTCACCCCTCCTGCCCATCTGTCCAAAAATTCCCATCTAAGCACAGGAAATCAGAGAGTTTGGTTTGCCTCCGGGCTGCAGAGGAGCACTGACAGCCCTCATCCAGCAACATGGTACTTCACTATCCTGTGTTACTTAACTCCCAATTGGTGTGCATTAAGATACACATCTGACTTTTCTCACATCTCCTGTTATCTTCCAAATTCGTCTGCCATCTCTTGTGCCATCAGCCACTTCAGCTCTTCCCTACAACAATTTCCTAAGTACTTTACCTAGAGATTCACTTCAGCAGCTCAGCCTGCAAGGCCTTCACCTTGTGGACTTGCATAAAAGACATAAGGAAGAGCCCCTCCTTATTTTTAATTCTTTATAACATCCATCCTCCCTGTATATTTCCTCTCATGGTAGAGGAAAACAGACAGGCATCTTTTGGAGATCTCCTCCCTACCTTTCCTCACCTGCCTACATGAATTTAGGAAGACAATACCCTAATATTTCTACTGACTGTAATCTTTTTCAGCCCTGATTTGTGGAAGTTTTCAGAGAAACACCTCTGACACAGCACCACCCCTCATCCTTTTCCCAGCAAAGACCTTCCTTTGCTTTCTTCATCTACCCCATTTATATCTAACATCCTCCTTCATAGGAGATCACACAGGCATCCAAAAGCCCTGCTGAGTGCCTCTTTCACTTTTTATTAATGCCAAGTGCCACCCCTTCTCACCACCCTAAACAGGTCCAGATGGGATGTAACAGGTTCTCAAAGGGCCCCTACACCTCTTTTTTACAAAGAGGGAGCTGCCTTTGCAAGGTCTGTTGCTTTTTTTGGAGGAGATGTAGCTGAGGCAGGTTTATCTAAAGACCATGAAAAGTGCTAGGTGGTTGCTGAACACCAGAATAAGGAGAAAAAAAAAAAAAAAAAAAAAAAAAAAAAAAACAACAACAAAAAAAAACTATAGCTGGTGGCTACACAAAGTAGTTGGATGTTTTACCAAGGCTGAAATACTAAAAATATGGACAGCTTTATAGTACTCCATGCTGCACCTAGGATGACTGTGGGACAAGTCAGACTGGCTGACATAAGACTTATGTCTGACTTAAGTTATGTCTGACAGCTGCTAGTCCTGAGGTGCTTAGCAGAGAGAAATCCAGCTCTGATACCACAGGCCAGAAATCAGAAGAATACCTTTTTCTCTACCCACAAAGAAGAAACATATAAGCACTATGCTCTAAAGCAGAGATTGCATTAAAAAAAAGACTGGCCACAGAATAACTTACAACTGATCTCAAGCTGAATATGGAAACAGGTTGCTTTGAAGATGTCTGTCAAAGACTCTGGTTAAAACCCCAATAGTGGCTAAGATCCAAGAGAAAGAGAAACAGAGAGGGGATAGGGGGAGGCCTAGATTGAACAGTCATTTGTCAAGAGAATTGAAGTAGAAAAATAATGTGGAGTTCCAAGTCAGTGTCCAACAAAACACTAAAAAAAGGCACGTATGGCTACAAGCATAGCTGAAACAAGCCAGACTTGGTGAGAAAATGCTACAGCACAACCCCTGGTGTGCATGGTCACAGTGAACGCAGGTCCCTCACCCCACTGAGCTTTTCCTCAGCCACAGCAGAGGCACCTTGATGGAGGAGGGAAGCACCAGGGGGGATGGGCAGGCTTGGGTGGGATGGTGATGAGAAGTCAACTCTGCACACACATGGTTTGACACTCTCAGTTGTGGAAAAACCCAGAATGGGTGGGTTTGTTCTCCTCTTTGAGTACACCCTCCCCAGAGCCATCCATTTTGGACATTAACCCTCTTTGAGACAAACCTAGGCTTGGCTGTGGACATTTCTGAGGACTAGCATGCTGTGGCTTTCTCAGCCCACCAGTGGTACTTATTGTCTTTTAATTCCCAACTTTACAGCAACTTTTCCTGCCTTGCTCTTCTAAAGGCAAATGCAATTTTTTTACCTGAAGTTGGCAACCCTATTCTGCTTAGACACCAGTGTCCAGAAAACAATGGGTCACACTGGTAAGGGTATTTCTTTGAAAGCTGTTACAGACTACATGTATATGTGTATTGGGATGAGCCCTGAAGGCAAAATAAACTTAGAAAAGTTCCACTTTCCTGAAAGGCACAAAGGATGGGAACTGGATAGGTTCAGTCTGTGGACCAAAAGGGGATAAGAAGGACTAACTGGTTTCTCATAAAAGACATGAAGATGGAGCCTTCTCTTTCTGCATGCTAAAGCACCAAATACATTAGAGGACGGTTATCCGGAAACCAGCATTTGCTGGTTCTTTTTTTATGCTGAATGTGTCAGCAAGGTCTTGGCAGACTGTGGGGAAAAAACAAAGTATCTATAAGATTTCAAGGTTGTCACAGATCAGTAACCTCAGACGAGGTCTGTTATAGTCATTCAGCAATGACCCCATCTCTTCTTTCATCTTAGGATTCCACTAGTTTCATCCACTTGCTTGCTTTTCTTCCTTTTTTTTTCTATTCATCCTGGAAAACAAAGTACCCCTGCCATGTTCCTTTGCTGGAATTTCACCAAGACTGGACTCTCCCAGTGGGGCTTTGCCAGATATGTCACAAAGCCACAAAATGCATTGCCATGGAGGAAATGTCACGTATGTAAATATATAATTTCATGGAGGAAACGTCAGGTCAGCTGAGGACCTGACAATAAGGTGAGTCACTTCAGGCAAGTTAGTTTAGAAGATAAGGGTAAAGATCTGCAAAAGCAAGTCCTCCTGGGTGGGTATGACCCAAGTTGGCCAGGTCCTCAGTGGATACAAATTGCCATAGTTCCATGCAAATCATCTCGAAAATGATACCCTGGTTGGCAAGCTGCTAAGGTAACAAGTATACCCCAGGGCAGTGCCAACTACTGCTGACTGTGGACCTGCCCATTAGCTGTACTGGTAGTATCGGCTTATATGAACATATTTGTGGCTCTGGTAAACCTGGAAAAAATGACATTTCCATGGGTTTGATGGGAAGTAAAACATTTGATGCTTTGGTCTCAAATTTTCTGCTGTCTTCCACAAGAAACAAAGGGCAAGGCTTTACGAATGGCCTTCTCTTTTTTCCCCCTTTTGGGGCAAATGTAGGAAAAAGTGTTATCTATGTAATTTCAGAACTTGTTCTTTAATGCAAAACACCAAAACCACCAGAAATAACATTCTCCTGGAAAATGTAAGATTTAACTTTTCCCTAAGCCAAAATTGCATACTGATTGCTATTCATCATTCTGCTCCCCTCCTATGTACTCTATACGTCTCCAAAAGCTTTCCACGGCAATCAAAGTTCAAGGAGTAGCTGGATGAAGCCACTCTTTCCAAAACAGGTATTCCCCATATCTCTGATCAGAAATGCCCTTCTCCAGAAGATACTGGACAGCTGTTCTTTGTTGATATCCAGTCTCCCAGAACCTTTGGCAAACACATTCAGGAACCTGGTTACAGTCTAGGATAATATTTCCTTCCAGACTTGTCAGGATATGACAGATTTTTTCCAAGTTACCAGTGTACGCACACAACCTGAAGTCCAAAGGACAACTCCACAGCCCTTTTGTTGTTTGTTGATCCTGCAGCCCACCTCATCTATCCAGCTGCAGGAGAACCCACCCAAGGATGATGCTCCAGTACAGGAGATATGAAAGCCTCTCCAGATCTTGGGGAAATCCAGAAGGTTATCAGCTGCTTCTCCTCATCCTGGCAGTAGGAAGCTTCAAAAGATGGGTGTGGAGTATGGATTTTTCCACCAACTTCCACCAGCTGGGCTTTTTTTAGTCCATCTCTCCTTCTTCAACATTTATAAAATGGGAGCAGGAATATCTGCCTCCCTTAAGAAGATCAGATTCATTAGGGCTCTCTTCCCATGTCTTAGGTTTTACTCACACCCCTCTATGAAAGGATTCCTACAGGTGTCACTATAGCTTGAGCATGAAGTAAAGGCCAAGCATAGCTTTATAGGGGTGTCCTGTAGCATCACCCTGTACCCTGGGGAGGTCTGGAAGTGGTCCTTGCTCCAGGCCTGGCTGCAGTAAACTCTGTGGGTCTGTGTGCTTTGCATAACAGGGCACTACAAAGGGCTGCCAAGGTCCAGCTCACTCAGAGTACACTATTTCAGCACAGCTCTGCCACACTGTACCTCTGTCCCCTGAGCCCTACAACACTCACAAGCCATTAGAGAAATCCTGCATTGCACTGGGCTCACTTGTCCTCTCAGTGTTCAGCACCAGCTGAGGACAGAGCTATACTTTGCTTTGCTCTTCCTGTGTTTATTCCTAAGCCAACCAAAACACTCTTTGAGCTGCAGAGCAAGTCACCTATGACATGGGACCCTTATTTTTGAGCTAGGGGTGAACTGAAGACATGAGTCTACCACATCATCTGTGGAACATGCTGGTGGCAGATGGTATATAAACATTTGTTTTCTTATTACTCAAGAAGGGAAAACAGTTGGGAAAGCAAAAGTTTCTTTTTTTTTCAAAAATTTAAGTTAATGAATGGAAAAAATCAACAAACTTCTGAAATTCTTTTTGATAAACAGGATTTTGTCTTAAAAAAAAAAGAAAAAGAGGTACTTGGCAGGGTTGAAGTCTGCTATTTTTCATTAGGACAAGATGATGGAATGGCAGGAACGTGGGACAGAGTGGCGCAGATGTGTGAAAGCATTTAGGAAAAGGCACCCAGGGATTAGAGAAGTGTCTGTTCCCAAAATGGGTTGATCTGAGGTAAAGGAAACCTTTGGGATAGGAAGATAGTAAACCCCTCCCCCACCCCTTTTATAGTGGATATAAACAGTTTTACAGTATTTCCACCAAACAGAAGAAGGGGGAGAAGAAAAAAAAAAAATTTTTTCTGCAACACACACATGTTCCCCATTAATTAGGACTGCTGTTAACAACACGTTGCGCCAGAGCTGCCAAGAACTGTCAGACGAAGGACAGGGAAGCCCACAGCGAAGGCTCTGCTGCCTCCCGGGGTCCGCCTGCCCGGCCAGAACCCCGTCCCGGTTCCACGCTGGGTCAGCCCCTGCGGCAGGGTGGGGGGTAGGGCAGATAGCTGGGCTGGGGGCAAGGAGAAATGCTCAGCTGCACAGGCAGCCCCTGTTTGAATGTGAATTCCTCCCCCCACCAGCACTCCACTTCAGCTACAGACATTTTCCACAGAAATTCTGGCTATGTTCGCTTTTGGTTGAGACTTCGGGACTATTTTTGGCTTTTTTAAAACATACTTAGGGGAGGCGCCTTCTACTTTTATTCACATAAAGGATCCTTATTTTTATGTATTAAGGGACATGGAAAGAGGAGGGGAGGCAGGGTGAGGGGAGAGCTGATTTATGCTTTCATTCAGCTATACAACAACACCACCACAAATCTACATGCAAGCTGCCATTCCTCCTTAGCAGGCTCCAGACACGCTCTTTGCTGTAGCAGAGACCACCCCTAGCATCCCAGTTTTCTCAAGCCATCGCTGGGACAGAGAGCTGACCACTGGATTTTAAGCATCTCTCACCTTCACACCTCCTTGCAGGCACTTCAAGGGCTGGGAGCAGCTTTATCCTCCTCCTATCAGATCCTCTCTTCTCAGCTCCCTCCTGAACTGCTCCCCTCTTTCCAGCTCCCTGAGTGCTGGTCTGGAGTCACCAGTCAATGTGACCAAGGTTGCACACTTGACTGACTCATGTTAGGGTTAAAGCAGGATCCTGAACTATCTTTTCCTCTTTGAACAAATGTAGGAAATAGTGTTGCAACAGTGCAGCAAAGTTCACTGCAGGATCTTGAAGGAGGGGGAAATGATTGCATTTTAAAGTAAAAATTATTTCCCCACACTTGTATACTCACCGTGTCCAAGCAGCCAGGCCATCAGCAGGCATCAAGACGTGTGTTCCAAGTGCCCAGTCCAGGATCCCTTGCGAGGACACGAAGGAGGAGAGACACCAGCTATCCACCAGCAAGTCTCCTTGACTCCTTGAAGGTTGGTGATGATTTGCTTGTTTTGGATCTTCCTTTTTGTACTGTTTAGGAGCAGACAGGGATTAGCCTCTCCACCCTGTCCCACCTCACTGAGTCATCCAAATGTACTCACTGTCTTTAGGCTCTCGATCAGGGCATCCTCAGAAGTTTCACTAGATATGTTGAGTGGCTAATTGAGGAGTTTTTTGCAGCTCTTCTGCTGCTGCCTCCACACCAGGCACCTGCTTCAGCCTCACTCAGACCAAGAAACATCTCAGCTACAGGTCTCCATGGCAGGAGCAGCCAGAAAGGGGAGAGCTGAAGACTGCTGTCTTTTCCAACAGTTGCCTTGCAAATGCCCATGAGCTAGAGGCATTTCTGTACAAACTCCAGCCCTCTGACTGCTGGGATGCAGGACTCCATGGCTGTGTACCTATATCTCGCAAGTTGGGCCAAGCAAAATATCTAAAGCACAAGACCTATCTATGGTAAAAATTTTGGGATACTAGGATGCAATGCGATTCTCATTCTTCCTTTCAAATCCCTAAAATGCTGCTGTTGGAACTTCAGCCCTGCAGTTTTGTGAGGCTTTATAGCTACAGTGATGCACGTGGTCTTATGCCAAAAAAATTAACTACATATATTTAATTTCATATATTGTACTACATATATTCAACATCATCTCCACAAGTATCATCTGAGGAAATCCTCATAACTGCTGTCCAAAGCACTGGTGACTTGTTCTTGAAAGAGAAGTCCCTTCAGACAGGCAAGAAAACATCCTGGTCTAGATTTTCAACAGCAGGTAGTGGTTTGAGTGACTTCCCTATTACTTATCCAAAGGACATTATTTTCAGATTATGTTGGATGCCTTCCTGCTAACAGCTTTCCTCCTAGGCATCTTGAACCAAGCGTGGAAAAAGCCATCAGAACCACAAGGATTTCTGAACTACTGAAGCAGACTGGACATGTTTCTAGGTTGTAATTTAACAGGAACCATTTGACAGTGTGAATAAAGAACCACCAAATCTCAGTGCACTTTGGGAGAGCTCCTCAGATCCCCTGGTCAGATGCAGGAGAGATAAGGGAAATGTTCAGGCTGAATTTCAAAAGGGCACCACAGTGCTGTTTTGTAGAATATATGCTAAGGTTTTTGATTAAAATACTTCAGTTTGGGATAGTTTATATTTTTGAAAATATAAATAATTTCTGTAGAAAGTTAACAATTAACAATTTTCTCCCTTATATACAACTAATCAATTTATTTTAATTTTTTCTTTCTTTTTAAGAAAAGAGCAACCTATGTGAAAATTTTCAAACATCACTTCAAATACCCCTCCTAATGGCATTTGAAAATCTAGCTTCCTTTTTGGGGCACGTTGCAAGAATCAACAATAGTAACAGTTTGATGTCTGCCTTGTTTCAAACCAGTGGGGTGGGGGGGAGGGAGGTTTGGCAGAAAGTGTTATTGTCATGTGGGAGTCTCAGAAATGAGTTGTCTCCTGGCTAATATTCTTCCATTGCAATGGTAAGTCAAATAGGCTAGTAGCCACGGCAACAGCACAGAATTCTTAACTATTGCTATGGTTATTTCACATCACTCTGGGGCTACCCCAGTTCATACTGTTATCACTCAAGACATTATTTCATAGTGATTTCATTAAGTGCAATTTGATATATTAATAACACCCACAGTCAGTTTAACAGAGGTCATGTTAACTGCACGTCTGGCTGAAAGTGAAGACAAGTCAAGCAAAGACAAAGCTACAGTTTTAAAATAAATACACAGGGACTGACCAGGGTTCATAGGTGCAGACCAGCTGTGTGACATCTCTCCTTTATCTCAACTACAGTACATATCTTCCTAAGGAAGATTTGGGGAAAAAGGTGGGGGCTACAGCATTCCTAACCCCACACCTCTCATGAACCCTGCAAGGAGGGCTGGACTGGGGGAAGGCATGACATGTGAGCAGTCAGTGAGAATAATACCTGACAAAATTAGGAGCAACAACCCAACTACCATCTGTAAAAGTCCATCAGCTTCCCAAGTATCATAATTTGATGTGCATAACTTGAAGAAGTTAAAAAGCATTGTCAGCCCTGAACAGTTTAGGAACACTTCCTGGTCAGATAATTCAAAGAAAGGACAGAGGTAACCATGCCCATAGCTGATGGAGTAACTGGACTGTGGACAGAGGAAAAAACAGAAGTAAAATGACAAAAAGAGGCCAAGTTTCCAGGACACCATATTGCAAAGCCTCAGCATTAATTTACTGGAGCATGATCTCCTGTGTAGTATCAGCAAGACAGCAAATCCATGGCACTTCTTGAAGATGTTTCCAGTCCAAGTTTGTTTTCCTGCCCAATGGCACTGATGCCCAAGAAAGCCACAACACTCCTGAGCTGGTGTTCTGTGCAAGTGCTGCACAGCTTATCAAACAACAGGAGATCCCTGGTTTATCTCCTATGTTCATTTGTATTACCATTCATTACTCTTCAAAAATGCACACCAGGTTTCCCAAAGCAAACCTTTGGAGGGCCATGTGTCCCCCTCCAGTGTCAAGTGACGTAACTTGACTGTAATATCAGTCAGAAAGCAAAAAAACCCAGCCAGCCAACCAAAAAAAAAAAAAAAAAAACAAAAAAAAAACCCAAGAAAAAACCCAACAACCAAAAAACAAACAAAAAAAAAAAAAACCCCAAAAAAAACCAAAAAAACCCCACCAATAACAAACAGCAGCAAATTCAAAAGGGTTCAAAAGACCCATTTTTCAGAAAATTGAATAATGATGTATTCTGCAAAGACAAACCCTTTAAAATGTTTCTGGTTTCAGAAATATTTTAAAAAAACCCAGTGTTCCTATTGCTTTCCAGAGTTATCTGAATTCCTTCAATAGCCCACTCAAGGTTAAAGAAGAAAAACAATGTTATTCTAATGGAACAAAGTTTTTTGTTTTTTTGTTTTTTTTTTTTTAATTACAAGATTTGAAATACAGTTGCAAAAGAAGAGCTAGAAAACCAGAAAGATTCAAGTTTAAAGTTTATCTTGCATTAAGTTTTTGCTCTTTTGTCCCCTGGGTTTTTTTCTGAGGTGCTCCTCCTCCAGAGAGCTGCTTCAAAGAAGCTCTCAACCCACCCCCATTCCCCCCCCCCCGCTTTTTTTTTTTCTCCACTACTGTTTTATTCTGCAGCCTTGTTTTAGCAGCTTGAGAATATGCAGGGCAGGGATTTTTCCACCTAAGCCCATCATTTTGTTTAGGAAGCCACAGAAACTGCAGCTAGCAGCTCATCACTTTATAAACCTCCTAACTGTATGCTCTAGAGATCATTTCTGTGTACAAACAGTTTCAGTCCAGTTTCAGCTACTGCAATTTCTCTGATAACAACTTGCCATGTTTACATCCATCTGAAACATTAAAACCCCCTGGGGAACAGTGTGGGTCCTTGATTATTTATCTGTTTGATCGACCGGAACAACCTACTCGCAGTATTTTCAAAAGGCTGACTTCTCGGCAGCTGGAACACTAGGGGGGTTGGTGTTACTTGTCCTTCTGTCCTCGGCTGCCTAATCTCCCTGCCTGCTCCTTAGTGAAGATGTTAATTCAGAGCAGAGCTGGCAGCGGTCCCCCTGCTGCCCCAGGGGGTTCCTCCTAGCAGTATGCAGGCAGTCATTAGTCTCTGACTACGTCTGTCAGGCAGTCCAAGCCACTGGGCCCTATTCAAGCCAAACAGGGATGTCACATCGTGCGAAGTCATGCCATAAAATAACAGTAGAAATAACTTAGGTTTGAAATCCCTGAGGGCAGCTACCCCATCAGGCTGGCGGATTAGAACACAACACAACGCTAAAGCACAACAAATGGTGCTGGGGTCTCAGGCTTGCAGGGGAGGAAAATGGTTTAACACCAAACAACAGAGGAACAAAAGAAGGGTTTGAGCCAGGTTCAGCTTAAGCCATTTTTATGCACCTAACTGATCTGCCTAATTGAAGGCATCTTTTAAGTAGGAGGCTAACACACCTTAGCTGTCAGGAGGTGGGACAGGTACAGACAAGGGTCATCTGGATCCCAGAGCGGGATGAACCACTTTCTAACAGTGACTACAAGGATTTGGGGGATTTTGTGACAAGGAGGGTGCTAATCAGAGTACTCTAGGCATTCTAATATTTTAGAAAAATAGCTTGCATGTACCACAAGGGCATGCCCATAACCTTCACTGTGCTAGTGCTATGAGGAGGGTCACACAGAAAGACATACCCTTTGAGAAGGGAATACATGACAGTAAGAGGAAAACAGGGAAAAAATGTAACTTTGAACAAGTGTAAAAAAAATTCCAATAAAATAGCAATTTCCCCTTAAAATTAATTTTTCCACAGTCTATAGGGTTTCAAAATAAAACTGGGCACTCTTGAAAAGGGATTTTCTGGTAGCAAACAATTTCTGTAAAAATGTGGACATAGCTCTCCCAGGGATCAGGATGATTCAGTGCTGCTGGAAATAGTAGTTATCTGTAGTGAGATGGCAATATTTTGGTTATTTAGACTTCTGATGAGCATGGATCATGACAAATAGCTTATTATGAAGCATATAAAATGAGGTGGTAACTGTATAACTTGACAACAAATTATTTTCACTATATGTAATTGCATGACAGTCTATATTGGAAAATGATAAATTACACCATTCATGTGTCCTGAATTCACTGTAATCTCTCAAGGGGGGAAAAAATCTAGGTTAAATAATGGGCAAATAAACAGAGACATATGTTCAATGTGCACCACAGATCAGAAAGACAACGAGACTTTGGAAATCCTGCAACAATAGCTTTCCTCAAGCTGGAGCTGCCAGTTGAAACTGAGAAATGCCAACACTTCTTTTTGCCTGATGAATCCTCTAAAATAGCCATCTATCCTTCCATTCCAATGAGGCATGAAGTTGGTAGCACCACACAGCACCAGAGAAAGCATTGCGTTGATTTGCATGCTGCCGTGTGTGGCACTGGCAGTTCATCCCCGTTCTGCACATCCCCTGCTGTGACTCCACCCCTTCATCTGAGGCTGCTCTGCAAACTGCCAGGCACTCATGGGTGGGAGTGCAGGTGTCTGATCACCTCTGATGAAACCATCCATACCACCCATGTGTGCTTGGGAGGAAAGGGTGCGGAGCTGACCCCTGGAGAAAGAAGGATTTTGCTGCCCATGGAGGCAGCACTGTAGGATGACGCTAGAGGCAGACACCATCCAGATTGTCGGGAAAGCATTGGGAGAGGTGGCTCCTCCAAAAACAAACCAAGCTAATGGAACACCTCACAATTTTCTCTCTCTATGCCTTCCTGCCAGGTGCACCTCTGCAGGCGGAGGGTGGGCTCCAAACAGGAAAGGCACAGGCACAGGCAGCTGCCTGAAGGACTGGCTGGCCAGTGGGTGGACGGGTGAGCCAGCCCTGAGATGCATGCGTGGCTCTGGCCCGGCATTTCGTCTGTGCAGGGGGGGACTGGCGGCGGCAGGCAAGCCAAGTCAGAGCATAGCCAAGCAAGAATGTTCTGGCAGCCCTTCCTGGCAGCCTAAGCAAAGTTATTTATCACTTTGCGCATTTTCCTTCTCATCTGTGTACAGCCGGCTCCAATGGCTCAGCTTGCATTTTGCCTTCCAGAGCCAAGCCTGTCCCTTGGCTCTGCTCAGTCTTGGCCATCCATTCACACCTTCTGTCTCCTTCAGCTCTTCCTGGAGTAGCACAGGATCGCAAATCAGGAGTAGGGATCTCAGGGAAGAGATCGAAGCATCAGCAACCTACACCGATGGCAAAGAGCACATCTCTTCCAGGGAAGGAGAACACCAAGCTGCTGTTTACTGGGGCTGAGGAGTTGTACACAGTTTGTGCTGCTCCCAGGCAGCCTCTGCTGGGGAGCTCCAGTGCCTGCCGGCAGCTATGAGACATTTTCTTCTATTTATTTTAAGGATTGTGCCTTTGTGCTGACTTTTTCCAAATTGGTGGATATAACAACAGAGAATTCACAGCAAAATTTTCCAGTTCTATGGACTCTTTTCCATACTGCTGATGAATTTTGCTAAAATGTGTAACAAGGGTACTTAAATTGGGCTTGAAAATAGTATCAGCTGCATTCAGATATTTACAGGGCTCACATTTGCTCTTGATAAGGGCACACCACACTCTTCTAAACACTGAGCTTTGCAAAAGCAGATCAATACTAACTCTATTACACCTTGCATCATCAAAAGCCTGGACAATAGTTTCAAGACTTTGCCTAAAGAAAGAACCCCTGAATTTAGCTGTTATTTCTCTCCTCCTCCCTGAACTGCCCCTGCAGTCTTGTCTGGGCACTAAATTCAGTGCCAGAGTAACAGCAAGACTGCATTTGACCTTGCTGAGTTTCAGGCGACTGCTGGATGTTGCACTCTACGAGATGCTAGATAATTCCCAGTCTCTGCAAGGCCAGATCTTGACTACCTTCTAGCCATCTTGGTCCCAACAGGGCAAAACCTCCTACTGTTCTGATCAGACACTTTTGTTTTTAAATCACTCTGATCAGATGGTGGAAGGATATAAAACAAGACCAAGTGAGGGTGAAGGGGGCACCTGGTCCGCAGCAGATTCCCAGAAGTGCTAATGACAACAAAGTGTATTGAACAGCAGCTTCCCATCATGAGCCCCTGATTTTCACATCCTGAGAACTTTACAAAATTGAGCTGCAATTTCTCAGATTTTGTCTCTGCCTGAAGGTAGAAGAGGAAGTTGAGTAAAATTCCTTCAGACCTTCTAAAATGAGGAGAGAATGAAAAAATGCATTTTCTTATTGTAATAAAAATTCTAATCATTTTTTTCTCTGTAAAAGGCCACATCAAGCTGCTTGGAATTTGAAACTTGGTGTGGGTATAGCTCTCATTACAAGCAAGATTCAAAGCAAGCTGAGGTCAATAACTGTCTCTCCCTTGATTTTGCCTGCCTCTGAAGAAGACCCTACAGCTAGGTAAACAAATCATAGAGAAAATCGTTCAGAACAGTTGTGCCTATTTTCTACTTGGGAGTTGCCTGGGAACAAGCTCAGTTTATTTGCAATGTGTCTAGGGTTCAGATGTATTCACGAAAGCCCAGCTTTGCTCCATCCTCCTCAATTTTTATTTTAGAACCTTGCTCCATGAATAATCCCCTCGAAGAACATATCCACCAGCAGATGAAAGGACATCTTTAGGTAAAGAACTTGTAATTAAATCATTTCTACACCTTTTCTTTTTATAGATGGGTCACAAGCAGATGATTTGTCAGTATTTTGCATCCCTTGTGTACACCCCAGCGTATCTGAGGTCCTGGAAGCTGTTCACATTTCAGTGTGCTGCAAAGTAGTGAGCAGTGAAGCCCTTGGTGGATTGAGGACTGACCTCCACACCTCCCTGCAGCTCCAGCTTCGGGACCATCCTTTCTCTTGGCATCAGAGCTCAGAGGTCTTTCTTTGTTAAATTCTACTTCAATTGGTTTAATTCTGTTTTCTTGCTGGAAGAGGATTTAGTAAAACAAACAAAACATCTTACCAATGTGAATATTCACAATTAATGACAAAACTCTGAAACAGGAAGGTCATTTCTTGGGGAGGGAGACTGGTATTCTTTTGAATGAAGGGAAGAGTGCAAAGATCTTGCAATATTTGCTGTAAATGGGTTGTTATGGTGAACATTCCTGTCAGCAAGTTCATTAGCTCAGAGATCCACGAGTGAACAGAGACCAAAAAATATGTTTAAAAATTCAAGAACAGATTAGTGGACAATATTTTGCAATCTTTGTCTAGCTCTGCTTCTCACTGAGAATTAGTAACTTTACTCCAGGCCAGATTCAAATAGTCTTACTCATACAGAGCAGCACTGTGTTTTATGAGTAACCCCAGTGACATTTAGGGCTGTATTTTGGAATAAGATTGGAGTCAGAGAAAGACAGTGGGAGGCATGGCTGAATCACCTTGATTAATAAGTGTAAGATTGTTAGTTTTTCATGTGTCTATATAAATAAACATAATGAGAATAAGGAGGGATGTCTGGATTGACAGGCATGTGAGGGAATTTATAAACATCTTTTTAACATACAGCAGACTCCTTTTTTAACAGAAAAGGAAAACATCCAAAAATTACTTAATATCAGGAAAAGAGAAATTCACACCTTCAGAAACAATAGAAGATCAAGCCATTTTGTGGGTTTTACTCTCAACAGTTCTGGCTGTTGCCTGTGATATTACATAAGGTCTACACTGCTCTCCATAGAAGTGATGGATGAAGTTTTCAGAGATGCCCAAATGTCTTGAAAGCATGTGGTCCATTTTCCTAAATAATAGGGTCCTTGGGATTCTAAATCCCATTGAATTTCAGCACTTCTGGGAATGGTCTCATTCACTTCTAAATCAGCATGCATTTTCCAGTTTGTTATGCTCCCCATTTAATTTTATCTCAGGACTCCAGCCATCACCATACACCAATAACAAGATCGCCAGAGGGCAGGATTAAAAAGGAACGCACGGTTGTGCCCAACTGCTCTGTCAAAATGTCTCCAAGACCCATCACAGGCTCCTGACATTACTAGTGAGCGAGGAAGGAGCCAATTCAAAGCTCGCTGATGTAAAGGAAAAGTCCACTCATTTCTATGGATTTCAGTGAGGCTTGGATCAGGCCCTGGAAGAATAAGGATGACATAAAAATAACATGACGTCTGCCAGATTCACCAATATGCTCTGATGTTTTGCCCAGCTCAGTGATGCAAAGCAGATGGGAAGCACTGACAATCCTGGCCCTCTTCAATCAGTTACTCCGTCTCTCAGATTAGTTTTCATCAGGCATTTTATTCACGACATAAATACATTTATCTCATCAGTGCTTCTGCAAGAGTATTTCAGAAGAAATATCACCACATTTTAACTTTATCAGAGAAAAGGTTTCCGTATTTTATCACTTGGTGGCTACCAATTTTCAACAAGGTTTCTAAGAAGTTTATTATGGAGCCTGTGAATTTTGCTGTACTTATGCAGGGCTCATAATTTGTTGAGTTTAGCTGTCTTTTTCTTCCATACCACTTTGGCCCAAGCAGCATGCACAATTGTGCCATTCAACTGTTGCACCATTGAACAGGGCATTGGAACAAATATTCTGCAAAATACAAAGATTACCTTTAAGTTCAAGTCCATGCTTAAATCCCATTAAAGCTATCATAAATAAATACATGTACAGTTCACTGAATCACTGCCAGAAAATGCATTTAAAAGAAAATAGCTCCCTTTGAAAATTACCCCAGTGTCTCTAACCTCTCCTACCCTATTCCTACACAAAAAGGAGGTAAATTTGTTGGGAAATACTTACACATGATGAGTTTGTGCACTCAGTGCCTCAAAGAAAAAAGAAAAGGCATTGCCCTGTCTAACATTATATGCCAGGAACAAACAATAAAGATGTAATTCAGGCTGAGTTTTCAGTATGCATAATTATAATAAATATAGGCATTAATAGACATTAAAAGTTGCTGAATGACTGGGAAGCTGAGTAGATTGGATGACATCCCTCAAAATGAAATAATCTATATTTGGCTGGTAATTCATTTCTTCCGAGATGCTTTCTGCTTGACTCTGCATATATTCCTCATTGCAGAAATAACTTGGGCAATTGCAGTCTGGCTCCAGCCTCAAGCCAGCCAGCACGGGAGTGAGTATTAGTGCTGAAAGACAAGATCTGAGTTGCATATTCCCACCAGACACTTCTCCACGAAGATGTCCCAAACTATTCGGATAACAACTGCTGTGCTGCTCAGAGCCTGCTCCCTGGCATAAGGACTTGACCACAATCACACCACATAAGAGTCGAATTGGCCCCAAGTGTGAGAGCCATCCTGCCCTTCTGCACCCATATTTCACAGGCTTTCCCAGAGCATGTCCTGCTCTTCAGAGTTGAGGGTGGCTTAGGGTGTCTCTGCCCTGGAGTGACAATCTGCTGCCGGCTGTAGCACATCCACCGGTTTTGCCTGCAGTGCCATAGTGCCTGAGCGCACAAAGGGTGGAGAGACAACATAGAAATGCACAACATCAGGCGCAATGCTCAAGCCTGGGTTACCTTGTTTGAGGTAACTTTAGGTAACTTTACAATGATCACTCATATTTCAGAGATGAAGACCAGACTGCAGAAGGCACTGAGACAAACCTGTAACATACACTTTGGCCAAACAACTTACAGTGAAACTCTATTCCTGGCTGCAGCAATGATCCTGCTGACTTACAAAGGAAAACAATTAACCCTGTGTGCCCAAATTCTTCCTCTGAAAAGGAAGGATTGCTTGTCATGTATCGCTTGTCATGTATCACTTGTCATCTCTGTGGATTGTAAATTATTCAAGGCAGGAACTGTCTCTGTATGGGCACAGTACTGTCAAGTCCTAGTCATAGGTGAAGTGCTACACTCTTCTTCCTTCAGACTGAACTGCAATTTTGCCATGTCTAATTTTGTCTTATTGCTCCTAACATTATAGTTTATAGCTTTGCCACTCTTTCTCTCCCTTCCATTCTGTTTATTTGTAGAAGGGAAGAAATGTCACAGAATAATGGGTTTATGCTGCTACATAAAGGCTAAGCCAGAGTCAAGATATTACTGGAATAAATACACAAATTATTAGTGAGACAGAGACAAAATGTTTATTTTCCTGTTGGGCATAGTGATGATGAGATCTTGTCCTATCACAGTGCATTTCTACTCTGCTACACCAGTACCACACCTAGACCAAATCAACCAGTGGAAATTCTGCTCCCTAGTCTTTTGGGCAGATTTGAAAGTCCTAGTCTTGGATATTTCATACAAGATGCAAAGCAGGTGAAAAAAAATGTTTGAAATACAATGGAGCTACCCTTAATCACCCACCAGAGTGCCCCTTTAGTATACGAACAGCAGACAATTGGCAAGGGCCCAGGATGGAGTAGCTCTGTGTAAGTTAACAGCATTGTTACTGACTCTAGGAACTCACCAGTCCTCAGGGCATCCAGTGATTTCCCATCTTATCTACAGAAACCTCCCTTGTGGCTTCCACCGTGACTGGTCCCACTCCTGGGCACTATGGAGAAACAAGAAGAGCTTCAGAAAAACATCCCTCTGTGACCACTACAGTGTGATCTCTGCTCAATTTGAAAGCAAGTCCTCAGCCCCAGAGGTTTCATTTTCTCCTGCTTCATCCCCTAGCCCAGCCATACATATCTATCTTGTTTATTTTTGGAGGTAGAATATATTTTACATGTCTTGAGTGACCTTGGTGAAACAGTCTTCCTCCAAGTTTTCCCCATCCAGACAGGACTATAAAACAACTGCCCCATTTTCCACGATGACTCTGCCCAACAGCAAGTAAAGCACAATCAGGAGATTATTCAAAAAGTCTCCGAAACAGTCATTGGAGTAGATTTCACAGGCAGCAATGTCAAGACTGTAAAACATGTTTGATGGAGCATTTTACACTGCTTTAAATTTGGAATTCTTTGGAGAGTGTCTGAGGGTTTTTCAAGAAACAAACACAACCTTCGTCCGCCATGCACATACACGTACACACAAAAAGCTCCTTCATGGAATGAGAAGCTGGCATCCTGGGGCTCTGACCTCAGCTAACTCCTCAACTTTATCAATCACATTATATAATCAGTGCAGACTGAACAGCATTGGAAAATGAGTTGGGCTGGGTTTTTCTTTCTTTTCTTTTTTTTTTTTTCCCTCTCCCCTCTATCTAGCATACCCACAAAAGAGAGCCTGTAGCTCAGACATAGCTTGGGAAGGATCTAATGAGAGTTCTTACCTCACTAAAATGAGGTACTGTGGTGGTATCTTAATAGGAGGTTTGGAGAGTTCCTTCCCCCAGGGCAGATTCTCAGAATATTCTGAGGTTGTCTCTTTGGAACTGAAAATGAAAGGTAGCTTTGCTGCTTCACAGATTCTTTGCATCCTTTCCTCTCAGTAATCAAGTGAGAGGTAAAACCACCAGGCAGGATAAAACCCCAAAGGGACAGTCCAAGGTACAATAGCACAACCTGGCAAGAGTGTCAGTGCATCAGAGTAGTGCCTTGGAAAGCACTGTACCCCCAGATCCTACAGCTGGGACAAGCCAGCCCCAGCAGTTCCACTTTCACCTCTGGCTCCCTGGAGTTACCAAACCCAAACCACCACACTCCTTGCTGGAGAATCCAGCAGCCAAATGTCCTTTCTCTATCTCCACAACATTTTCTCAGAAAAACCAAAATAAATTGGCTGCAGACAAGAGATGTTTGAGAGTAATTTTCACAGCTCACCCTCACTTCATCCTTCCGCTGCACATCCATCCAGAGCCACTTTGAAGCCTTCCTAAATCTCATCACTCAACTTCCTTGGCTTTCTACACTCATGGCTTGGTACAACATTCCCACGCACTCTCCCCTCACTCCAAAAACACACTTCACTTGAAGTTCAGTGCTCAAGCCTTGTCAATGGCAAGGAGACTAATCACATCACAGCATTCAATGCTTCATTAGCAGCTTTCCCAAACCAGGGATCCCCTTCACTGGGAGCAAAAAAGCTCATGGTTTTAATCTGGTGACAGCTGCCTCAAATTATGTACTGCTGTATTAAACTGACTGCAGATTGATTTCTCTGCTTAACTCAACTCACCACACATTAACACACAAGTTGACAACCAATCCTTAGAATGTGCCCTGTCTGCAAAGCCACCACTGTTACTGTCAGTGTGGGCAGCTGGAGTGTTGCTTGCTGCAGAGCAACACAAACCTCTAGCAATCCTACTTAGATCTTGTTGTTTATCTTACAGTTAGACATATGTGATTACTGCAGACAAAACAAAATCATAGCCAAAACTTCACTTAAAATCTCCAAAAATCCAGATCTTTATTATGCGTCAAAGAAGTTTGTCTAATTCCATTGATTTTAAACACATTCTTTGTTACTTCCTCTCAGCTGGAAGCAGATACACAGAGGGAAAACCCTTTCTGATATACTCACAGCCTGACCCAAGTTGTTCTTACAAGATTTCCAATTTCTGTTCTGCATCAAAGACAGAGAGAGAACCCAAGACTTCAAGCAGTAAAAACCACAGGGCTGGGGCTTTTTTTGCTATTCAAGTTAAAGGGCTCCAAATTGGGGTAAATCCTTACAGTTTCCTCTAGGTTCTAGAAGTGAAAACCTGAACCACTAATGATACTTTCAACTAGAGTGGAGCCCGATGTATTTAACGAATACATCAATAAGTTCAGTCACTATATTAGAGCAGTCATCCTTAGTAGCAAATGGACTTTGCACTCAGGTCACCAGGAGCAGTCGAAGGTCATGCACACATATCAAATTGGAGCCTTAAAGCACACACAGTTCCTGTGAGGTTGCACTACTGTCATCATTCTGTAAGTAAGAAAAGGCAAGTACACAACTGCAATTGCAGTTTTGGATATATTTCTCTGGATCAAGATGAGATTCCCAGCCTTTCAATTGAGTTTATTGCCACAAATCCCCAGCAAAGTGGCCCTTCTGCTTGGTGTTTTTGAATTCTTTCCATCTTTGAATACTCTGTGGCTTCCCAGAAGTACCCTCTTCGCTCCCAGCACAGCACCCATTTCTGGCAGCTGCTCTGTCTGCACCACCAGGCCACCAAGTCCCCTGCTGCCACCAGAGAGCCAATGAGCAGTCACCCAGCTGAGAACCTGCTCAGAGCCAGGGACACCTAAGCCCATTTCTCAGGTCTGCCATTTCCCTCTCCCTCTCTTCCAACTGGACCTCTGTTGAGGTCCAAAACAGCCCTGTTCTTCAGCTGTATGGACCAGACAGTCCTTCATTTCTCCTGATTTTTACAGTGCCCATCAAGGTGACAAACTCTTCTATTCCCTACGGTTGTACAGCAGAGGATGAAATGGAATTTTAATGTCAGCTGGAGCCCCTTGGTGCTATTAATAAAAACAACGATAATAACAAGGGAGGTTTGCAAATTAGCAACCCTTGCTACAAACAGTGATACACCCAGTTTAGCACAAATCATTGCAGGCTCTTGCCTGCTTAGTGGCTATTTTAATTACTAGTGACTAATGCCTGTGAGGGCTATTCCAGGGTTTGACGTGTCTTAAACACAAGAAAATAGGGAAATCTTGGAGAGAGAGAGAGAAAAGAGAGGAGAGGAAGAGGGCAAGAAAAGGAATTGGCCAAAGCCAAAGGTTCATCACCAAAAAGCATTCAGCTCATACCACCCATTTTGCTGCTGTTGCTACTGCATTTGCTGGGGTCACTGACCAATTCCTCCTCTGAATAACAGCATCATTTCTCTTCTTTTGGTGCAAATCTAAGAAAAACAGTCATGCTCTGGAACACAAACAAAGGCTACCTGTCCCTTCCTTGGTTATGGAAATGGGGGTCAGCCTTTTTATTTTCAAAGGGGGCAGAGCTGGAATGCTCCCTGGCACACCACCAAAAAGGAAATATCTGCTTAAATATTTGACAGGAAGAGAAAAAAAGAGAAGAGAGGAAACAATGCAAAGGGGGATGGGGAGAGGGAATTTTTATTTCATGCAGAGGAAAAGGGATGCATGGCAAAGGAAGGCACAGCTCACCTCTGCTGGGCTGTACTGAGCTTCTCCTTCATGAAGTGAGCACCTTTTCCTTACACCACTCCACTTATTTTTCTCCATCCTAGCTTTCTAAGGACTAAAGAGCTTTTCCTAGTTGAGGAAAATTGAACAGAAAGCCACCGAGCACCACGTCCCTCAGCTAGACATGTGTGTTTACCTGAGACACACTTATCTTTTTTCCTGTGGTAGGTCAAGGCTAACAAGCATTTGGACTCACCTGAAAACATCCAGATCACATTAAGCAGCACTTCAGAGAAAAAATAAAACAAAACAGGAAAAACAACTTTCTGAAAACATTTTGGGAAAAAAAATTGAATTTTGAAAAAAATAAAATTGCAGGGAACAAAAAAGACATTTTTCAGAGCTAAAGGGTAAGACAATGTTTGATAACGCAAATGATCAAAGTAGGATTTGGCCAACAGCATCCAACCATAATTATTTATGTGAAGGCCATCAAAATCATGAAACTGTTTGGATTAAGGGGCTTAAATATCATCTAACTCCAAACCCTCTGCCACAAATAAGGACACTTTCCACTAAATTGGGTTGCTGTAAGTCCTGTCCAGCTTGACCTTCAACACTTCCAGGGATGGGGCATCCACAGCTTCTCCGGACAACCTGTTCCCATGCCTCACCACCCTCATTGTAAAGAATTTTTTCCTAAGATCTGATTTAAATCTACCCTCTTTCAGTTTAAAACCTTTATTTCTCATAATTCTCCCTGATATAGAGTTCCACCCCATCTTTCCTGTAGATCTCCTTTTGGTATTGGAAGGTTGCTATCAAGTTCCCCCAGAGGCTTATCTTTCCTTCTCCAGGCTGAAAAACCCCAACTCTCTCAAACTGTCATCAGAGGAGAGGTGCTACCACACTCTGGTCATCTTCATTGCCTCCTCTGGACTCACTCCAACAGGTCCATGTCTTTCTTACACTGGGGACCTGAGAGCTGAACACAATACTTTGGGTGGTGACTCACGAGAGCAGAGTAGAGAGGGGAATAACTTCCCCTAACCTGCTGGCCACAATTCTTTTAATGTAGCCCAGGATGCTCCTTTGGCTGGAAGTGCACATGGCCAGCTCATGTCCAGTTTTTCATCCACCAGCACCTCCAAGTCCTTCTCTGCAGGGCTGCTCACAATCCACTCATTGCCCTGTCCAGGCATTGTCTGGGATTGCCTTGGTCCAGATGCAGAATCTTACATTTGGCCTTGCTGAACTTCATGAGGTTCACATAAACTCAGGTTTCTAATCTCTCAAGGTGCCTCTGGAATGCATTCCTTCCCTCTAAAATATCAGTAGATGATAGCTTGGTGTCATCAAAAATGACAAGAAAGGGAGTCCAAGTCTTCTGCTTTCTTTGGTGTACTCCATCTGACTGACCAGTACCATAAAATTGTTTTACTCAGGTCATGCCTGAATAGAAAGCCACCCCTGAGTACCCAACATCATTTCCTTCAATACCTGCTGATTTCACAGCAGCCGAGGAACTCCATGAATTCTCCAGGGCTCAGGGGGTAGAGATACAGCAAAGTAAAAAGTCTGGAAGACAAGTATTGCAAACAGTGGGACAAGAGTTCAAAAAATGTAGCATTCTGTTCCTGTTCTTTGAGAGCTAATGTGCACTTTAACTTTTAAACAGAAGATGTGGAGAGACTGGCTCAAATCCTCCAGTTTGGCTTCTCTCTATTACACTACTGCAAACATGCATATACTTTGTGGCCCCATAAAATCTTTACATTCACTCAGGTCACTGCAGGTTTAGTTTTACAGTGTTGGAGGCTCCAAATAGGATGGATCATAAACAGCTGCTTCTTATTTTAACTAAGAGGGAAATCTTTTTGGTTTATTGCTCTGTGGCCACTGAGTACTAGCACTGGAAAGCTAGTCATCCAAGTTGCCTTGGACTTATTTCTCAAAATATGTTGGGTTGTTTTTGTTTTTTTTTTTTCAGTACATGTTTGTTTACCAGTGTGGCTCCAGATTGTTGGCTAAGATCTGTAGACCCCTGGTGTAGCTACAGGAAATATTTCCGAAGTGTTCCTTTTCTGAGAAGTCTGCAGCTTAAATAACCAATCTCTTTCCATGAGGCTTCTGCACCAGCTAGTTGGCTTCTCTCTTCTTTCCCTTCTCCCCACCTCTCTTAAGCCATAATTTGGTAAAAAAGAAGGTATCACCTCTGTAGGTGTTGGTAGCAAGGAGACTGTCATTTGATGCATAGTGCAAGTCAAACTTTCACCCTTGCAATTCTTGAGCTGTTTCACTTGGATTTCTATTTGTTACTTCCTGTGTATTTTTTCTTCAAGCAGTAGATGTGACAGGCTGTCTGCCTGTGTTTGTACTTCACAGATCAGACAGGAACCTCCTAATTGACAAGAGGAAGGACTGGAAATTCTGGGGGTGGCCAGAGTTGGCAAAGTTCACACATTCACTGATAAGCTCTCCAGGAAAATGTACCCTACAGCTTGTTCTGGCCTGAAACTTGCCAGGTACTCCTGAGTACAGAGTCTTCTGCATCCCTTCATCCTTGACCAGATTTTCAGGAGTACTCAGTGCACTGAGATGCAACATTTGTGGTTTCATAAAAGGATCCTTTGGAAACCTGGCATGTATTTTGTTGCAAAGATAGACTCTCTTGGAAATCTGGTCTTAACAATCATGAAAAACTTTGAAAAATTACTTCTGCTTCTTTTGACACAAAGTGTAGCTTTTGCAGGTCCTGCAAGCTCCAGTGCAGCTCTTTCACTGGAGCTCTGCAAGGTGATGACAAAAACTCAAAATATCCTTTTTTTTTTGTCACCCAGAGATGTAGGGGTTCCATGTACAGAACTGTATCAAAACCATGAAGTTCCAGTCCTAACTCAGCTGAACTTTCAAAGCTGCTTGGAAACCTAATTCACATAAAACTTTATGGGAACTGGACATCCAAATTCCCTAGGTGGCTTTGCAAAACACAGCTGTAACTAATTGCTATGCAGAAAGGTATGGGGGGAAGATTTTTATCTAGAAAAGGAGAGAGATATTTCAATGCCAAAAAAGCTTTTGCAATAGATTCTCACATGGAATCCACACAGCCAATTCTGGGCTATCTCGTCAATGAAGTAAATGGAGCCATTTTGTAATACCTAATCCTCTCTCTGTAACTCTTCATGCACATGCAGAGGTTATCAACTAAGTGGGAGAAAGAATTTCTTTTGCTGAGTTTCTAGTAATCCCTGCCACTGCAAACTCTGGGGCTGAAAGGTTGAATAAATCAAAATGACTGATGAACAATTCACGCCCAACTCATTCCCATTGAAGAAATTGTCACATTCCATCAGTGAGGCTGGTAAAATCTGTGACCATCTCAATCCTTATCAAGCCTTAATTTCTTTTTCCTGTTTTGGCAATAATTTAACGTTAAAGGTCACAGACTGAAATGCTCAGTCAGGAAGCTGAGGCGTTCTGATTTAATAACAAAATTATTTAGCCCCACGAAGCCCCACTTGGTATTTTCACCTCCTTTGTTCCTTTTCAAGACCATGATCCATCTTCCACTGAAGACAATGGGAGCATTTCCACTGAATTTAATGAGACTTGGACCAGGCCTAAATGTCAGTATTACTCTATTAATATTTATGCTGTTGGAAGTATGTCAGAAAATATACAGGATGTGCAGAGCAGCTGAGTGAGCAATGAGAATCATAAATTTTCCTGACAGTCACTTCTTCACAAATCCTTAACATTTCTAATCTAACCACTGCAGTAATAAACTAGCAGGATTCTAACCTTCTCCTCTTACTGTGCAAACCTTTCTCCCACTGTAATCTGTCTGAGTTGGCACCAGAGTTGAAAAACCATCTGCATTGCAACTCCCTATCTAGCTCATGTCTAGCCTCTCTCTCTCACACACATATATAAGAAATTGAAACTGTTATTTTAGAAGTTGCACATTAAGTGGTCAAAATTAAAAGGTTCTCAAAATCGACAAGCTGCATGATTTACTGTGTTTAAAGATCTTTAGTTTAGCAATCTTCACAGCCTTCAAAGCAGAGGAGCTGAGCACCCAAACCTGTTACTGCAAGGCTCCCACAAACATGACAAGTGGCAACTGCTCTGAGAAGGTTTTTCCAGGCTGTTTTCCTTGGTGTTTCCTCTCAGCGTGAGGAAAAGGCAAAGTAGTGTGGCAACAAGCGGAGCCTGCTGGCTTGCCACGGGAATGCCTGTTTACTGCAGGGTGTGTGGCAACCACAGTGGTCAGACTCTCTTCACACAGCTATTCCAACCTCCCTGTTGCTGGAGAAGTGATGGGCAAAACAGCCCCAGAGGCCTGAAATTTCTGTTTCCTTTGAATAAGTCTCCAGATGGTCGGATTCCTCCCTGCCTCACCGCCCCTTCCCAGTGAGCTGAGCTTGCCTGAGTGGGTGGAGGAATGTGGGCAAGCTCACAGCATAATAGTCAACTGACCACCAGAGCTGTAGAGTAAGGTCACTGGGGAAAAACAGGCATTGAAGAATGTGGCTGAGCTATGCCCCAGCTATGCAGGAGGAGGCTTTGTCTCCTTTGGCATGCTGAGCCCAACCAGGGCCACAGACAGGATGGCACTGAG
Organism: Vidua chalybeata; assembly: GCF_026979565.1. Lineage (NCBI taxonomy): Eukaryota > Metazoa > Chordata > Aves > Passeriformes > Viduidae > Vidua > Vidua chalybeata. The sequence goes on along the minus strand of NC_071535.1, from coordinate 47,399,320 downwards.
AAACAGGCAGGAGCTGCTCCAAAGGGTTGACCTGGAAGGGGTGGCTGCCAGATATGTTTGCAGGACATCACCTCCTAACGCTGCTTAGCTGCCTGGTCTAGAACTGAAGTGTAGCATGAGAAAACATGGAAATTACACACAAATTAGGTAGGTAGAACATAAAAAGGTTAATAAAAGGTAGTTCTGTGGTAGTCTTAGAGATACACTGCTTTCAGTAGCCAGATGAACTCATTGCAGATTAAGAAATACACTCCATGCTAAGGGGCTAGATCAAGCATGGTTGAGGTGGAGAGGGACCTTTTGAGGGCATCAATCTGCCCTACTCAAGCAGAGTCACCTAGAACAGCTTGCCCAGACCAATACAGTGAACTTCAAGAGACAGCTGTTCAAAGTGAGCAGCTTTTTTGTATCTGAGTGGTGATCTGTTCCTAGGGGCAGTGTCCTCTGCTCCCATCAAGCCAGCAGTCCAACTTCTCAGCCTGAGCCTATCAATCCAAAACCTCAAATCTGAAGGATCCGTTCCTTGAGGGACATTTTTGTCAGTGCAAACATGATGGTTCTGACCATTTCTCATGTTGCTAAACAACAGTGTATGCAAAATCAAAATCTAAGCATTGAGGCTAGAATTTTCATCAAATCATAAAAGACTTCAGACACCAAAAGTCCTGACACGCTGGGCAGCTTGCACCAGTATGGTCCCTTTGAACTTCCCACAAAACCAGCTTTTGCAACGTTACTTTAAATTTCTGAAAATATAACAGAGCAATCAGTTCCACAGTGCCTTCGGATGGGTGTTTTATCACTCTGGTGATGGGTGAAAAGGCAGGAAGCAGAGGGACAGGATGGAATTTTGAGCATGACCCAAGTCCTGCCAGGACACAGGGGAGGGACACTTTCCGAAAAAAGAGAAGCTTTGCCATGGGGGAAGTGGACTGCCTTGCCTCCATATCCTGCGGATCCAAACTTCCCCCTGAGCGTGACATCTCTTATGAAAATATGCATGCAGACTTCTCCAAACTGCTTCCTGCTCCACTCTGGCAGAAGGGCCAGTTCTTGACAGTCTGAGATGTTAACAAAAAATAGGTTTAGCCCTGCCACTCAAGCCATGTTAGTGCAGTGGAAACGAGGGAAGAATCGTGCCTAATATTACATTTTGGCTGGAGATTTTCTGTGGAATTCTTTGACACAAAGAAAATAAAGTGTTTGATGAGATGAGATGTGTCACAGAAAGTATCAGCTATCCTGATTGCTTAAAACTGAAGATTCAAATAATGGCAAAAAAACCCCACAATGGTTCAAATCAGCTGGGCATGAAGTTTTTCCTTCTTTCCGCTACAGAGCCAGCATATCCTTTAGGAGAAGGATCTCAGACTAGTCTTCCTCATTGTATAGCTCTTAAAATATACTGATGCTTCACAAAAGCAGTTTTTGGCCCTTTTCCTCTCTTTTTTTCCTTCACATGGAAAATTGCCATTTTATGGATCCCACTTTGGAGCATCTTACAAGGGCTTGACTCAGAAAGCATAAAAAGCACTTCAGCAGTCTTGGCTAAAACTAATTCAAATTTTAACACGTGCTTATGTGACTGGGGTTAGTATTTCAGGTACTAGAAAAGTTTGTCATTTAGGAACTCACAAAGTCCTTGTCAGGCCTGAAATTGTAGCTTCAAATTCAAGGAATTTTGGCCCAGTTTTCAAACTTGCATTGAGACAAACTCAACATTTACAATCACTCTAGGCCACCAGTAGCTCTTTCAGAAACTTTTTTTTTTTTGGGAAACATAACATTCTGGAATTTAAACAAAGGTGGTGTATCAGCAAATGACTCTCACACAGCATGATCTCATCTCCCAGCCATGCAACATTTGGGAACAGACATGAAGTTTCTTGTCCTTTAGCAACAGACCAACATAGTAAACAATAGTTAAAATACCCATACAGTTTAAAACACAAATATATCTTCTCAAACCTGCCACCTCCCTTCCTTTCCCACCCCACAGAAGATAAAAGTGGACTATTTGTCATCTAATAAAAGTTATGTGAAGCAGAAGGAGGCATTTGGGCAATCATTTCTGATTTAGACATGGAGGCAAATACTCAGCCCATAATTTTTCAAACACTAACTTGATGAGAGTATCACCAGGATCATCATAAGCTCAATTACAATCTGGACAAGATTTTGGGTAGTTCTTAGAAGGGCAGCTTGAACCACATGGCTCCAAGGACTCTTGATCAGGAAGAGCAAGCAAATTCAAGCCTGGATGCACACCAGGAGTGTGAGCTGGTGATCCAGTTTCACTTATCAGCCTGCATGTGATATTTTAAACCTTTCAGACCAGGGATTGTCTCTTCCTGTGTGTGAGATGCAAAGAACAAGGGGAACCTGATCTCTGGGCATCTTAAGATCTATTGTAATACCATTCAAAAAAAAAAAAAAGTTTTTCTGCTCTGATTTAAGACTTGAGCTGGCATAAGCAGAGGTTCAGGGAAATAACACAAATAAGAAAAAAAAGCAGATCTAATGAAACATGGTATCCTTGGTATGGTATCCTTGTTTGCTGAGCCCACGAAGCCTTTCCCATGAGTTTTTTCCTAACATCTTCTCTCTATGGTTTTTTGTGTTTGAGTAAGTTCTGAGATTAGTGCCCATTAGAGGAAAATGTCTCTTCATCAGCTCCGAATTTCATTATATCTATAGAAATTGGATTATCTTTGAAATCTCTACTCCCTTCACAAATTAGGATGGAACCAGCTAAAGAGTCCTTAGAAAAGAGATAGAGGAGCAAGCAGGATCACGAGGTCATGCACAATACACATTCACATTAAACTTATTTCCTTAGAAAATTGGCCAGTAAAAACATGCAAAATACTTTCTCAGGTCTTGGGTGGTGGAATTAGATCTGCTCTGTTTGCCTACATTCACCACCCAAAGTGACAGGGTTATGAACATGTCCACTAATGCACATTGCTGTGAGTTGTGCCTGGTTATCTCCTTCAGAAAGGGGATCAGGCCCTTGATCAAAAAGCTGAGGTAGATGTAGAAAATAAAGAGTGGCCTTACTGAGCCAGACTGAAAGTTCAGCTAACTGGGTATCTTGTCTCTAGAAGTGGCCACAGAAGGAGGAATAAAGTTCAGCAGACATATTTGCTACTTTTCTCCAGGGTTCACTTCCAACAATTTTTACTCAGCAACTTCTTAAGAATGACATCACTACACATACAGCAATCTCTGCAGATTTCTCTTCAATGAGCTTATGTCAACTTGCAATACAGAGAGGTTTGCTGTGATATTAAGTTTTGCTGTGTTTCCTGAAGACATGGGCCATGTCTCCTGCAATGCAGCACAGGAGAAAAATCTCAGAGGCAGCACAGAGCAAAGCAGCTTTAACAACCCTCAAAAGCTGGACTGTGCTAGAAAGCATTAAGCCTACACAGTCTTTCAGACACTTGACAATTTATGAAGATGTGAATAGGTGCTGCCCTTTTGTATTTAAATCCTTTCCCTGGATTAGACAAACTAAAGCAGCTAAAGGATTCTCATCCCAGTGTAGCCTGCACCTACAAAGCGTTTTCCTGGCACAACCAAGCTGGTCAAAACTGCGCCTCCCTGCTGGACTTCAACACACGTAACCAAGCGCGTAAACCTCTGGAGCGGAGAGCTGGCTGTGATTCAGCCACAAACCAAACACAAGCTCTGAGCACCTACATTTGCTTCTTGCTTGTTTCCCACAAGCTTCTCCCCAGACAGGGCTCTGACCCAATTCTCACTGAAGCCCACAAACGCAGCCGACCAGCTCTAGGAGCTGGATGGCACCCAGCGCCTGCCTGCATGAAATGCTATCCACTGTCTCACAGCTCCAGGCTCCTGCCCCTGCAGCTCAAAGCCATTCTGACTTCTGCATTCCCACCCAGCTTAGCGGGATGACCAGCGCCAGCCGTGGCACAAACAAAGCTGCTCAAATCCAATGTCACCACTCACGCAGGGCATGATTGCCACTATCCCCTGGCACCCTGACCTCTCCCTCCCAGCCAGCTGCAAGAGCATGCCACATATTGTGCCCACATTTTTTTTCCTAAGGAAGCCCTCAGGGGCTTCTTTGGCACAGTCCACACTGGTAGTGAACAGCTCCCTTTGGCTTCCACGTTTACATCCTTGTGGTTGTTAATTTGAGAGAAGCCTTTTATTTTAGACACACACACACCCCAACTCCCTCTGCGGGGGGGGGGGGGGGGGGGAATGTGACCTTTAAGATTGTTTATACCAATCAACAAGAAGCTCTCATGCTGCCGGATTCCAAGAAACACGAGACCGTCTTGGAGCTTGGAAGAGGGAGGGGAGCACAGGCAGGAGAGGGAGCAATCAAGGTCAGGAGTTCACAGAGAAGATAAAGCAGGAGGCAGGATGAGCAGGAGAAGTGGCAGAGCATGCCCTCTCCATTCAGAGAGGCAAGGCAAGTGCTGGCAGCTCCATCCACCATGTGCAGCACACCGGCATTCTGGGGCGGGGAGCCAACATCCCAAGGCAGGAATGAGCTGGTTGGGGTGGCCTTGCAGAATGAGGGTGGCCATTTCATCTTCAGAAATGCCTCACGGGTCTTCTGCTAGCCTTGCAGCATTTCACTGAGGAACAAGAGTGATCCAGGACGAGGATAAATTATTGCAGTCCTGTTCTGTACTCTGGTGCCTGCTGTGATGAATAAAGTGTTTTTGACAAGACAAGGAGAAAGATGAAAATATTTTCCCACTGCTGAATACAAAAGTAAATAAATAAGCAAACAGACAAGCATTCAAATCTAGGAATTTCTTTTCATTGCCAGCATCAGCTTTTAAGGGAGTAGCACCACAAATTTTTTCCTACCATTATACTGAGACAAATGAGCAAAGATTGTGGTTTCAGGGATCCAAACTTCAAGTGCCGTAACAGGCAGAGGAAGCACCGGATTGGCATGAAACCTGTGGGTGCCTTGTGCACAAAATGCCTGAACTGACAGAAAGGAGGACTTACTTCAACTTCAAAGGCGGGAGCATCACCATCTTAGTAGGTTCAAGACTGACTCATTGAGGGGAGAAAGAAAAGGGGCAAGGCATCAATAAAAACCATGGGAGCATGAATGCGGTGGGATAGACTGAGATGCTGTGATACAGCACATCGCTTTTGGGCAGTTGGCCCAGCTCAAGGCAGGGGTTTTCAGGACAGAGGTACATTTCTTCCTTTGTGTCCTCTCCCTAAACAACACATCACAGTGGTTGTCAAATTCAGCCCCAAGGTTTCTGGCATGAAGCCAGGATTTTGACAATTTCAGTGACTTTTCTGTGGTCAGAGCTCTCTATGATTCTATATAATTTTAATTATAGGGCTGTGTCTTGTTCTCATTTACATGTATCTTGTTCATTGGGTTACACAATATAACCAGAGGTGCCATTTGGCCTATACATTTTATTTTGTATGTTTTATGCCCAGATTCATTATTTATGACCCATTAGATGCATTTGTTTCTCAACTAATAAACCTCAGAAAATATTTTTAATGAAAGACTGTGGTTTTTTAACAATCATGTCGCTGCTCCTCTAGTAGCACTCGAGGATTAAATAAGACGGTGAGTAGTTGTTAACTAGTAATTGGTTACTGAAACACATGAGGTTTTTGTCTTCCCATTACTGAGGCTAAAGAACGATGCTTCTACAACCACACTGATATTGTCCATCTGAGTTCTCATTTCAAGGTACATGCTGAATTTGAAACCACCACATGGATTTCTCACCCATACCTTCAGCAGCATTGAGCATGCTGTGAAGGAGAAAAGCAGACAGATGTCACAGCTGGCCATGCAGACATCAAAAGTAATTATCTTTTTTAAAGACAATTTGTTCGTTTTTCTTGTTTTTTTTTTTTCCTCCTCCCCCCCCGCTTCCCTTTCTGTTTTCTTAAGCAGTGCTACCACAATTTTTCAGTCGGTTAACACAGGGCTTTGACAGCATCTGGGATTTGTGTGTTAGGACAATTACCCCATGCAAGCCCTGCACAGCTGCACTGCTGGTGGAGTGACAAATATACTCACTTTCCTTGCTTCAGCAGTCTGTTTATGAATATGAGCCTGTAGGTAACATTTGTAGGCTAAGGCTAGTCATGTAATCTCTGATACTTATGTCCATTCCTCTGCCAACATGCTGTCTGCAATCTGAAAGATGCTTCTGTTCTATTCTGACATTGTCTCATCAATGAAAGAGATTTTCAGGAGGGATAGAGCTGGCCAGCAGTTACTTGCTCTTCCCTGGGTCCTGTTTTCAATATAAGTGCTTGGTTTAGGTTATTGTTCCTCCTTTTTTCTCTTCATTCATTTTGGCATTCTGTCCTGCCATGCAATTGGAGCTATTCAACTCAAAGATACAAAGGATTCATGAAAATGCTTGAAGGGCAAGCTGGGTTGCTCATCGACACAGACTGTGTGTCTTGTTTTATACGACTTAGAGAATAGTAGCTCCTCTGAGAAATCATTCTCCATTCAGATCCTCAGGAAATGTGCCCCAATGGGATACAAATGAGACAAATGAAATGCAGATGACTCCTTTTTGGCTACAGATCCAAGGAGGCCCATGCCACATGAATATCTTTGGTCAGATACCTTCTGGTTTCTTCCAGCTCAAGAGTTACTCCTACCTGCCCAGGTCTGTAACCATCACCTGTGCTTCCTCTGACTGCTGCATGACCAAGACAGCAAGGGAAACCTGGCATCTCTTCCTGGGTTTTAAGGTCCAATTTTCAAAAACCTTTGAAAGTCACAGTAGTCCAGTTCTAGGAGTCAGCTCATCCTCACAAATGAAAATGCAGATTCAGCCTGCCTAAATATTACCAAACTCCATGTAAGCAGAGTTTCCCATTTGCTGGCAACAGCTCTTCGGAAGTGCCTGTGAAGTAAGAAATACCAGGCGCAAAGATTCAGCTGGAAACCAGCGGCAATCTCGTGAATTGTCACTTCTGCTTCCCTTGCTATTTTGACTTCTCTCATAGCATCGGAAAATCAAAACGAAACAACGTCAAGGAAAAAACTCGAATAAACATAGACGTTGACACAGCAAAAGTCAGGTTCCTCCTTGTTCCCAAGACACTGAGATACCAAACCCAGAAGTATACTCTTGCTATTCTGACAGAAACATTTAAAGGAAATATTTTCTCCATTTCATTATACTTGTACATCTTATCATAAGACAGCATGTACCCCTATCAGAGAAAGGTTGGGACAGAAAGGTCAAACACTATCTTCCCTTTTACTTGTTACTCTATCCTGATGCCCCCTTTAATTCAAGCATCAGGAGGAGACACCAGAAAAACTTTGTTATTTAATTTTTTGTTGCAAGAACAAGGATGTCCTGCTCACATTCCCTCCTCTATCACAAAAATTACAATCCTAAAGACACCTCCTGAAAGAATCCTGTCTAAACAGAATATAAGTACCAAAAAAAAAAAAAAATCAGCATACTAATACAATTTTCTACAAAACAGACCCCAAAAGCAGAACCAGACCAGGGACTTCAGTGCAGAGTTGAACTGTTGAGCCCACTGTTGAAGCTGAAAGCTTTTCACACAATGTAAAGATGGATAGTCAAGTCAAACTAATGTAAAGGCAGATAGATCAGCAGTCTGGTCAGGCCAAAATCTGGTTCAAACTCTGGAAACCAAACCCACAGAGGACTAAAGCAAAAAAACTAATGATAAATCAAAGCTACCTGATACCTCCCAAGCTCTCTAGCTTGACAATCTTTACAGTCAGTGAAGGGGCTTAGAGCTGTACTTTCTTTGTGGCCATATTCTTAAATGATCAGTGTAGGTAAAAGAGTTTATTATTCCCAGGCTATGATAAATATCCTAGCTGCAACCATAGCTGTAAAGACACAGGATTATTTTGGGCATTCATCACCCACCTTACTTGAGCCTTGTGTCTCATCACCCAAGCAGGGCGTGCAAATCTCATTATAACCACCAGAGTGAGTCATGTGCTACAACTTTTGTGCATGTCCATGACATTCAAGAATAACTTCCCAGCTCCTCCCGAGGGAATGGCAGAGATGGATGGACACCTCTCTTTGATCTGGGGAGTTCTTCCTCTACCTCCAATTTATCTCCAATTGCCTCCAAGGTCATACAGTCAGGACAGGGATGGCAAACTCCTCCCATCCTTGCATATGAATGTCATCCCCTATCCTCAAAAACCACAGGCTGCACATGTTTGCTGTTACTTCCAGATGTGTCCACAACTTGAAAGCAGCGATTTCAGAAGGGAAAAAACCTTTAAAGCTAGTGGAGCTAAGTCCCCCTTCTCCTCCCTTTCCTTCAGCATCGGTCCAGGTCATCAACTCAGGCAACACCCAGCAGTTCCAGAGGACTCAATAGCTCCCCACAGAAGCATCTGCACGTGGATGGATTAGAAACACAAAGCAACTCCTCCCTATTACACTTAAAGCCTCAGTCTCAGCTTACTGTCTCAGAATTTACTCCTAGAGATCCTTGGCTAAAGCCCTGCTAATGGATATCTAACAAGAAGTAATTTTGGTGTCCTTCTCCCTCCTGGAATGAAACAGAATAATAGAAGTGATGGCACCGATGAGGATTTGATTGCCTCGACAGATGCAGCAGCACATACAACACTCAAGTGTCTTACTCCCAGTGTCCTCACCCATCCAGCCCCGGCAAAGGGCTTTGTCCCACAGACATCTCCAGCCCCGGATTCTTCTTCAGTAGCCAGACTGGAGGTGTCTTTTCAGTGGCCAGTCATGGGAATTGTGGTGGGTAAGCACACAATGTCACTTCTGTGTCGTGTTTAATTTTCCCTTGGAGGACAAAAGGAGAAGGGAAAAAGGAGACAGCCTGACTCACACCAACACCTGGAGCATGGACTCCAGAGCCAATACTAGAGAGCTGCTGACACAAGAAGGGTTTGTCCTGACTTTTGGGAGTCCTTTTCAGAGTGGCTCTCTTCCCCATCAGCTGGTGACAGCCCAACCCCTCCACACCCTGTGCTGTGGGAAGTTAATTTAGAAGCCAACTTTGCCATCTGTGGACTACCCCATGCTGGGAAAACCCTCAGCTGGGGAGATCTGTTGTCTTTGTGGAGTGGCACGAAGAAATTAGAGCATGGGAGAGAACAGGAACCTAAGAATTCTTCTAAGTTCATAGCATATTTCTCCATGCAACCCCCAGATGCCACCTCTTCCACTCAAAGTACCTAAATGTGTCCTATAGTGATGTCTGCTGTTGACATCAAAGAAGGCTCAGAGCAGCACTCCTGCTGCTGCCCTCAGCTGAGTCACGACTCATGAACAAAGGGGATTTTGACCATTGTTATTTTATTATTTTCATTATTTCATTCATCATCTTAATTTCCTTCTCTCACTCCTGGCCAAAAGAGGAAGAAAGTCATACACACACAAAAGGGAAAAAAAAAAAAAAACCTCCAACATGGTCCACATCTGGAAACTGATTTCCCAACCTCAGAACAAAGAGCTCTGAAATTGTGGCTCCAAATCTCCTGTTTGTGTTCTTCCATTATGTAAAAAGTTCTATAATAAAAGCTAATGGAGAAAAAGCCCAAAAGCCAGCAAGAATTATTTGGAATTTATTAGCGAACAAGATCCATTTGGAAGTCCTTGTAGAAGTGTACACTGAACTTCCAAAGTTATTAAGCACAAGAAAAACCTGTAGGAGCATTTTGGTTCCAGAAAATTCTCCCTATAGATCAGGCTTGGCTTAAATCACTACTTTAATCCCAGCTGAACTACTGTGCCATTTCTTTTGCTTTCCATGTTCAGAAAAATCACTCCTTTCTCATCCCTGTATACTCATCCCAGGGATAATAAAGGGAGAAAAAAAAGAAAATAAACTATTCTAGAAATCATAATTTTTCAGCAAGGAAAATGGGGACAAACAATTCTTAAGACAGTTTAGGATATTAGTCATTTTTGACAGCAGAAAGTTTCTTAGAATGGGTTAAAAATCCACTCTGACACTTTTAACAGAAAAGAATTTTGCAAGTCAAAGAAATGTTTGTGTGGGAAAAAATATTCAAACACATTCAGTTTTTAATTTGAAAACTGTAACACTAACCATAGTATTTCAATGGAAAGAAAATGCATGCATTGTTGAGAAATGGTGCAGTGCACCCCACTGGGACAGAAAGAAAAGAATTATTAATTGAGAATTGTGGAGGAGAGGATGATTATTTGAAGGCTTCAAAAGCAGATGCTTCTCTAACCTGGTTTCTCATATAGAGAGACTCTCAAGAGCCATGTGTAGTTTTGCTTCCATTTCCACCTCAGCCCTCCCGAATGCCAACCCAACACACTGGCACTACACCGAAAGCCAGGATTGTCCTCATGTACGCCATGAATTTGTCCTGTAGCTCCAAGCCAAAGTGACCTAGGAAGAGGCACCACACCTGGATGCACATGAAGGAGTCTACATTGTTCAGCAGCCTTCTGGTTATAAACTCTTTACTCGCTCCTCTCTTTTCTTTGATGTTACTGTGCTTATGTTCAGCGTTGAATCATTGGACTGCGCCTTTCATCTGGACCCTTGGGATGCATTATAGACATGAAAAGAGAAAGGCACCACTTAATAACACTTTCCAAGTACAAGGGAGAGGAAATTCCTGGAAAATCAGGTTAAGACTGTCCAAAAAACTTCTTCGAAGAAACATGGCAAACTGTATATAGCTATTTATGGTGGAGATGGAAGTTAGACTAGCCTTGAAGGCAAGTGGCTGATGTCCAGACAGAGCTTTTAATCATCATTCCAGTTAGGCACTGAAAACTAAACATATCACAAGTAGCTGGGGAATAAGGGCTATTCTAAATAGTCTCATTATTCTGCAGGAACTGCTCTAGCTCATATATGTTTACCTGTATTTGTATTTTAAAGGAACCAAGGATTCTAAACTCAAATTCTGAATTGCAGAATTTGAATTCTGAAATCAATCTTCTTTCTCCACGTACAGAATTACTCAAATAACAACTGAATTGTTCAAAACATTTTTTTAAAAATGAACAGTGTTTTTCTTCAAAAGAAAATAAATTTACGAGCATTTTCTCTTACCCTTCCTCAATTTTTTTTTCTAATTTTTAAGTAAAAACCCCCACAAACGCAAGAAGCTTCTCCAGCTTTGTTTTTCTTCATTCTTCCTCTGTTGCCTCACTTTCCATGGTAGAACAGAACAAAAGCTGATGAGAAGGTGTGGGGAAAAATAAAGAATACTTTAACCAAGTATCTTCATTTGTGTCTTTTAAAAATGGAAGCTACCAGAGCTGTTTTCTACTGCTTTTCTGAGATGGTTTTCATTTTTTGCCTTTGCATTTTACTGTCAAATGATAAAACTGAACCTTTTTTTTTTTGTTTTGAGCTGGGCTCAAAAGCAGGAAACACTATTAGATGAGCTTAACACAAACACACACGAACACAATTCATGCAAGAGATTCTTGCCAGCCCAGGTGTGGTCCAAGCACTCAGCTCACTGAATACCACATGCTATCTGTTTTTCTGTGAAACATTTTAATGCTGAATCTCAGAGAAGCCATCAGCCTCTATAACACATGGCCACAACCTCCTGTTACCAGCCCTACCCCTGTCAAGGTCACCCTGCTCAGAGCAATGCAACTTCAGCAGAGGTTATGCTCAGCCTCAGGTCTCCACAGTCTGAAGTCTCCTTCTCTCTAAAGTCCTAATTTCTCTCATTTATCAGCAGCTAAAACACATACTCAGCCCCCTGGTTTCCATCCCAAAGAACCAAGTTAACCAGGTAAAGACAAAGTCTGGCACCTCCCCATCACTTCCCCGCACTACTGGTGCTCCACCCAGGATGCCAGCTCACCTCAGAATACAGCAGCCCTCCCTGCTTTACCCCAACTGTTTCAAGAGCCAATCCATTTCTCACACTCCAGGTCTTGAAATCGGGGTAAATGTACAATTTTTATTAATTTAATTAATATTAATTTAATTTAATATTAATAAAATTAATTTTTATTAATTTTTATTAATAAAAAACATTATCTAGCCTTCATGCATGCTAAGGGAAACTCAGAGATAACGTTGAATGCAGTTATAGGCTCCCAAACCAGCATCTGTGAAGAAGCAGGTACATATTTCAGTCTTGTGACTGTTTTCAGTCAGTATCACTGTTTCTCAAGACTTGACTCATTATTTTTTAATGCTTCCAAGGCCAGCATTACTGACCGTGAGCTCTGAGAAGTTTTGAGGATTTACTACACAAAAAGTGGGGACTTTAGCTTGTGATGCTGAGCCTTTCAGTGCTGTGAGCAGGTCAGGTCTGTTGTGTGTCTCAGCAGAGCCCTGTCCCACCCATTCTTGTCCAAGCCAGCCCTCTCCCTCAAGGACTCATGTGGAGCACAGCAATCCTCCACAGGTGCAAAAGCAAAGATCAGTCCTGCTCCTCAAAGGAATCCATGAGAATTTTTGCCTTTGGCATATTCATGGAGACAGGGTCTTGCCCAAAACACATACCAAGGGAATAAATAGTCCAGAAATACAAATTCTCTTTGCCTCATACCAAAACATTCATAGTAAGCCCAGGCGGCACTCCACAGCAAAACACTGGTAAAAGGAAGTGCTAATAAAATACTAAGACATTAAAAAACACCGAGAAAAAACTTCCCAGAAGAAACAAACATTGGAAGAATATGTTGCCCATTCAGTCAAAAAAATGCTAACAAATTAATGCTGTCTCATGATGAAATTGAAATATTTACAGGAAGCGAGCACAGAATTTTGGCTGACAAACACAAAAACTATCTTCTAGCACGACTTTTTTTTGTACAGAATAAAAGGGAAAGGAAACAGAAGAAGGAAAGTGGAAGAGTGAGGGCAGGGTGAAAGAAAGGAGACAAAAAGCAGAAAAAGCAGGAAAGGAATATGGATTAGGAAACTGATGTAAAAAGAAAACAACAAAAAACAAAGAAGCAAGGGGGATGAGAGACAGTTCACACTAGGAAGACTTGCTGCTCCATAGTTACCTGCCAACAGTCAGATTCATTGACATCTCCCTTAGGCAAGGAACAGACTCCTTAACCTCCTCCACAAAAGAAGTGGAGACCTAACAGAGCCTGCCAGCAACACACACAAAACATTAGGCTGCCCAATGGGACAACTGGGGCCAAGTGAGTGGAAAGAACATGCCATTTATTAATTAATTTGCTCCGTATTCATGTCATTAGAGATAATTACACGAGTTAGTCCCACAGCCTGAGCCTTCCTCAGCCACTGATCCTCGTGATTCATGATGGACAATTGCACAACACATCTGTCAATGACTTCATCATGTTGCATGGAAAATCCTCTCTAGATGCGCATGTGAGCAGTGACTCACTTTGACACTTTGGGTTGACATTTGCAACCTGGGCCAAGTCCATCAATAAGACAAAGGCACTTCTTGTGAGGATTCCAAGCCACTAGGTTGGGTATCAAACAGTGGAGCACACAGGAGAAGGCACGAAAAGGCAGCCCTCAAATGTTCAGTTCATGTGTGCAACAGCCCAGGGCATGGCACAAGAAACCACTTGAGGCAACAGCTCTTCTCTGGCAACAGCCAAAAACTGGACTGCAGAGAGCAAGGCCTCTGCATAGCACTTAAAGTCCACAAGTAGGAACACCCCAGGAAGCTCTCAAGAACCATGACAGGCCTTTCTATTTAGAGAGAAGAAGATATTTCATAATTGCGAGTCAGCAGGAACAGCTAAGTGCTGCACAACAGCCTGAATGAGAAGAGGAAACATTATGTAAAATAGCACTCAGATGACACTTGGGAAGAATAAGGAAGATCTACCATAAATCCAGGCACATGGGATACAGGAACCTCCACCCGGGACTGTACACCAGAGCAGCCCTCTCAATCCATCTCCACCCTGGAGACAACACAAGAAATGGGAGCTGTAAACAGAAAATTAAATAGATGGTTTCTCCTCTCCTCTGGAGAGACTGGAACTTAGAAGATTTCTCCCAACTCCTTTGGCAGTCCTATGTAAAATCTTTCAGAAAAATCAAAATCAAAAGAAGGATCTTGGAAGGAGTCGGTAGCATGAGCCCAGTTATTGCATCCTGCACGAAGAAAGCATGATGAACATAGAGATGCTCAGAGGGAGCACTAAGAGAAATATTTCAGGGAAATGTTTTCACTGACCAAAGGTTTGAAACAGTGGATGAACACAACCACCTTAGTAATTCTAGTGACTTGGTTCATTCTGGAAGAAAATAAACATAAGAGAGTAAAAATCAAGCCATTCAGTTTTGTTTAAGAAAAGCTGAATTTTCCATTTGAAATGAGATTTTTATCTTACTATACACTTTTCTTTTTGTTTGTGTTAAGTCTAGAGCCTTGAATACTTCTGCATGGAAAAAAACAAAAAAGAAGTCCTCAAAGTTTTCAGTTCAGCAAGGAAGCCAGAAAAAGTTGCTTGATTCCTCCCATATTTCCTGCCATTTCAGTCATCCACCCAACTCCCAGTCATCTCAAAAGCAGATGCACCTGTATCCAGGCATCCTGGAACTGAGGATGCACAAGAGAACTCACAAGAGCCTCTCAACCACTAGACAAAAGAAACCTTCTGGGAAATGTGTAAGAGGTTGCAGGTAGCAAAAAGAAACCCTGGGTTAATTCTGGGAAATGAGGCACAAGAAAAGCCTGTTGTAGGTGCTAGGGTTTGCTGCTTCCCTGGCTGTACCACCACAGATTCTCTCCCAGCAGTGCGGGGCAGACAGCCTGATGGACACATGTCCTAAGAAAGGGTGGCCAAGCATCCTACTGCTCCTCCACAGGCCTGCTGTTGGTAGGGCTGGACTTGTAGTTGTTCTCACCTCATTGTGCCATCATAGCCATGGGGAAATGCCTTTTTCCATCTGACTTCAAATCCCCCAACCTGGCCTTGACCCAATGGGGAGAGAAATCACAACTGTTGATCACTGCACCTATTTGTTCACTTTTTCCAAGATAATAGTGAGTCAAGGGCAAAATGTGGTCAGTCAAGGAGAATTACATAGCACTTTAAGGCTTTCACACCTTTGTAAGGGCATACAAGAAGGCATGGCAGAGCCAGTTCTCCCCCTTGTTCCCCAGAGAATACTGTACTCACCACAGCCACACCCATTTCTTTCTGCATCCCTCTGGCCCTGCTGCAAAAAGTGACACCCATTCACATGCCAGGCAAGCCATGCTGCTGCTCCCCTCACTAGAGCTACTTGTTACCCTAGATCAACACTAAAAAAGAAAAAAAAAAAAAATAGCTCTGCCTTGGATATCATGCAGTGCATTCCAGTTCCTCCCTAGTCAGTGTTTGTGCAGTGGTTTAAATACGTGAAGAGTTACATAAATGCTAACTATTATTATAATGTTCCCCTCCTTCCAATCAACTCCCCCTACAGTCTCACAGAAACATTCCCCACCTCCCATTTTAGCACATTCATGGCATCAGAAATTACCCTGTTTTCATTTACCATGCCCTTTGCCATATGATCCTGGCCCTCAGAAGCTTTAAATAGTCTGCATTATTATGAAGGCTTGTTAGGACTTGTCCCTAATCACTCCAGGAATAATCCTTGATGGCTTGTTTCAGACTGTGTGTATGAATGTTTGTACAACCACAGGGCTCTGGCTTGCTTAGATCACTCCTAGAAGGGGAATTAAAGATTTATGTTCAGTATAGGAGTGGCACATAGTGGGAACCTGCGTGGCAGTGAAACCATTGTTGTGTCTGCATACTCTAATGTTCCCTTTAGAGAAGACCTGAAATAAAAATGTACATTTCAGCAAAGAAGAGGCTGACCAGACTACGTGTTGATAGATGTCAAGCAGCAGAAATCAATCTGTCCCTTTAAATGCCGAGCAGCAGAAATCAACCTGCCCTTTAAATGCAGGACACTAAAAATGGTGCAGTCAGTGCTTCCCAGAATTGTGCTCATTACAGCTGGTCCCAGAGCTTACACTGTTTGTCTGGTGCACAAGAATTCCAGCATTAGATACTGAAATATAAGCTCTTGCTGGGGTTACAACCTCTGTTGTCTACCTTACGATCATGATATAAATTGAGAAAAGAGCGAAATCTGGTGCTTAATAAAGCTATTTTACAAAACCTGGCAATTATGAATTCAATATCATCTGCAGGAAAAAATACAAAGCAGAGATAAATGTGCTTTTCTGGGTTGGTTTCCAGCTGCAAACTTGAAGAAAAACAAATCATGCAGTAGCGTGACAACACCAAGACTCATGCCATGTAGACTGCAGTGTGTATCAGGCAAGGCAAACAGATTGCCAGGCCTCTGCTTACCAGGGGTCTCATTGGTCCACTGAGATAAAACTTCTGGTGTTTGGAGATTTTGCAGTCATACTATGACAACATTGACAACATTATCCCACCCACTACATTCTTATGACACCGCAGGTACCAAAATGGTGAGAGGCAGCTGAGAAACACCTGCTAAAATAAGACCATCACAACATGCCTTTACACCACAGATCAGCATCCAGTCTCCCCAGCCACGTGGCCTTCATGTTTTTAGGATAATATTTGAACATTTTGCAACATCACACCATCTCCAGAACACTAGAAGAAGTATCTGAAGGAACTAAGATCAAAAGAGCAGGTTTTGGTGCTTGTCTTTTCATCTCTCAAACTCCTCAAAAGTAGCAAAGACAAAGACTACGCAAAGTCTTTTGGAATCAGGAGATACTGATGTGATCATCAGCAGGATGGTTTAGAGATTTTATCTGAGATTAATGTCCTTAGCTTAGTGCTTGGACAAACAGCCCCCCTCCCAGAAAAAAAAATCCCCCAAAGGCAAGTTATTTGCAGCACTTCTATTTATTTTGCAGGCTACCGAGATGAAATCAGTGTTTAAGGAAAAGGGAACAAGAGAAGCTGCCTAAATGCCTGGGTGGGAAAAGGGCAGCAAATGGAAGGAAGTGCTACATGAAACCATGCAGACATGGGAGCTAAGCCTTGAGACCCTCAGAGCAGGGGTGCCCATACTGTAGGATAACTGAGGGGATCACAAGCTGCCAAATAAAGACATTTGGAAAATAATGTGTCCATTCTCCTGTTCGGGAGTTAGCTCACTCACAGCAATGTTCACCTTCTATTATGGACATAGCAGGCAAAACTATGAAATAATATTAAGAAAACTCTTTAAAGGGAAAATCCTTGCATTGCTGTAATACACAGGGGATTTTGCAAAGGAAATGTCATTGTTTTGCACAGCAGCCAGCCACACAAAGACAGGCAGGGGTGAATTTATCTTACCTAAGAGCACCCAGCAAAACCAGAGACAAGTAGGGAGGAGCTTTGATATTCTGATCTTGGAACAAAATGTGGCCCTTTAGTCTCCTGGCATCCTAGGCCACAATTTGCGGTCATAAAAGTGGGAATACTCAGACTCTTTAGGAATGTGAATTTGTAACACAAATTCAGGCTCAAACCAAGTCATTGCAAAAGATGGACTTGGCTTCCTCATGGGCAGAACCTTCCGAGGGCCAGCACTGTCTGCCCTCCCTAAACAAAGGTATTGGCAAGCAGGGAAGGAATTCAAGCACACCTGGCGCTAAAGCATGAGACATTTCTTCAAGAAGCAAAGTCAAACTTTGCACAAGGGTAAATGTGGAGCAGAGACCCACAGAGACACTGGCTCCTGACAATGCTGCAATGAGCAACCAGTTACAGAAATTAAAGCAGTGGCTCACTCAAGCAAAAAAAATGTTCTTCATCATATGCAAGGAGAACCAAATCTGAAGAGGAGACAGAAAAGAGCTACCCCTTAAATAAACAAAGACACACATACAAATAAACAGATTTGTGAAAGCAGGTCCTACTTCTTTGAGGTGAAAAGAAGAAGAAGCAGTCATTCCTAGAGAAGCTCCCCTCAAAGAGGAGCCTGAGGACACTGGGAGCACAGCCTTATTCTAATGGATGTTCAAGTAAACACGCAGGGGGGTCCTCACACTAGTTCATCATGTGGACTGCACTGAGATAGCCAGATTAGAAAGTGAGACTCCTTGCAAACTCCAGAGAGAGGGCCGGTCATTTTTTGAACATGATTCAGAGCCCAGAGGGTAGGAACCTAGCTCCTGTTCTACTTATGTGGTCCAAACCACCCCCAGAGGTGCCTTCCCCTCTTTTTAGTCCACACTCAATGTTTAGGCAGCTGGACATAGGTTCCCTACACTAAATAGTGACTATTACACAATGACAGCAAATTCCTGAAATCGTCTCTATGTGGTAAGCATGGTATGAGCCCAGAGGGAAATAACAGAATCTGAGATGGGGAACCTGATGCTGCCTCATAGAGTGGAATGGCAAAGCTGCAACAAACATTACTTTTCTTTATTTTTAAAAAAAAAATATTTTAGAACTTGGATGAAGTCTAGCACACGTTAAAGATGGAAGAGGGAGAATCTACTTCTAGATTCTACATCACTAAACATGCACATAAAATAGCCCTGTTTTCAAAAGGAGAGGGAGTAAAAGCTCAGCTAGTCCAGATGATAAAATCAGATCCCCTGTAGAGGTGCTATGGAGAGATCATACAATAACTACACATAAGAAACAGAAGATTTTACTGAGCTCAGAAGGACTAAAAGGAATTGACTAAACCCATACAAACAGTTGTGGTGGACGTGGTTGAATATATTTTAAAAGAGAGCCGTTTCAGTTCTGGATGCATTGAGCATCAGTTACTAGTACCACACAGCACATTAATTATTTTGCTATAGTTAACTATTGTATTTTTTACAGGTTATCAGCCATGAATGCCACATTCTCTTACAGTATGAAAAAAAATATATATACAGGAAAAGAGAAGGTAAAACTACAGCAGAGGATTTTGTACATTGGACATTGTAACACCTTATCAGGCCCCAGACGAATGAGATCAGAAATGCCAGCTGGAACCCACAGGGCTTATCTGGGCACTCAGAAGCACGGGCAGAACAAAAGCCAGAGGGATTTTATTCTATATGAATCCCTGAATGCTGCTGCTGTAGATAAGGAGGAAAGTCCCAGGTTCCACAAAGTCAATGACAAATCTCAGTTTGACTTCATTTGGGCTGGGATTTCCTGCCTAGCATCCAAGGGTAAAAACTACACTAAGCACAGGAAAAAGGCAGCTGAAACTACTGAACTTGTGCATGGCTCATGATTGCAATTGTTTTGCAGCCAACATAAGCATACCTGCAGTAGATAGGAAAGGTGGCTGATGGGCAGTTTGGGTTTTTTCCTTTTTGGTGTTTTTTTTTGTTTTGTTTTTTGGGGTTTGGGTTTGGTTTTTTGTTGTGTTTTGGGTTTTTTGAGTGTTTTTTTTTTCCTCAGCTAATAGCCAGCCTTGTTTTCTGAGGTTTAGAGCCAGACTTTTGGGGGTATAGGGATCATTTTTGGTATATGAGAGTGTTACCCTGTGCACAAAGCAACAGAGTTTAACTCACCTGCTGTTGGAGGAGGTTCTCAAGATCCTGGGGCAGGAGCCCCATGTCATGTGAGTGGGGGGCAACAGCAAACCCCAGCAATACACCAAGAGGAAAGAGCTGTTAGATACAAATCATAAAATTTTAAAAGCAAGCAGCAATCTGCCAAAGCGATAGTCTGCCATCTCACAGAGGGCACTAGCTTGCTAGAAGGAGGATCAGGGCTCACAGCAGAACTCTGCCAGGCTCAGTCGCCTTCAGGTGGAGACTCACAGACCCCACTGGCTCGGATTTGGCCACCCAACTCCCAACAGAGACAACCCTCGGTCCAGGAGGAAACAAGAGGTGTTCACACGTAAAAGAGAACAAACTCCCTATCCTTTCAAAGCATCCAAAATGTTTCAGTAAGATGAAGACCTCAAAGATAACAACAGAAACAACACAGGTGCCATGCTCCAAGTATTAAAAAACCCACCTCTAATTCAAGGCTAATATGCTCTGTACTTGGGGGCCTTACTTTTTGCCACATGAGACAACACACAACAAGCTTTGGCTTGCTGTTGGCATTGGGACTGCTTCCAGAAATGGCCCGAATTTCAAGGGAAAGAGAAGCAAGTACTTTTTCAGTTTCTTCTTCTTTCTCATGGAACCTTGACTCTCCTATTATGGCTGTGACAGCAGAAGGAGCAGCACTAGCACCCACAAAGGTGCTGCTGCCTGTGCCAGCAGAAGCCACAACAAGGCCAGCAGGGACACAGAGAACCTCTCCCACCTCTTTCCAGACACCAATGACCTCCCATTACATCCCACCCAACACTTCCCAGGCATGAGTTCTCCCTCGGCCACATCGCAGCTGCACAGAGTGCCAGCAGGGGCTTGTTTTCACCTTTTGGTGGTGCCTGCTCTCCCTTGTGCGGGGTGTGTGGGCTTTTTATGGTGCCAATTAAGTGCACGCCAGGGCTGGGGTGAAGGTGCGGCGTGCTGAGCCCCCATCTTGCTGCCTCCGCACTGTCACCTTCCATTAAGCAGCTGGCGGCCAGGAGAAGGGGAGGGAAAAGCCAGCGGCATGTTTGGTTTGCTGTTTTTGTGGGCACTTTACGACTTCAAAGGCTCCCCTCTGGTTCACAGGGGGCAAGGGGCAGAGGTCAGTAGGCACGGTTTGACGTCCCTTTCACCTCTCCCCGAAAGGGAGAGACGCATATACACAGAGGAAGGAGAAAAGGAAGAGGGGATCCTGGCAAATGCTTTTATCCTCTAATCTTTCTTCGCCTTAGTGCTGTAGAGGCTTTGTCCAGCAGACAAAGTGCCCTTCTAAGTCTGACACGTCCATGCTGGACTCTTCCTCCTCTTGTCCAAGCAGAAAAAGTGAAACAGCAGCACAACAAAATGGGGAGGGAGGGGTTGCAGAAATATTAAAAAAAAAAAGAAAAAAAAAAAAAAGAAAAAAAAAGTGCTGTTCGCAGGGGCTGGGTTTTCTCATTTTTTATTTTGGGGGGGAGGGGAAGTTGGTGGTTTTTTTTGGTTGCCTTTTTTCCCCCCTAGCTAAATAGCTGTCCATCTGTATATATAAGCCCACTGATTCCACATGAGGGAGGGAGAAAAGAAGCATGATTGTTCAAGATCCAGCTCGAGACGTAAAATGCATTTTCTTGTCTTTAACTACAGCATTGTTGTATTTATTTATTTATTTTTACTGGCGAGGTCGCTCACCGGGGGCACTGAGGAATAAGTTCGCATTTCAGAAAGCTCTCCACAGCTGGTGATTATATCCCTTGCAGTGCGTACAAAGACATTGAGAAAGCAGCAGAGAAAGTAAACAGTATCACTTCTGGGGATGGAGGGGGAGAGGAGGAGTGGGGCAGAGGAGGAGCAAGAGGAGGAGGAGAAGAGAGGCAGATGAAATTTAAACTGGCGGTCAGCCCAGGCACCAATTTAAAACAATACAGTGAGAGGAAGCCAAAAAGGAAAAAAGAACCCAGAGGGGTGTGTATAGAGATACACGGCGTGTCCGTGTGTGTGTGCACACGTGTGTGAAAGTGAGCGAAGCAAACCTACAGCAAGGAAAGGAAGGAATGAGATTGTAAGCCCAGGGTTTCAGGAGCCATCCTTTGGGGTCCATCACAGAGCAGAACAGCTTCAAAGGGGAGGTTCTGGGGGCAAAGTCATCATACCAGTGTAAATATGTCTGTGAGCATTTCTAATCAACTGGTGAAGTGTAGCTGTTCACCTCTCTCAAGACAGAGGGAAGGAAAACCACAGGGCCTAGAAACAGCACTTCTAACCTTGTCACGTCCTGCATCCTCAAAACCAAAAGGGACAAGAAAGTGGCAGGAAGGCCCTGACTAAAATGGAGTGACTGATGCTCTCCCAGCTGGCACAACAGATTTGGGCTCAGCTTATCTGTCAGCTGGCTTTAGGAATCATGCTCCTGCTTGGCTTGAGGCAGTTTAATGTTAAGCTAGTGCCTTTCTCCAGCATTTTGGTTTGACAGTATGGGAGAAAACAGAGTCATAACTGGCTGGTGCTTTGGAGGGCCAAATATTTTGTGTGTCATAGCTCAGGCCACAAACTGGATGCAGTTTGGTCCAGGCCCATACAAGCCCTTCTCACACAGACCAGGTCTGGGTGCTGGCTGAGATTTACCTACACCTGAATAGTTCTGGCTGTGTTACATCTTCTCTGGTCACACTGACCGTGATTTCACTGGAATAAGGTTAGTCATCTTAGTGTGGGGGAAGGGAGCGGCAAGCTTTTTGGAACATCCATCTGCCTGGGAAGAGCTAACAAGCCTTCCTTTATAGATGTCTACACATGTACCTCAGCAGAAATGCAGTTGGAAAACTTCTGGAGAGACAATGTACCTTACAAGGATCAGGCCAGTCTGTTCTTTGGGCTGCCCATCAAGTTTTCCACTACTTTTCACACCCAGAGAAGTCAGGCATCCCACAGGTTGATGTGTTCTCTAAAGTGTTCCAGCAATTGCCCTCTCCTCCAAGAAACAACACAAATCTTGAGGCCACTGCTGCAAGCCCTGGCAAACCTTGGCTTTCACCTCATATGGGAGTGCAGTGATGCAGCCACACTTCTGACTGAGCTTCAGCACCCTTGGAGTGCTTGACAGGACAGGTTGGTCAAGAGACAGGAACTCCAAGTGCTTACTACTCAGTGTTGCTGCCTTGAAATAAAGGCCTCCCCAGACAAGCACTCCTGCTAACCTCACAGTCCTCTTGTGCTACAAGACTAGCTGGCACCATCCTTCTCAGCCCCTTTACTGTCTGCCACCAGTTTGGGGAAAGAAGATGCATCATAATATTCGTGCTACACTTTGCAACTTCTACATACAGCCTGGACCAGAACCAAAAAAAGCAGACATCACAGAAAAATACAGCAAACAGCACTGCACTCTACAATGGAACCCTCAATTCCCCCCCCACCCCAAGGCTTTGTGAAATTTGGTATGGATTCAACTGATGCAGCAGCTTCTCCCAGGGCTTCTTTCCCTGTCTCCTTGACACATTGTGCATTTATAATCTGTGTCCATTTATAATCTGCCACCACAAATATTTTCAACTGCTACGAATGATGCCTCAAGGTACAGGGTGATGATAAATTATATCCTTAGCCTCCCATTAAGAAGGGCCAATAATTCAACATTACTTTTAAACTTAAGTGACTACAGTACTGAAATAAGATGTCATTTCATTTACATCAGACACTCTAAAATTTATGCACTGGTTACTCAAAGATAGTTTTCTGCTTGAACTGTGCAAGCCACAATGGGAGAAAATCTAGATAGACTTTAGGAGAAAAGATTCACATTTAAGGCCAGTCAAGCACTGGAACAGGCTGTTCAGAGATGTGGGATCTCCATCCTCAAGAGAAGCTCAAAATTGGACTGGGCAAGAAGGCCCTGAGCAACCTGAACTAATTTTGCCCTGTTCGGCAAGGGTTTGAACTGGTGACCTCTGGAGCTGCTTTCCAACCTGTATTAGTCTGTGACCAAGAAGGCCACATCAGAACCTGCCCAAGATACATACAGCACCTCAGGTCTGAGTACAAACATCAGCATGGAGGCACCCCTGTTGAGGTGTTTTCAATACAAACATTGCCATGGTTACATTTTGATTAAAACAAACTCAGTTCTACTTGTCCGCTTCCCAAGGGTAACTACGCAGGCAAGCCAAAATAAGAGATTCTGAATGCATTAAATCTCCAGGTGTTGTCTGTGAACATACAACCACTGTATGCACCCAACCAGACCCTGCAAAGGGGTAGTCCAGATGGCTGAACCCAGCAGACCAGCACCAGCACACTTCAGATGACTTTGACACTCTAAATGGGCAGAGCCTGATTTGCAGATGAAGGATGGGAGCAGATCACCAGTCTTCTCTCCATTCAAACATTGACCAAAAGCAATTTCACTTTCTATTCTTACAGTAAGAGCAAATTGTTTTGGTTTCAGCCAAATGGGTCCATGTTCACTTTCCTTGCAGGAAGTGCACTGAGGTCTCTTTATGGTGAAAAAAAAAATTAAAAAGGGTTTTCTATAAAAAGTAGTGTCTTCGCCTACCTAGGCACGTGGCTAACAAATATAAAGATCACCATCTAGTGGCTTGCAGGGAAGATACCATCTGTCATATATCTGCAAGCTTGATGACCAATAAAGTTGTTACAACATATTACAAATTATTCTTGCATTCAGCCCTTAAGCAAGTTAGGCACCTACACAACCACAGCCATGGACAAGTTTCTGACTCACAGAAAACTGAGGTTCATCCCTCCTCGCAAGCAAACACTAACTTCTTCGTCATCCCCAATCCTATGCAGGATTTGGGCACATGGTGAGGGATCTGTGATTTACTTTAAGGCCCAGAAAATAGTGCCTATTGTAAACCAGGTAAATTCCTATTGTAGTTAATATAAGGAGACAGATACAACCAGAGGTTGATGCATCCCATCATTTTGCATGGAGGAGGAAGACAGGTAGGATGAACCCTATTTATGAGATCCCACAGCCTGGAAAACCAATTACCCAGCAAGCATGAAAGCCTCTGGAAAGCTTGGCCAGTAAGCACCCCTTGGGATAGCCTATGTCAACCCTTTTCCATTTGCCTCACTGGAAATCATTCAGGTTGAAATAGTCCTGAAATAGTCCTGGATGGAAAGACAGGTCTGCAATTTCTGACAAAACCTCTGTTTGCTGAAATATTTCTGATGAGCTCTACATCCTGTTCTTCAAGAAAAGATGGGGAGAGACATCAACATGGGTACCTCTGGAAAGTTCTACTCATCCCAGGGATGGTCTTCCACTAACATGGCTGTGGTGCTCCTAGACCACAATTGAGCCCAAGCACTTCTTCAAATCTTTGTGCTGGGCCACATAGGCCATTCCTAAAATATCACATGCAACCACACACTTCAGAGACATGTAAATAGATGAAGTACTGCCAGTGCATGGCACTGAATGCCACCAGGCAAGGCCAGATTTGAAGCAAACAGAGGACACAGTTTAACTCTAGACTGCATTCTCCAGGTACTTCAGAAGCAGCTCTTCCCATTTTAACCAAGCCATTATGATGGCTTATTACCAGAACCAAATCATATATCTAAAGTGTCATTTTGGCACATCTTCATGCCACATTCCCAATTTTCCAGGCTGTCAAAACACACGCTGCTTTGTTCTGGGGAGAAGAGAAATTCTCTACACAATCTCAAGCACAAAATACAGACTTGTTCACACTGCTGTACACGAACACAGTTACATTGCATGTTTCTGATGGCCTCCTTTAAAGCTTACACATAGATATCAACCTCTTCCCCCATGTAACAAGTGATAGGATGAGAGGAAATGACCTTGGGTTGCACCAGGAGAGGTTTAACGTGAATTGTGGGAAAAACTTCTTTGTCAAAAGGGTCATCAAGCACAGGCTGCCCAGGGAAGGGGTGGAGTCACCATCCCTAGAGGTATTTAAAAGCCATGCAAGTGTGGCACTTAGGTTTAGTACTGGACTTGGCAGTATTAGGTTAATGGTTGGAGTCAATAACCTTACAGGTCTTTTCTAACCGAAGTGATTCTACTCTTTGATTTCTTTGCATCACCCAAGATGAAAATACAGCCATCTGTTATACATCTGTGGTTATCTGGAGATAAAGTAACTGGAGTTTAAAAATCCATGTTCCTCTGTGAAGATACAAAATAAGGAGACCTGTGATCACTAAGCCACAAGAGAAACCACTTACAGAAGCTACCAAATTTGTATGGCATTCATTACAGCTGTCTCTAGGTGATAAACATAGGTATTTATGGTAGTCTCCTGTTACAGGCTCTGGAGAAATGAACTCCAATGGAAGGAAATTGGCTTAGATGCTTCCTGTAAACTGGGACAAACCAACCTCTGGGAGTGCTCATCACCTTCTCCTCAAAGGGCAGAGAGTCCAGATAAACAACTTCAAAGGTTGAGGCTAGAACAGAACTCCATGCTTGGAATGTGGAAGGGATATGCTATCTCTTTTTGGTCTTGGGATCTGAACAGCAATCATGAACAAGAAATCCATTCAGCACTCCTAGTGGTTACATTGTCCTCCAGGGGAGTTTGCATCCGGCTCAAGAGATGGACAATTTTCCATAATCTCAGCAATAGCTTTTGTGGGGCACACAGACAGGACCCCTGCAGACCAGAAGTAAGATTCAACTCAGTGGGCCTAGAAACCACTGTATGCCTTTAGCTAAATTTGGCTGCTGAAGGGCAGCTCTAGTGGGGTGAGGCAAAGAAGTGCTATTTTCCCTCAGGAAAGCTAGCTTTATTTTCTAAAGGTTAATGAGAAATAAAAGAAAATTAGACTAGCCAAAAGAATGAAAATAAATGGTTTTTTTCTTCTTCTTTCCCCCTCATTTTTCAGAAAAAAATGCATGGCTTTGGTTTTTCTGCAGGCAGTAGCTTCATATCAGTGTACCATGTGGTGACTCAGACATGTTGTTATTATAATCCAAGCCAAAGGGGAGATATATTTTATGAGATCCACGACTCCCTCTTGTCTTTCCATAATCTATGCTTTCTTGAGAGAAGAAAAAAGCACAGTCCAAGCTTTGAGGTCTGTTCATATTGCCTCTTGGCAGGTCACAATCTGCCAAGCTTCCAGCGAGCGAAGCTAAGAGAAACTTAAGTTTGCAGTAAGCTCACATGTAGCATCAAGGGCAGAATTTGGTTCTAAGTGCCATAAAGCAGTGTGGGGGAGGGCAGATAGACCAGTAAAAATTTAGAGCTTCTAACACAAACCTAAAGGGAACTCTGAGGAAAGGGGCTTTGGTGAGAACTGAGTGCATATAGCCTCACCCCTGGGGCTCAGTTACCTTTGCTCAGCTGACAGGCAATAAAGTATTCAGATGCAACAACTCCAATACACTCAAAATTCATGTCTAGAAGAGCCAAAACCACCTGTAAATCAGATTGCTTCTCCTGTATTTTCCTCTCCCTAGCAAAACTTGAACTCCCTCAGTTGCACACCCAGATAAGAATATCAAAAAACAGATATATATCCTGAAAATGCTCCATGAAGGGCTGCAAAAGCTCTCAGCAATTTGAGTGCAATGGCTAATAACTTGTCCCAGATCCAATCCTAGTGTGTAAATTGACAGTGACTACTGTGCAAAACTCATCTAGGGCAGGGGAAAAATCTGGCCTCCAGCTGACAAGTTTTTTTCCTAATCACAGGTCTGCCTTTTGAACTCCAAAACCTTTGCCCACCTGATGCCATCAGGTGTCAGGGTCACATGAATTCAAAATAAATAAAAGACTCAAGGTGCATCTGGTTGAGCCAGTGGTTTCAGAGAGAGGTTACAGGGGAAGCATTTTGACTGTCCCTAAGTGCTGCACAAAGACAAAAGGGTTAAACTCCCACCCTTCCCATACAGGTGGAATACGAGAGCTTTAGAGGTTTGAAACAATCATTGGATTAGAGGAGATATCAAATGGTTACAAGTAACAAAGACATATTCTTTTGAGTCAAATTATGAGAAGTATTCCCTAAAGGACTGTCATACAAATTGTCTGATCTAGTAGATGTTTGTGGCACTCACCACATGTTTTATGTTCCTTCCCAGAGATGATGTTTCTCTGGCACAGAACATTGTCATTCACAGACTGCTCTGACAGGCCAGATGCATGCAAATGAAAAGAAAGTTCAATAAAAAGCTACCTCTCAGACTTAGATGCCTGAATTCTTTGAGGGGAGAGAGGAGAATGAATTCCCATTGCATTTCAGAAGGGTTGGGCATCCCAGCACACAACAGCACGGGCCAAAGATTTCGGATAAAGAGCAAAGGAAAAGTTTTGAATTATTCCAGAACTCCTTCCACTACCTCACTTCCAGACAGATATGAAGTGACAACACCCTGAAACAAAGCAATACAACTGAGGAGAACATTATCAGATTATTCAGAACAATTCCCATTGTTAGTGACCCAGAATTCGTCACTTAGAACAACCTAGAATTGGGATCTCTGTGAGCGCTCAAAGCCACTTAACTCTTTCAGTGGTGTCCCCCACACCACCGCCACCACCACAGAATGGCTTTTTCAAGCAGGAACATAAAAGCATCTCTTATCACATCTAGAGGCAAACTAAAAGGAGGGAGTATTTGACTTTGACTAGACAGAGCACATTTTCCAAGGAACATCACTATAATCCAAGAGTGAGGAAAAGCCAGTGATTACAGGCCTGACAAATTATTTGGAATTGAATAGGATACCATGTCGTGACAATGAGTGATACTATAAAGCTCAAAGACACAGAAAGAAATCATGTAACTGGCAGGAACACACTCCACATTTTGGTGATTTGGCAGGAGAATACAGGTTTGTTCTGAGACTATGCATTCAAACTCCTCATTGATTTAAAGATACAAAGTATTGCTAATGCAACCTTAACATGAGGAGGACAGTTAGCAAATCTATCAATAATGCTATTTTTTGCCATCTTTTTGCATAAGCACATACACATTTTCTTCCAGTTAAACTTTCAGTGTAACTTTTAGCTAGAATTCAATCAAAGGGAAAAAGAAGCACTGAGGGACTTTATTTTTTTATTATTTTTCAAAGGCCAAGCATTAATATGACAGTCTGTGAAGCACTAAGGTGAAGGCCAGCAAAATTGCAAGCAGTGTTACTCAAAGCCAAAGGAGAACAGCACAGAAGAGAGTTGCAGCAAAAGCAGCCTGTAGTGACCCAGGAGAATGCTTTAAATAATCAACTTCTCTCTGCACAAGACAGGGATCAAAACTGTGTTTCTGTGCTGCTGACCTGTCGGGGAACAGCAGCCTTTGAATTCCAGTCAGGACACCTGGACTCCAGCACCATGGTACATGTTACAAACTAGACTGGCTGACACAAATAGGATACATTACCTCACCTCTTCCAAGACGAGCAGCACAAAAATCTATGTTCCTGGGAGACTTCAACTCAGCAGATGTATTCATGACCTACTTCTAGGGCACACACAGTCACAGCTGTCAGCTGAACACGCTTGTAGAGTGGCAAGTTCTCTGATGCACCTATTCCACTATTTGGGAAACCTTGTTGGTGATTAAAGCCAGCTCCTACCAATTTGGAGCCCAAAGCACATGCCGGAACAGCCTGATCACTCCAAGTGAGACCAGAAATCCACAAGAGCTTTAGGGATAGCAGGCAAGTTTCACACTGGCCATTCTCCCCATCAGTGATCAACTTGGATACAGTTGGATACTTGGCACATGTTCCCTATTCACCTTCTAAATGGTTTCTAGAAGAAAAGAAGCTGGACCAGAAAACGCCAAGGACTTGCAGCAAGATCTCCCCTGATGAGTCATTGTAGCTATGTAATAATGCTACAAGACAATTGCAAGAGGTGCAATACTATGAGTTGAGCCCAGGAAAACCCCCAGAATATAGATTCTCCCAAGAAATTACTCCTCATTCTCATAATTCTTTACCAACTGTCAAGGAGCAGTTTGACTCTCACTTCAGTATGCTGAAAACACCTACACAATAGACATGGGTGCACAAGTAAGAGGAACAAGCACTTGACCCAAGCCATGGCAGACACCAGCAGCAGCTGCCAGAAGCAGACCAGTTCCCTGTGACAGATGTATCTGTCACACTCCCCTACTGACAGTTCATGAGAAATGAAGATTTTCATGGAGAACAGCCAGAGTTGCTCTATGTTGGACTGACTCTGGGTCATGTATTTTATTAAAGCAGTTCCTTGAGGAACCAGAAAACAAGGCAGAGAAGAATAGAAACCTCTTAAGAAAGATTAGTGCAAGAAGTTAAAATGCAAACACAGCACAAATACACTGCAAACTTCTGCTCCCCTGTTGGCACATGCTGCACTCACATGAGTTAGATCTTTCTTCACCCAAAATAAGTTGATGTGTGAATAAACAATGACAACAGGGACCACAAGACCAAACAGTGACTGGCTAACAGCTTCCTCTAGCCTTCTGCCATCTCACATTGTGCATCATTGTCACATTAAAGGCCTTGCCCAGAAAAATCCAGAAGATGCCACAACTGCTACTTTGCAGACATTCATGGGAGACACCTCATCACCCATTCCTCGCAGGAGGCCTACATGATCTACTCTCCTAAAGCTCCTCCCAGAGGGAAAGCCCCACTGTGGTGAGGAGAGTGGGAACAAACTGCTCTCTGTAAAAGAAGTGCCTTCATCTTTGTATAGTCTGTTGAGAGACTGCCTGACTTCATACAGCCACAGCATGTCTGGGGCACCTGCAGCCATTTCAGATGTGGGGTACTGAGTCACACAGCAAACACAGACGAAAAGGGGATCAAGAAAAAAATTTCTGTGCAGATAGAGTAGAGCTGATGGCCCCATCTATTAATAAAAAGGCTGCTAGCCAGGGAGACTTCTGAGTCTTGAGTATTGCCTCACTGCCTGCGGCTGGGGAATGATTGCAGCAGGCAATGCTCAGCCAGGACCCCCCAACAGATTTTATTTATGCATGGCTACTTTCATCTCCCCCTTGTACACAATAGCCTAAACACTGTCTCCATCCTGAACCATACAACTTGCATATTTGCAAACATCTCTTCATCTTATGACCACAGACAGATTGGTCTTGGGTCATTAAATTCTGTCTTTTGTATGAAGTCTATTGTATGAACCAAACTACCCTATAATCCTCCCTGATTTTTATTTTCTTCAAAGAACAAATGAAAAACTGGTTTTGGTGTCAACAAACAATCTCAGAATCTGATCTCTTGACTATTTAGGAAACTCATGCATATCCTTTTGTCTTGGGCAAATATTCTTCATAGCTAACCAGCACATGCTCTTATACTTTCCTGTTAATTTAAGCACAGAAACCCTTTATTGGCTGGCCCCCTGCCCTTTCCTGATGCACAGATTCCCAATAGCTGCAGCACACTGTATTTAGAGAGCTCCTCCACATCTGAGTGGCTGATCCCCTTAGCCCAGCTGAGCACATTAATCTCTCTGAGAAGTTCATCCTTCTGAAATCAATAAACTGAGCTGCAAGGATAGTTTTATTTACTCTTCCATTTCATTTAAAAATCAATCAACTCATGGTCCATTCTACAACTTTCTAGTTTCTGCACCAAAAAGAAGCAGTACCAAAGCTGACTGAAGGCAGAAGAACAATCTGAAGAAATAATTCATCAGCCATTACTGCTAACAGTTTATTGTAACTTTTCAATTTATACCTGAGAAAGCAAAGCCACCACACCCTCAGTGCTAGAAACTGACATGGGGATGCTCCAATGGTAAGTGACCTGGAGCGAACCACCGCGGGGAGAACATGGGGGTACACGGGGGTACACAGAACTGGCTAACTAACATTTATCAGAACCCCTAATCTGAACCCAACCTGGGATGCAACAGATGGGGTTAAGAAAAACTCTGCAGTACAAGGATTTATGTGTTGGTCCATTCTATAGAAATGTTTCACTTCAATTAATTCCAGAATCTTGCATTTCTGAATGCTGTAAAAGAATGAAGAGGTACATGAGAAGCAGGGAAAAACAAAGAAGAGACAACACAAGTGAAGTACTGAATGAATGGAACAAGTGAAAGAAAGAACCAGAAATGCTCAAAAGAGACCAGCCTCTCTATGCATCACAAAAAATAGATTTTTTTAGGATTTTTTTTTTTAAGGATAGCAGATCAGAATGAATGTAAGAGCTAACAAAAGCAGGCAGTTTTTAGGAGGAAGTTCACTACACTCTTACCATCAATTAGATGCACACAAAAAGTTAGCTTCTCCATTGATTTTTCTCAATTGACTCTAATGAAACTACTAATTTGCACTGCACTGAGATTACACCTGAGCATATAGCTACCTACTCTTCCTTATGGCAGAGGACTCAGAACAAAGCTCTGTTGAAGTCAGTGGATATCTGCAGCTATGCATTTACACAGGTGTCCAGCCCAAGGCTTTCCCCCTGTATCTGAAAAGCTTTGAAAATGTGCCACTGTTGGTGAAGGGGTAATGCGAGGAAATTTCCCCTTTTCTAATATGGCTGGGCTTTGCCTCTTCTCTACATCTGGGTAATTGCATTTCAAGTGAAGGCTTTCTAGCCAGCAAAAAGAGGCCCTGCAAAATGAGTTAAAGGAAACCACAAGTTTGGCATCAGAGCCAGCATCTTTCTCTGAATCCTCATGCTGAGTCTGGCTGTCTGAAAAGCTCTGCTTGAAAAGGAGCACAAGACTTTTTTGCACATGTGTGACAACAGCTGTAAATACTTCCCTTTGGTATATCACGTGCACACAAATCCATCTCCACTGACCTCCAGATATGTGAAAATATAAGCCGTGATAACAGATTCAACAAACACCTAGCACAATGAACAATGTGCAAGTCAGATAGCTCCTTGTGAGGACATGCACCCATTTTACACACAAAGCTTTCACCTTGGACACAACTGGCCATCCAAACAGTGAGCACAGATGCAGCATCAGTGGGCATCAGGCTGGATCCAGTCCCTGTGAACTCTATTGCAGCATAACTCAGGCTGCTCAGGTGGAGCGTTCATCCTTCTGAATGTCAGAGGGGTTCACAAATGAGGCAGCTGCTACTGCCATAGGAAAGGTCTTTACTTCCAGTTCTAACAATGGAGTCTTGTCCTTTCAGATCCATAGGCTTCAGGTTCAGTTCCCACAGATGATCCACCCAGAGCAACACTGGCCTTAGAGGTAAAGACTTACTGGAAATGACTTTGTAATAATTTGAGCTCACTCAGGAGAGCAGTCCAAAGTTGTGCATACACAACCCTCTCCAGAGCGGAGTCAAACGATCTGAAATCCCACCTGGCCACCCATCTATATAAGCCTTTACACAGAGCAGACACACAACCAAATTGTGTGTGATAAAGCAGGAAATCTTTCCTTGGCACCTTCTGCATCCTTCCTCCCTGCTTTCTTTACTTCTGAGGGAATACTGTGATGGCAGAACCTGCCAGCCCAGCAACATTAACGTTTTGCATTCATTCACACCCAGGGGAGCTGACACATCCTCTTCTATCAACATCCAACCTGTCCGACTGGGGACAATCTCTAGAACAAGCTGGCCACTCAACTACCACAAAAATAATGGAAGGAACTTCATGAGACAAACCGAGCCAACTCAGGAAACAAACATCAACAAAACCAAAGAGAGTGGGGTTAAAAATCCCTTCAAAACCTTGCTAGTGCAAAGCACTGTGTATTTACAGTGTACTTTAATCACATAACTGATCAGTCCAGTGTAACATATACCACATGTTAAGATAGATGCAGCAGATATAAACCCAATCTGATTTCATACAGTAAAAATACATACATGCAAAGAGAAATATGTTAAATGCATTTCATACAAAGCATTTATTCTTATTATTTTAAATACATATCTCAATTGTTTTGCCCAGTTTGGAGCCCACTTGAATATTCTAGGATTGTCCCAAATCCCATAAGGGTCGAGAGCTCACTGACTTCAGTGGGCGTTGGGCCAAATCCTACAAGATCAAAATTCCTTTAAGGACCAGTGTTTCAGTGTGCTGGGTTTGCCTTCCATACAGAATACACCATCCTTACAGCATAGCTACAACATAATGTTACAGCTGAACTGCCACAAACATGGACTGAGAAATTTAGCAGCATGAATGATAAGCAAGTCCAAAATACTGTATATCCAATGTCCATCTCTGCCAAGGCTCCTGTGAAGCATCACCAGCAAATATTCAATGCATGTGTTTTGGCCCCTTCTTACCAACTTGAGTCATTAATCATTCATCTTAATATCTCAGTGTTATTTTGTGTTCCTCCCCCACCCACAGCGCCTGTGTGTTTGTGGAATCCATCTGTTGTTCCTAACCATACACTTGGACTGCAGGATCTCTGAGGAAAGGGCCATTTACTCACAACATGTGCACAACACCTTACACACTTCAGCCTCAGCCACCAGCTGAGACCTCACATTATGCCTGGCCACAAACCAGACTAAGTCATGATAATTTTGAGATACACCAGGCATGCCCAGACTCACACACACAAACATAAACTTGCATGTGTACAAGTCCACTGGAGGCAGGCACACAGGTGCCACCCGATATCAGGGGAGGGAGGAAAGAGAGGAGCAAGATGAAAAGCTTTTGAGTATGAAATTTTAGCTGGAACCATCTTCTGCCTGCTCACCCCCTCTAGCTGCAGCCACAGCCTCGCAGCACCACACAGTGCAGGAGCCTCTTGCCATGCTTGCAATACAAGTGCCCAGGGCATGAAAACACCTTTCTTGAATTCAACCACATTGCATTGTGCACAACAGTGGAATGTTGTAGAGGAACATCAGAGGTGCTCTGGCATCTGGTGCCAAACACACTGACACTTGCATAGACTTCCACAGGAGCAGGGTTAAGGAAATGTGGGCTTTTGCAAAGCTCAGCAGGTGCACTGGTGCATGGAAGGGAACAGCAATGTCAGTGAGACTGAATAAGTCTTCCCTGGCTTTAAGATACTTCTCATTTCATAGCTTCCTTTTTTTCTTTTACATTTTGCTAGCCAAGATGCACATCTCCTGATTTCCCATATTCACCAATACATAAATATCAAAGCAGACAAAGTGGGTTTTTTTCCTTATTTGTACCGCAGATCAAACTAAAGCTCACCCATATGTCCTCTGCCAGGTTCCAAGACTTAAGCCTGATCTTGTATTTCAAGCAAAGATGAGCAGAGTCTAGGAGACACAGAGCATCAACAAAGTTTAAGCCCTTTTGCAAACCCACATGCACTGAAGAGAAGACATCCCCAGAGCTAGGGCTAGGTGTGCCAGCTCCCTCCGAAATCCTGTGCTCTAACACTAGCCTTATCTGGAACATGCATGCTCAGAGCTGGTGGGAGAGGCTGTGATTCTGCAATTCAGCAAGCACTTCCAGCTCAGCTTGATGGGTCTTCTCCAAGAAAAGGATGTTGAGACATTCTCCATCACTTGTGGCACCATCTCCCATGGTGAAAAAGATGACTGGAGGGTCAGTTGGAAGGGACAAGGAATTGGTTGTTCCATGAATTGACTCCCTGCATGTTTTGGGAACAGAAGACTTTACTTGGAAGAGCTGTCATTCTTCTGCCAACACTGAAGATGGACCCAGAGACTTGGGGGGGGGGGAAAGGTCAGGACAAGGCCTATACAATGGGTATGTCTGGTACACTGCTAATGACTATCATCTGGGTGAAACAACGGTAGGATGAGAAACTATTTCTTAGTGTACACAGAGCAAAGAAAGCCCCTTAAGCAAACATACCAGTAGAACAATTAGATGGCTGATCACAACGTTGGCCACAAGAGGTTTTCTCCATTTTTTCACTTCAAAGGAGCTGTGATTAATAAACAGTGTTAATCTTCTGGAGAGATGAGTCAGCCCCCTGCCCACGCTGGGGTTATCCTCACAGAGCTGCTGCTGTTCAGAGCATGAGAGTGCTCCCTGGGGAGAAGAAATGCTTCATTTAGCTCACAGGGCTCCACACTGGATCACACAACATCACACTCCATGGCCTTCCTTCTAGTATTCCTTGGAAAGCATCATGCATGTGGATGAGGAGGCATCTCTGACTCCTCCTACACACAGAGTACTCTCCAATTCCAGGTGAAGATAACAGAGGAAAAGCCCCTGGACGGATCAGAGGGGCTATGGTAAAGTTCAGGGACTCTGGAATCTCTATTCAGCTTTATTGCAGGACAGGAGTAGGTTGAAAGGCATCGGCAGTCACCATTGAGTCCATGATGATGAATCGACCACTGCCTGCTTCTTATCCAGGTCAGTTAAAGATGCACATGTGTTGGGTGACCAGAGCAGACCAGGAAATTGAGACAGTCCCACCTTTGTTCATTACTAGCCCTGAAGAAATGTTCCCAGACCCAGGAGGAGGCAAACTCAAGCAGCTGTGCACTAAGGGCACTTTGCACAAGTCCTGCCTAACCCTGGAGAGGGAAAGGTCTAATCACAGATGTGCTGTGATCACGAAAGAGGTCCCACTATTCTTTCCACCATGAGGAACACATGCTGGTCCATGGTTGGTATCAATCTCTGCCTTTCTCTCACGGAAAGGGGATTTATCTGTGGGGAGGATGGCACCAGAAGCTCAGGCAACAGCAGATAAACACAGTGTTGCTGTTGCCTGTCTCAGGACACACACTGAAGAGAAGAAGAGCTGAGAAAAGAAAAGGGAAGCCCGAGAAGATCAACAAGCCAGTGAGTGTTTCTCTGCCAATTTAACAACAGGCAGGCATCCTACAAGGTGAGCTCTTTTTCCCCCCCATACAGTCTTTGCTTCATGCTCTCACACAAGCAACAGTCTCCTGCTTGGGTTTGGTAAGCTACATCACTGGTGTGCCCCTATGCAGTGCCTTTGTAGAGCTACTTCTACATGCACCATCCACTGTGCCAAAGACACTGCCACCAAGGTGACACACCTGTCTCAGTTCTGTATCTGCACTGTCTGTCCTCAGGTGGTCCCACCTGGTCTGAGCTGTTCTACAGGGCGCAGTCAACAAACCAAGTCATCATCCAGTCTGTCCCACCATGGAAGTATCACCACCAGTAGAGAAGCACCAATTCACACCAGCTGCAATACTCACCTGAGGTTCTAATGCACTCTGACCCTCTTGCTGCCCACAATAACTATGAGATAGACATTAGGTCTGCCACAGATTTCCTCCCTGCCTCTGCTGCAAGGGCCCTCAGCTCCTTGGGGGAACACTGCCTGGAGTGCACTTGCTGAGCAGTGCACTCCAGAGGAC
Source organism: Vidua chalybeata (assembly GCF_026979565.1). Classification (NCBI taxonomy): domain Eukaryota; kingdom Metazoa; phylum Chordata; class Aves; order Passeriformes; family Viduidae; genus Vidua; species Vidua chalybeata. Next base: position 47,362,596 of record NC_071535.1, on the reverse strand, counting down.
ATTGCACTGCAATGACACTTGTTCCCTTCAGCTGTTCTCATTCTCTTCTCAGGGCTTTTCTTTCTCTGCTGGATCTCCAGCAGGGAAGGAGCAGCCACAGAAGAGCTGGCGCTGCTCAGCAGGGCCTCTGCTCATTTCCTGAGCACTTTTTGACACGTTCCGTTTGTGACCAAGCTTGGGCTGGGATCCCAGCTGATATTTTAACTTCAGCCACTGTAAATAATCCCCTAACATGCACTCCGCCTGCATTTTGGCACTTCTGCACTTGTGTACAGGTTTTTTGTAGTGGGGTTTTTTTTTTTAGTTGTTTTTGGTTTTTTTTTTTCAGTTTCTTAGCATTCTCTGAGCGAGCTGTAAAGAAAAAGATGGCATCCTGGTGAAACTGCCTTATCCTTGATGAAGTCTAGAGACACCAGATTGGTTTGACAATTCCATGCATAAAAACAATCACATTCTCTACTTAACAAGACACAGATAAAGTGTTGTGCCATGTTCTTAGAGATGTTTACAGGACAGAGAATACTGGAACAACCATATGGCTTCAAACCAGGGAGCGATCAACATGAGGAACCTTGTTTCAGCAGTCATCAAGACCAGAAATTAAGCAGTCTGTAAACAAAAAGGGATGCAAAAATCCTGTTGTGGGAGTCAATAAGAAATTTTACCCTCTCAGGCTGCTTATTTCTAAGTCTTCTCAGAGTTGAGTTATGCCCTAAGACATCAGAATTCTTCACTGAGCCTTGTAAAGCACTTAAGTATTTATTTTGCTTATGCTTATTTTTACACATGCAGCCAGCTCCAATGGGAAAATTAGTGTGTTAAAAGTTTATCAATTCATTGCTAAGAAATCATCCAGTCTGGATTCTGCTTAACAAGTGAGAGAGATCTTGCACTTTCCTCTGTGTTTTTATGTTTCTGTCATGCCTGTGATAGATGAGAATGAATCCTCTCATACAAAGTACAGATGGATACAGACCACCTGGTCTCAGCCTTTAGGTTCCCCCATGGTACAGGTGACAACACTGGGAAACACAGCACTGAAAAGGTTAACAGGCATTAGCTTTCCCCTCACAACCACCTTTCCTGGCCATCACAAGGAGGATTAGATTCTCTACAGCAAAAGGCAATCAGAAGTGCTGCACATGCCTTTCATTGGGTATCATCCATCCCACTGCCTTAAGTTTTCACAGCACGTAAGAGTTGTGTAGACATCTGAGGCCTCCTTCCAGGCTCTCCATTCTCCTGGGGCTTGATCTGAGGGCAAAGAGTGGAAATTCAAAACAAACAGTAAACAAAACCAAGCTCTCCTAAGTGTAAGCCACACGTTTGTTTGGAAGATTCTTGGCTAATTCTACTCGCTGTTTCCTGCTCACCCTGGAATCTCTCTTTCCTTTTTTTTTCCCTTCCCTGACTTGGTTAAAAAAAAAAAACAAAAAAAAAAAAAAAAAAAAAAAAAAAAAACACACACACAAGAATCTCTTGTCCTATGTCAGGGGCCTGCCCATCTCCATGACTGTAGAGTTAATGGACATATCAGGGTACTATTTTGTCCTCCTGCTTGCCCATCAGGTGGCAAACCCCTTCAAACATTGCTGCTTCTTCCAGATTGAATAGGTAGATCTGTTTATGGAGGGCCCAAGCCTAAGCCCCAAACATCTGTAGGATTTGGCTCCAAGTCAAGGTCTGATCTGAGCTATCCTAGAAACTCCAGTTTTGTCTGGCCCCAAAGTTGTTGGTCATCTGCAGAATGGAAATATGAGTGGAAACCTGTCATCACAAGATGGGGGGGAATTGGAGTGAATTGCAGGCAGGCTACTTTAAGCTCTTCAGGATGGTTCCCAACTGGCAGAAAACTAGCTTAGCTGCAAGAATCAGTAAAATCACTATTGGGTTCACATCACCAAAGATTCTAGCCTTCTTCAGAAAAATTCATGGCATTCCAGGGTCTAATGGACAGCTGAGAGAAAACTTGCTATTTATTAAAATTCAGCAGTTTTATGCTTTCAGGTTAGAGTGGGAGGATACTCCTGGTACCCATGAGAGAGCTCCAAGAAGGCCTCCAGCAAGCTTGAATTCCTGACACCTGTACCAGGCACATCATCTGGACATTCAGCCCCTGTTGTGCTCACTCTGTCTCCAGCAGAGAGTGAATAGATTCTCTTTCCCAGAAACTGAAAAAATCCAATTTACAGGACATTTCTCTGTACATCATAAAGAAGCAAAGAAATACAGAACCCCCCATCTTGTATCAGCGGCATGGCTTGAGGATCTATCAAACAGTCCATGCCCATGATATTGAACCATTTCCTTAAGGGGATTGCAGAGGAGAAAGGAAGGCTTTTGAGACAGCTATTTTTAAGCCAGGACAGTGCCAATCACATTGTGTTATTTCCAGTTTCAGTCAAAGGTCAAAGCATTTTGGTGTCACCTTTTTCATATCTCCTAAAGCTTGTACTGTCCCAGGTGAAGCTGTCGCAACCTTCATGTCTCCTAACCCACGTTTTTCCATGATGGGAAGGATTATTTGAATGAGGATTCTCTGTCACTAAAGAAAAGGTCTGACTTCCTTAAAATAAATAAACAACAAACAAAGTGACTGACTATACAAGGTGACTCTCCATTAATGCTATAGTTGTTTGCACAGTTAAGACATAATTAATGTACAGAGGAAGAAAGGTGCCTGTCATTGAGTTGTCATTGAAGTGAAAGCACAGACTGTGGGAGGGGTCCCCGCCCTCCCTTGGGAGGCAACTTCAATATAGCAAAAAGTTGTCAATCACATGCTGTTTCCCTCCCCAGTTGAGGCTGTCTGTCAAAGCTTAACACACTCCCCAGTTCTAGAAAGTTCTTCTGTTCTGTTAATCCCATTGGACCCTGTTAGAATGCCACTCCTCTCCTGTATCCCGATTGGTTCATTGCATGTCACCCCATCCCGTCTCCTCCCCTCTACCCTTTACCCACTGGTTGGTTTGTGCCCTAGCCACTCCTATCCCTCTGCCCTTATATTCTCGGTCCCGCCCTTGTACTGGGCTGCCGGAGTTAGCCTTTCTTTCGAGAGGTTGCTGTTCCTTGCAATAAACCTCTCGGATCCTGCTGCTCGGGAGATGTCTCGTCTTTATTTGGTGGAGCTTTCCGGGTTACATCTACCCCTCCCTGCGGACCGGTCAGCCGAGGATCACTCCCCGGACTGGCTGGGAACCCAGGGAACCCCCGGAGGACCTAATTTTATACAACAGACAGAGGCAGCAGTGTTGAAAATTAAAGGGAATAAAGTGTGCAATGATTTTTTGCCAGGGGTGAAGGGCAAGCCAGCAACATATCAATGCCACTCTCACAGGCCTTCCTGGATGTCCTTTACTACATATTTCTGTGTCAATAGCTTCTTTCAGAGTTTGGTCACCAACAAAGAAGTGCAGCTGTTTGGTCTGCCCTGGCATTCTATTGCTCATGGGTTCTGCAGGAGAGTCCTAACTGAGATCTTTAAAGTACCTAAGCCTTGCAGAAGTTATTATAAGCTGTTTTTCATTATCCCTGATTCATCAGCAGGGAAACTGAGGCAGAAGGAGGTAATATACAACACAGTGATAGATGAGAAGATAATGTCTTGCCCCAGACTTCCAGCCGTTTGGCTTTGCCTACCAGACAATGTTGGATCCTGGGTAAATAATGGAGCTGTCACACCCAAATGTTATTTTTAAACTGTGGGTATTGGGTTTGGCATAAACTCCAGCAAAGCACAGCATGACCAAGGGAGTCCTGAGGAACAAGTACCCTGGACAGATGAAGCTGCTTTGGGAAAACCTTGTTGTTGTTGTACATTTATGCAATCAGCTGAATGGGAGCCCAGGCCCCAACCTGTCAGCGGCACCAGAGCACAGAGCCTAAACGGGAAGGACATGGCAGGACGGAGCAGTTGGCTCACCAGCCACCACCTCCTCCACCCTGGTGCCCTGGCCCAGGCCGCGCCAGTGAAATCCATAGGGGGGCAGCAAACCCTTTGCAGTCATGGGACTACATTCCCAAAATTATCCTCTTCCACGCTCGGTCCCTGTGCAACTGGAGAGCCCCACACACACAGCACCCTCTGGAACGTCAGCGTGGACTCTGCAAGCTCAGGGGAAGGGACATGGGCCTCCAAAGTATCTTTGAACTGGACACAGGTGGCCAGCTCAGCTCAGCAACCCAGCTAGGGGGGCATGACTTGTGCCTGAGCCCATCAGTAAGGCTGGCAGGGCTCTGGAAAAGCAGACAACACACAGCTAATTTCAGGTTTTATTAGGAAAATCTACACTTCCATCTAAGACTGCCAGAACCCTTTTGAAGGGTCAATGGATGCAGACTCACTTTAGAGATTTGGGGCATGCAGAGTCCAAGGTACTTGAGGCTTTTACAATTGCACTGGTGTGTAACAGCAAAAGGACAGCCACACTGGCTCAGCACAGAGGTCCTTCTAGCTATATATCCATCTTCCATAGTGGTCAACAACAGAAATGGAGGAAAGACCATAAGGAAAAAAAGCACACATGGACTTACTCCACCCCCAGGATGCTCCCCTGCCTCCAGAGGTACACAACTTCCATCAATTTCATGTCCTCCCCATGTCCTCATGCTCCTCTCTCACAGCAGCAGCTTTAGCACAAAGCAAACCTGAGTTTAAGAAAGGGGCCAGAACGTTTGTGTAGACAGAGCTCAGATGCAGAAGTAGGCGAAATTGTACCCCAATGAACACAAACCCCTTGTCAATTATAACTAATTAGCCCTTTAGCGACCTTGAATCTCAGGGCACCAACTTTGCTTTGAAATCCACATTAACTCTGTGCCCTCTCTCTCAGATTTCTGGTCAAGCATCTCTAAAAACTTACATTCATGCTATACTCAGTCACCCAAAAAAACTGAGAGACTGATTTGTTCTCTGGACAGGTCAGGGAGAACAGACTAGAAAGGCACACAGGTGACTTACCCAATACCCCACAGGCAGCCAGTGGTGAAGCTGGGATTAGCTCAAGCACTTTCCACTTCTCCCCTCCCAAGCTCCAGCCCTTTCCTGCTTGATTTTGCATTCTCTACCCAGCTATCTTTACTGAACAGTGCCTTTTAGGCAGCTGTCAGGTTTGGATGAGTGTCTCCACTCCATCAAATGGGATGTCCCCTTTTGTGCTGTTAACCCTGATTTCCCACTGGAATGAACAAAGAAAAACAAGACAGATAGTTCCATGACAGCTGGATAGGAGTTCACCTCTCCCTGTCCCTACCAGGGACAATTTTCTCCTTTTTCCCTCTCTACTAACAGCTTTCCTAGAGACCCTTTTGTCTTCAGCTCCCTCCAGAAAAAAAAAAAATTCCTTGTTTTCCCTCTATCCTTCTAAAAAAAGAGTTAGGCCTTCCAGGTCCTAATCCCTCCAACAACCCTAGAGAGTGGTGGACAGGTGACAAACAGGTCAGCCCTTGTTTTTACTTTCCTCCTTAGAGAGAAGAAAATAAACTTGAAAAATCAGTTCTACCCATTCCTTTAAGCTGCTCCATCTTAACACAGACATTTCCCGTTCCTCAGCCCTGAGCATCCTTTCTGCTTGCCTCCACTAATAACATCCCAGACTGAACAACTCCGTCCCTCTTTCAGTGACTCACTTACCTGCCCTGGCTACTGCCTGCCTGAGCTCAGGGAAGAGACACCAGTTGCTAAGCTCTACACAGCTGTCAGAGGGGAGGGGAAACAAAGAATCCTGGGAAATGAAAAGAATGGAAAAGGGAGAGGATTTGGTAGCAGTTTAAGAAATGGACATACAGTTGCAGGGAGATGCAGCCCTAAATGAAGAGGACCTTATAAAAAGACCTCAACCATGCTGGCTTTTAGCAGAGGGGTGCCTACCATCCCCAGATTTATCTCAACATCTCTGCAGCAGTAACCTATCCAGCCACACCTCTTTCTCCCTTTTACCTTACAACAGCACAGCATCCTTCCCTCAGGATCCCAAACAATGAGGTTTAAAAAGCCTTCTGTCAGGCCCTGCCATCAAATGCCCAGAACAAACATAGAAACAGAGGGGAGACTTCCTGATCCACACACACACCTCTGTGATCAGTGCTTCAGTGTGTCAGTCTAAATGACTCATACTTTGTGATCACTTCTGGCCATGAGGATGAGCACTGAGGAAGGTAATGGGAATCCATGCAGAAAGCTTGCAAATCATTTGCCTGAAGATACCCGACTTGCAATTCTCCAAAACTTCACAAGCAGAAAACTGCCCTGAGAAATACTAAAACAACAGACCCTGAGCTCTGAAGTTTAAATAGCAAAGGTAGGGCTAGATAAAATTTTCCTTGGTGTTAGTCCCTGTGGTGAAGAATGAGGCTAGCTACCTGGTGGATGGAGGAGAAAACAGACTTTTGGTGTGACAAAAGTGTGACAAAACCAGGGGTTGGATCCAAGAGGAGGGCTGTACAGGGTCCTCTGCAGGACAGGAAGTTTTATCAAGGTCTTTTCTGTCTGCTTGGAAGCTGGTTTCAATTAAAGAAAGAATCACCACCAGTTCCCTTGTCTTACCCCAGTAACATGTAACACACCATCCCTGTTTCCTTCCCTGCCAGTTTGCTCTAATAAAAAGCAGCATTGTGCCTGAAAAGCATGTTGCTCAAAGATGGCCCTGCCAAGCAGTCCAAGAGATGCACTCACCAGCAGCCAGTCAGGCACATGCGCACCCAAATCCCTCTCTCGCCTATAAACAAGACACATTGCTTCCTCAGCTGCTGTATAGGAATTTCAAGCTGCTGTAGAAGAAACCTCTCTTCTCCTGGGTTTTAGTGCTGTGTGCAAGGTGATCAGGGAGGGCAGGCATAGCTGTCTTTGTAAATCTGAGGTCATGATACCTCCTGGTCTGTGAAAGCTTCCCATGAAGGCCAGTGTTTTAATTTCAGACACTAGCATTTGAATTACCTTTCCCTGAATGACCATGCAAGTCAGCATCAAGCAGATGCCACCTCAGTGGCATTTATGTGACACCCTGGCAGTGTCACCCCAGTATTAGAACAACACCACAAATGATGCAGCAAGACCTTGACATCATATGAAGCAGGCTTAGTTAAGTTAAGCACTTAAAATGTCATGCTTCTCAGACACCAGCTATTTAAAACATTTATTATACCAAGAATTACAAAGGGGCTGAAAGGAAAGTGAGGGATGGTTTCCTCCAGGGCTCTCCTGAGTAACTACCAGCAGAAAGTCTTTGACAGAGTCAGATAGACTAAAAGCCTTGACAACAGCCATTTCCACCATGCTACAAGTTTACAGCCCTGGGTTTAACATTTGAAAACCATTCAGGCAGCATCTGCCAGGGAGAAAAGAGGAACGAATTGTGCTGAATCCAGACCCGATGACACTGTAATGCATGACAGCTAATCAGTGAGGCAGAAAACATCCTCTAAATTATTTGCAGTGCTATGGGACACAAACATGAAGCAAGATAACCAAGTGGCATGGACCTCCCTGGTGAGGAACACCTGCACAGACAGCAGCAAGCAGCAGGAAAACTTGGCAGGACAATGAGTACTCCCACCCCAGGCAGACAGAAGGAGAGAAGACTGCGAGCTGTGCACACACCCAAGCACTGCTGCCAGCCCAGAGCAGTCTGCTCTCTCCAGTCATCAGTGGGGCTAGAGCCACTTCAGCAATGCAGAAGAGATGCTCTAGGAGCACGTGCCAGCTGCACAGCACACAGACTCATAGAACCTCTATCCTTTCACTCAGGGCAGCCAGCAGCTCCTTGTCCCTCAAAGGCCACCAGCAAGAAGTAGCTGCCCATTACCTGGAGGTGGAGACAATGGCTAGGAGGGGAAGAGGCTTGTGTGCAACATATTGGCAGTGCTAGGCAACACCAAAATCAGCATAAAATAAAGAATCAGACAATTTGCTCTAATCTACACTCCTGCTCTGGACCCCAGACCCACGGCAGGCACAGCCCAGCCATGGCCAGCTGAAGGTTAAGGGAGGAAGGTCTGGTCAGCCCAACTGCAGAGGCTGTGGGGAGCCAGAGCAGCCCTGAGAAATTGTCACATCTTTCCTTTCCCTCCAATCCTTTCTGGCTTCTCTCCCCCTCCTCATCAAGAAGCATATCTCAGTGGTCAGGAACAGATCAGAGCCCTCTGTCCGGCAAGCCAGCTCTCCTCCTGTGAGACAAGCCCCAAGGCACAAGCCCCAAGGACGGCTGCAAAGGGCATTTCCTCTCTCCAGCCATCCTCTGCTGCAAGCAGGCAGAAAACAGTGGCTCTTCCCACTCTTTCATCTCCCTGTTTGATTTTCCTTGCTCTTGTTCTCAGAGCTGGGAGTCATTGGATGGTTCCTTAAAAGAGAGGGAAAACAAGCCATCCCAATGCTTGAATGGCTTTACAGCAAGACTCCCTCGTGGAAAACATGACTGAACGCATGAGAGGTTTTTTAATCTAGCTTTGAAACATAGGTGAGGGTTATACCCTGGGTTTTATTATACTGCCTATAGCAAGGCATGTTCTAGGGAGCAATCTAGGTATTTTATAGGTGCCTGGTCAGCATTGCCAGTTCCACCCATCCAAATGTCACAAGACACATTCAAAACATCAAGAGGCCAGGTTTAAATAATCACAAGCCCTATATTATTTAAAACCCCGAAAGACAGACCTTCCTTTCTTTGCCATCTGTTTTTCTGAGGTTTTAAGATTTATGCCACCTAACTCTGCGTGTATAAAGGCACGGTTTGGTTTCTTTTTTTTTCTGAACTCAAATGTACAGATCTCATATAAATCCTTTGACCCCAGGAACTTAGTCTTTGGAGAAGAAAAAACATCAAACACAGGAAGATTGCCCCAGAATTGACAACCCTTGTTGGTAGTTTCCTTCTCAATAAATTTTTTTCATCTTTCTGACAGCAGGTCACAGGTTGCCCTAATCATACAGCCATAGCTATCTAGGAGGGGAAGGCATCTGGGACAAGGTTTTGAAGAGGAACGCTTATGGACATACATCAGAATAATGAAGTTGACATGCTCACCCAAAGGGTATCTCTCCTTCTGCTATTTCAAGACACATCATGCATGATAAGATTATGCACACTGCATACATCCTCTTAGTATTTGGGTGTACCTAATTTCCTCTCAGCATTGCAATGGCACCACAGATAACAGGAGAAATCAAGATGGACTCTGCTGTCACTGCTACTACTGTCCTACCAGAGAGCTCCACAAATTGTCCAGCCTTACACTGGTGCAATGAGCATAAAATCCATTCTGCCCTGGATAACATTGTTAAACCTGGCCACAAACAGGACACCTATGTGCCTTAAACAGGATTAGGCCCTGCCTAAACTTTGCAGTCCATTTTCAGAAATTTAGAGACAAGTGTTGTAACAAGACCTAGACAGCACAAAGCAGACACGTAATGCTGCCTTACTCCATAGGTCAAGGATCCTCCCAAAAAACAGAAACCAACAAGGCACAGAGTCATTGTGATACCTAAACTTAGTTCAGCCATGGAAAAGAAAAGCTGTGGCTGAACTGGTTTTTTTGTTTCTCTTTAATCTGTGCCTGACTCTCCAGGAGTCACCAATAACCAGGAGTAATTTATAATAAGTTGCTCTGATTTACTCTGAGAGCTGAAGCCAGGTGCAAGGAAGTTCAATAGCCAGCATTTCTTGGCTTTCATTGTGGGGAGCAAAACACAAAACAAAAATCCCAGTGTGGCATACTTTGGGCTTCAATACAATGGGCAAAGACAGCATATTCAGAAAGCATGTAGAAAGGAATCAGACTTTTTGCAAGTAGGATGCACTAATTTCTTCTTGAGAGCCCTGTTTCTAGCTGCAAATCCTGACCCTGGAACAGCACTCAAATCATGCTGTGGCATTAGCAACAGAAAAGTAAAAAAACTGACAAAATTAAAGGTGGAAAACAATAACCTTGATGACTTTCAAAAGGAAGTGAATGAGGTGGACATTCCCCATCCATTTTCAACTTCCTGACATGACTTGCAAAAAAAATGGGCAACCCAAAGCTTGATTCAGAGAGCAGAAGTGTAGAAGTTATTCATTATCAGCAGGACTGATTGGAAATTCAGTCACTGGCTGGGCTTTTTCTTACACTTACAGATTGTTCACAAACAGATCCTAATTCTGCCCAAGTAAATCTACAAATTTCAAAACTATCTCTCTGCAGGTTAGGAAGTCCACAACTATAATGGGTCAGCTTCACCTAAGTCGCTTTGAGTTCTTTAAATAACCCAGCCTTCACCAGCCCATTGAACAAACTCAGCTGCTCTCTTGGAACTACTCACATGCCTTTTTCACTTGGATTTTTACTTTTTCTATTCAGGGCATGTGACTGCTCACCTGCACTACATGGTTTGATTCTACAACGCAAATAGATGACCAAAGACTTTTAATATAAGAGAACAAACAAGGCTGAATGATGAAGAAGTCACAGTTCACATTATTTTGGACACAAAACGCTTTTGTGCTAGAGTTTGCAAAGCCTTTTAGATTCATAAACATTTTTCCCACTGCCCAAAGGTCATCTGCATACTCATAAATAACCAACAATATAACTCTTTGGAGACCAGCAAAGCCAAGTCAACTTGAGAGTTTGCCAACATTTCCACAATACTGTTTACTCCACTAGTGCACCAGACCCTGAAATGGAGCACTTGACTCTGTCCTTTCCAAATTAAATGAAAGAAATGTAAAAAAAAAAAAAACAGCAAAGAGAAACCAAAATCCATCTGAATGAGTCAAAGCACCATGTGATAGCTGTCCCCTTGCGGACCGCTCCGCAGCATGTGCTTCCACCAGACTGTACATGAGATGTCAAACCATTCAGTCTATAAACTCACTTTGTTACAAATACCAGCATCCTGTCCCGGTGGATTTGAGGTTGATTTTAAGTTTTAATTCAAGCCTAGCTCCAACAAAACAGCAACACTACAATATTTCAGAAGCAAGTGGGTTTGATTTCAAGCACACCAAAAGGCAGAGGAAGAGAGATTGTAAAGGAGAACAGCTAAATCTTTTTGCTTTCTCTCCTCAGCACCATTGCAAAATCATTCTCCAAAACATAAGAATGAAGTCAAGTTTCAATGTTTTAAACAAACCATGGTATGTTATTGTACTACACTTCTGCAACGGGGAATATAGGTCAAGAACTTTCAGACCTTTCAGATTTTAAGGTATACAAATTCTGGCAGCACTGCTACCTGTACTTTTCCTTTTCCTTTCTCCCCCCACATCTTTTTTCTCTACACTCCTGCTCTTTTCCCTCTACTTTGTTCTTTTTACCCTTGCCTCTTGCTTCTCCTTTTCTCTTTCCTCTCCCTATCTTATCCTAACACTGGAAAGCTACTACAAGATGCAGCTTCAAATCAAAGGCCCTAAAAAGTTCCCTTATGTTTATCGACACATTTTCCACTCTCAGGTTTTCATCTGGTGGGATACAAGTATCCAAAAAATGCTTATGTGTGTGCAGATGAGGAGGCATAAATGTCTGCACGCATACGTAGTGTGTGAAAACACATGAAAAGTGTGTTTTCATGCATATCTTTATGCTTGCAGGTTATATCTTTTTCCCCCTTCTGCAGCCTTGGGGAAGTTTGCAGGCTGGATGCTACAGGCTGGCTCTGTGCATTAGGAAGTGTGTCAGGATGAATAATGGGGGCAAGTGGCTCTGCCAGCGGGTCAGGGAACAGCAAGTGCGTAAAAAGGCGGGATTGTCCAAGAAGCACACGCAATATCGGCTGGAGCTCAAAACGTGCAGCCAGACAGGCACCAAGATCAAGTTGTAGGTTCTAAGGCCAGGAGAAGCACGTTGCCCATTTCTGCTGATCCCTTGCAAGGGTGTGAATTACAGATTGCCACCCAGGAATACCAGTAACTTTTTCCCAGCAACTCAAAGTACAAAAGCACTTCAGCAGATGTTTAAAATCAAGCTGTACCTTGGATCTTGTAATAGGCTGCACTTGGTCTCATTGAGCTGGATGATCAGGGGCAGGTCTTCTCTTAAAAACCTCTTGATTTTAACCATTTGCTTGATAATCATCGAGATGAAGATCCAGGCACAATGCTGACACCCAACACAGGGCTATCAGCTGGAAAGGAATGACTGTGTCCTAGTGAAGAGGTGACAGGCTCTTCCTGAGACTTTCAAGGGTATTTTTCCTGGAAATAATTTTCATACATACCTTTACTCCAGTTAGTGAAAGATGAACATGCTTCACTCAATATTTCAAACCATTTGAACAGCTTATGTTTGAGAGTTCAGCATAAACCTTCTTGGGCCCCAAGTTTGCTAATTATAGGCTAGAAAAAACAGTAGAGAAAAACAACAAGGAAAGGTTAGCACAAGAAAAGAGCAGAGAGAAAAATCCATTTGAAAATATATATTCAGTCTATACAGTATTATATCCACAGAGAACATTATATCCCAAGAGCTAGAAGTCCCATAAATGCCAAAATCCAGGTTATTCACATAGCAGTAACTGGTTTCCCTGAACGTGGTTGTGACACAGCCAGTGTTTTCTACAGGACACCCTCAATCATTCTTCCCTGGTGCCCATCCAAGTCCAAATTTTTCTACCTGTCTCCCACAGCCTTTGTTTTGCCCCATCCTGTGCAGCTACCTCCACAACTTAGTTTCTCATCCTCTAGGACTTGGTCTTTCTTGAATTTTGAACCTCTGCTTAACATCCTGAAATTCCTTGCCCCATCAACAGCCTCAGTTGCCTTCCCTTCTCACATGTGCAATTCCCATCTCACTTTCCATTTGTACAGTCTTTCCCAGTCTCCTCTTCTCTTCTCATTTTCAGTAGTATTTCAAGTCCCGGGCCTCCTGCTGGTCCTCACTTCCCCCTTTGTCTTCCCATGCCACACTTGTTGTGTCCAGCTGCTCCCTTTGCTGCCTTCTCCTCCACATTCAGCTCCCAGCAGTCCTTCTGCATTTGAAGTTTGACTGCACACCTCCTCCCTGCCTCCTGGGCACCACCAGAACTGAAGCCACCAAGACTGCAGGAAAGACAGACAGCTTTTTCACCACCTCCCTAAAATCATGGTGCCATGAGAGTCATTAGGAAGGTTCAGGGATGAAATGCACACTCTTGCTTTTGGGGTAAGTGCCACAGTGATGCACCATTCAAGTGGACTCATCAAAGCATTTACCAGACTCTCACCACCATGAGCAGACCGAGATATATTTTTGGTTTTCTCTTCTCCAAAACATGTAACACAGATGAAAACAATCAGCTTTTCATAGGAAAAACAGCAGGCTCTTCCTTAGTCTCAGAGGGTTGAACTCATCTATCTAAAAATGATGAGTCTGTTTCAAACAATTTTTCTAAACTACCTCTGTTATGAACCCCCAGGATGCAATTCATTTCACTACTATTAGGTACCTATTTTCAGATTAGCTCATTGAACACCCTCATGTTTCTCCACAGAGGATGGAGAAAGCTTAATTCAGACAAATTACATGGAACAAATGCCTAATAAGCAGCCAGCACTAAAAAAGAGGTGAGCTCTACCTCCTGGTGATTCCTCAACAACATCTCAGACTCATTCAGAAAGAAGAAATCAGCTGCCTCAGTGAAGTAACAAAAGAAAAAAATAATCTTGCATTTTGTCTTTCTTTAAACACAAAAGGAAAAATAATGGAATTTTCTCCTCATCTTGTTCCTGGAAATGAGTGAACTATTTCAGATTACACCATCCCAAGAAAAAATCTATCCTGAGTCAAATGTATGGCCCTGTAAATGACAGTGAGAACTGTTTGAGATGGGTAAAATGATAAGTAAATTGGTACAGGGTCTTATGATAAATGTTGAATAACTTCCTGAGATATTAGTCCCATTTGCTCCTCAGGTAGGATACAAGGAGACAACTCTCCCTTGCTTTGATTTACAATTCTTCTTCAATGTCACCTCCATTTCCCTTCAGAGAGAAGATGGTGTGAAGATGGTTGTATCTTCCTTTAAATGTCCCTTTTGAGAGGGAGATGAGGAAGAGAAAGGGGAGGCAGAGTTGCTAAAAAACTTGGAATTCAGTTACAGGAAAAAATGTGCCTGAAAAGCGATTTTCCAAAGCCAAGAGCTTCAGAGTATTCAACAGTTCTTCCAGAGCTATAGGATATACAGATACATATCACTCACAGTAACATTCTACAGGCTCCAGACTCCACCAAATTATCAGGCAGTCTTTCCAACAATTAATGAGGGGGTTGTCAAATATTTAAAACAGAGCACAGTGACTCCTTCCAAGACAGCCTGCAGAGGTGCACAGTACATCTGCATATTTCAGCACAGGGTAAAGAGTGAATTTTGTTTCTTGTATGAAACTAAAAGATTACTATCTTTTTTAGGACCAAGGAAACAACATTCCTCTTTACTCCCTTCTGAGCTAGGTCAGTATAGTGAGTAACAAAATGCAACACTGCAGGCCCACCCCTGCCTTCAGCTTCACCAGGAGAGGAGTTCTAGCCTTAACCTCAGCTTTTTTGTTGGCAATGGCTTTGCCAGATACTTGGCCTTCCTTGGCAGCACTGTGGCCCACTGGCAAAACAGGAGAAGCCAGGAGAAGCTATGGGAAACCTACACCTAGAATCAATTCAAAAGAGACAAAGAGCAAGAAAGAACCCTCTTTGCTGCCTTTCTGTGCATTGAGATGGCATCAGGCATAATCCCAGGAAAATACCTAGCCACTGTGGTGACTCCTATCCATGTCTTCACTGGGTATCCATTCCTGGTTACCAGTAGGAAATGGAAAGTCCATAACATGCTGATTCTGGATGTTATCAGACAGCTTTACACATGCCTTGCTAAGGCAGGACAGCCCTGACCTTCAACAGCAGCTGCCTACAAGCTGCTCTGGCAGCCAACACTCAGCTACCAGTCTTCTAGCTCTTCTTAGACCCATTATTGGTCTCCTTCAGTAGGAAGGCCTCTTCTATAAGAAGGGACATCCAACAACATTACAGGGGAAGGTGGAGAGCCCGGGAAATCCTTAGATGCTAGCTCATGGCAGGTTTGAAACACTTCTGCTTCACAATAACAGAGCAAGACAACAGGTGTGTGGGTAAAAGTCCAGAGAGCTGTGTTGGGAGAAAGCAGTAGATGCCAGGGAGACAGGAACACCTGCCAACGTGACAATCTTGCAACTAGTGAAAAAAGCTTTGGATGTAACCTTTGCCAAGAAATCCCTTTTGGAGGAATAGACCTGTTCTTTTAGCAGCCTTCCCCTAGCAACCTTGGCTCTACACTCTGTAGCTGTTCGAAAGCATTTGTCTTGGAATATGTGGCCTTTGACAATCAAATTACCAGACACTTCAGGTTTTATTGCAAGCCCTCCTGTCTTGGAAAGAGCTAATGAAGATCCCACTGTGCTCCTGGGCCTGTGAGCTCCAATACCTCATGCTTGTGGCTTGGTGGAATGTAGGTCTGCTTATAGCAGCCCCGTTTTGCAGCCTCACCCCACCCTCCCTGTAATCCCATAGCCTTGGGAGGAACCCTCTTTCTGACTCACAGCAGACACTTCTTTTTCTCTTCTCTCTCCTTTTCCCCTGCATAGTTTGCTGACTAACATTCAGAAAAGGGCTTTTACCTCCCAGAGGACAGGCAGGGCATTTCCCAAGGGCTGCCAGCTGAAAGTATGGGATAGCTTCCATTCCTGTCTCAACAACTGGTGACAAGGTATGGGTGTGTGGGGATAGGGTGGAAATCACTGGAATGCCACAGCTGTTCTTCAGACAGTGCAGCAAGCTCTTACAGGCTGTGCCTGGGAGGCACACGCAGGCACACATGCTGAGATCTAGGACCTGACCAACACCTCACAGGGCCACCGAGAGGTTCTCCCCAGATCATAACTTTCATGGTACCCTCAAGGGCAACACTGTCCATCCTCTTCCCAGCTCTGCTGGCCAATTTTCTCCCTGGCTTTGGGAGAGACACAAAAAGGCTAGATCACCGCTTGCCTTGCTCAAAGGCACTGGTCCCTCACCTAAAGGTAAGCCCAGATAATCCTTCACCATGCTCTTAGAGTTGTCTGGAAGCAAAAGAGCCACATGCTATGTCTATGTCCTGCTTTTTGACATCTTGCCAGATCTGCTCTTGTTCTTATGTCCTTCTACATTTCCCTGAAAGGAATTGTCATTATGCAAGACAAGGGGGCTGTAGGAAAAGCCAGCACACTCATTTTAAAAGGCAAGAGCAAAATCTTTAAGGTTTTGGGTTTTTTGGTAATTACTCCAAACTCCCCTTTGTATGAACTCGGGGTCAGAGCCTCCCTACTTCACATTGCTGAAGTCAGGGACCTTCTTCATCCTCCAGAAACTGTGCAGATTGCTCCCCACACCAGTTGGGAAACTTGCCCAGTTGAGTGGATAAAAACTCCGCAAGGGTAGACCTGTCACAAAGCAGGGGATCTCACGGAGTTTTATAGCCAAGCTCCACCATGACTGTCACAGGGGAGGTCACTGTCCTGAAGGTCACCCCTTGATTCTGTTCTATCCAGAGCATGCGATGAGCTGGAGGCAGAAGGAGGTCTCTACCCATTCCTGCAGGGGCTTAATCCCAATCCCTGCACTACCTTACTAGAGGAGCACAGGCTGCAAACGAGAGGCTGTCAGGAGAGGACTCCCCAGCCACACAGTGTGGGCATCTGTACCGCAGGGAGGCTGTTCCTCCTCAACAACAACCACCAAAAAAAAAAAAAAGGTCATTTTTCTTCTCCCCCCACTCCTCCCTCCTTCCAGAAAGTCTTGGTTTCATCCCACTGTGGAACAAAAACAAATGCTCTAAACCACAACATTTTTCACAAACCGGAATTTCTTGCAGTCTGGCCAGCCTTGGTGGATCAATACCAGGCATTTCTTTCCTCCTCTGCTCTGGCCTTTCCCTTCCAGCCTCCTCCCCCCCACCCCACTCACCAAGGGAATAAAGGAGCCAGAGGTGTCAAATGGAGGAATCAGGAACACTCCAGCTTGGTTTTAAAAGGGACAGAAAAAACACTGGCGTCAGCCAGAGTACCAGGGCAGGCGCTGAGACCTTGTTTTGGATTTTGCGGAGACTATCCCTGGGGAGAGCTGTCTTTTTTTCTTTTTTTTTTTTTTTTTAATGCATGGTTTTGTTTGTAAGTTAAAAGTCTTGGGATTTGCAGTCTTTGAAGCATGGTCAGCCTGCCAGATGGAATTAGTCACTGCCTTTCTGTTGGAAATCCCAGGCAGATGAAGCAGGACGGAAGGACAGCGTTATTCTCATTGATCAGGAAACCCCCTGCGTTGACACCCACAAATTCAGTCAGAGAGCTCCACAGGACCCAAAAAGCAGGCAAGACTGAAGGCAGGAAGGCAAGCAGAGGCCCAAAACTTTCATGTGCATAGATCAGTGTGGCACCACTGAAGGCAGTGGCCCCCAAGCAGATTTACACTGCTCAAGATCCAGCCCAGATGTTTCTGCTGGTCCTTGCCTGAAGCTATAAGATGTCAGCAGAGTTTCCTTTACTTAAAAGTGGTGCTGAATTTGGCTGTCATGGCCTCTGACTCACACCATCTTTCCATTTCTTCCCACCATGGCCTGTTTCAAATCTTCCTATTTGTGCACTCTTCACAGTGAGCACTCTCACTCCCAGGTGAGCAGTCTCCTTCTGCCATATTCCACAGTGCGCTTTTGCCTTCCTTCACACACACCCTCAATCTCACATCTGACCCAAGAACCCAAGTGTCATATTTGGCATTTTACCAATCTCTTTTCTCCTCTCCTATTTGTCTCTTTCCCGAGCCCACCATTTGAATGGGGCTCAACTATTCAACCACCAAGTCTCTTTCCTGAGCTCCCCGTGCCTCTGCTAAAAGCTTTGAGTCATTCCTCAGGCATACTGCTGACAAAATTACATTTGAAGAACATGCACTTATTTCCATGCCATCTAAAACACCATCCAAGAGGAGAGTTAGTACCGCTTGTTCCAAACATGAAATGTATGGATGACAGCCCATCACAAAAATATCAATGAATGTGGGAAGAGTTCATGAGTGCTAGACTGGAACTGACAGTATCCTTGCAAGAGAGACCAGAGCTAATCACTCACCAGCTGGGACCTCAGCTTCATTTCTCACAAGGTCTGGAAGGGGCAGAGAGGCTTGCCGTGGTGTTGGTGCACAGCAGTGTTGGCAAAGCAACCATGCAGACAAATACATAAAGACTGCACATTTCACCTTTGAACTCTCCAAATCTCCCAGCAACACAATGGTTACACCATCAGGATGGTCCAAGAAGCACATCACCTAAGTGACCACAGTGCTCAAATACTTGAGGAATGGATGGATCTCTATGACTGAGGGATGGATTTCAGTGATGGGTCTCTGAGCAAGGTCTTTTTTAACAAGAAAGGGGCAGTATCTCAAGAGCAACAGTCATGAGGCAACTAGCATATGCAACTTATTACTGGTTTTATAATAAGCAAATGAACAACCAAAATCAAGGCCAGTTTTTGAAACCCTTTTCAAAAGCCTTGCAACTTCTCTACTATCACACAAGCAGCAGCCAGTCTGTGGGATAAATGCTGGCTACCTGCAATGATGAACATCTTCCTTCCAGCTCCTATCATCCTCTGTACCAGGTCCTCTGAAACCCACGGTACATCTACAGAGTAACACTGCCTTGTGGCGATTAAATGCAGCTCCAGTCACCTGAACATCCACATTCCAAAGTCACCTGCACAACAGGAAGGTAAAAAACAATGCCAAAGAGCTGGAGCCAACTCACAGCCATTGCCAGCACTGTTCATGGTACTGGTGAACACCACCAAAAAAACAGGACCAGTCACAGCAAACAAAACTTATTTCCAGCACTCAGAATACATGGCAACTTGACAGCTCAATCCACCTTTTTCCATCATGTCTATCCATGAGCCCAAGCTGCTGCTTCTTCAATTCCTTGCTCCACATGGTGCCTTCTCTGGGCCCCTGCTGTGCCACTGCTGGAGCCTGATTTGTTCTGCATCTTTAAATTCTGATTCAGAGCACAGACAACTGTCTTAGAAAACCTCAATCTCCAAAAACACCAAAGCAGATCTCCAAAGGAAGCAACAGTGTGCAGCTGTCACCTGGGCTATTTGTTACTACAAGAGTAAGCACTGAAGCTTGCTCAGCTGAGCGAGAAATGCATGCTTGGGGTGGGTAGAGCAGAAGTTGGACTCCTACCTTTTGGTTGCATTCTGGCTGCTCAGAAAGACATGCCACTGCAGAGCACAGCATTTGGCTTTCACCCACCTCACACCTTCCATCTAACCCTGCAGCCTCCCAAACAGCCTGGTCCCACCCATACAAGGATTCACAGATGCACAGAAGGAGTAAGGCTGGAGGGACCACAGGGGATCATGTGGTCCTACCTCCCTGCTCAAGCAGGGTCAGCCCAGAGCACATTCCACAGGATTGTGTCCAGATGGTTCTTGAGTATCTCCAGGGAGGAGGACTCCTCAACCTTTTTGGGAAATCTGTTCCAGTGCTCAGTCACTTGCACAGTAAAGAAGTTCTTCCTCATATTCAGGTGGATCTTCCAGTGCATCAGTTTCTGCCCATTGCTTGGCACCACTGAGAAGAGCCTGGTTCCATTCTCTTAACACCCGCTCTTCAGATATTTACAGACATTGATGAAGTCCCCACTCAGTCATCTCTTCTCAAGAGTGATCTGGCCCAGCTCTCTCAGACTTCCCTCACAGGAGAGATGCTCCAGACCCTTAACCATCTTTACAGTCCTCCATTGGACCCACTCCAGGAGCTCCATCTCTCTCTTGTACTGGGGAGCCCAGAGCTCAGTACCCCAGGTGAGCCTTCACCAGGGCTCAGCACAGGGACAGGATCACCTTCCTGACCTGCTGTCAATGCTTTTCCTAATGCTCCCCAGGATACCATTGGCCTTCTTGGCCACAAGGACACACTGATGGCTCATGGACAGCTTGTTGTCCAAGCAGGACTCCCAAGAGTCCTTTCTCCACTGCAGTAGAGAAAGCCACACCTAGGCAGGGCCTGCCCTTGCCAACCTGCAGAGGGGCCCACATGGGCTTTGTTTCATTGCTGCAAACAGAAGGGGACACAAAACAGGAGTGGTGTAATTTACTGGAGGTCTGGCCCCATTATCTATGCTTTGTGCATATTTAAGGGATGCTATGAAACAGTCAACATGGCCCACAGCTGGGCAGAACATGAGTAGTTTAGAGGAAGAGGTAACAAAAGAAGCTAAGAGATGTCTGAAACCAGGAAAACAGGCTTGTTTATGAAGCCAAAAAAGAGAGTGCAGCATATTCCAAGACCAAAGGAATTTTTCTCGCAACATTACTTTGCCTTGGCTACCTGGCCACTCTCACATAAACAATGGAGACACACCAAGAAAGTAAGGAGACTTCACAGAGGTTATAAAAATATCACTTGTGTAATTAGACTGAATCAAAACTCATGACTTTCTGGTTGGAAGGAATGCGTGTGTTTCCCCTCTTGTTTCTTTTTCTCCTCTTTTCGTTTTTTTTTCCTCATAAAAATCTAGATAAACAAAAGCCCTAGGATATTGGATGGTTCCTTGCATATTGTTTTAAAAGCAGAAACAACAACAACAGCAACCACCGTGGCAAGGAGGAGAGTCTGCGATTGACGCTGTGCAGCCCCTGTTTTTCTCTGCGTGCAGGAACTCTTCTCACCCTTGCTCTGTCCCGCACAATGCCCATCCATGTGTCCTGTCCCAGGACAGGATGAGGCACCTTCCCGTCGTTATGTGCCTTCCCACTCTTCCCTCAGCCACAGCAGCACTCTGTCAAGGGTCACTTATATAACCAAGTGTGGTAAATTGGATTTACATTCCTCCCTCTCTCCTTGGCTTCACGGGCAGTTCACTGACTGCCTCCTTACAGACAGATAACTGTAAACAGAAGAGGGGAAAAACACCCCTCTAGACACCCTTGCCTGCCATGACTAGTTCATTAATTCTGCAAGGCAGGGACTTCCCACTGCCATGCACAAGGAGCCCACAAGGCTGCGAGACACCACCTGGAAGATCACCCCCACACATTCTCATTCACTATAGCCACCAATATTCACCCACTTTCTAAAATGCTTTGGATAAAAAGCATGAGTGTTGCCAACTTTCAGCTTCAAAAATGTTGTGTGTGGCCCTAGAACAGAATGATATAGGCTTCAAAATAATAAGACTTAACCAACCTGTTGAGGAAGATGAAATAGCAAAGCCCTATAAATATGATGGCCTGGCAAAAGAATCAGAGAATACAGATATTGAGATGAAAACAAGGTTTGAAATACCAAACCTTAATCACTGAGCATCTCGAAAACAATAATACAGCCAAGCTGGAAGCAATCCCCCTTTCTGATGATCTAAAAGGTCAAATGGAATGTTCTGTATCACCCCCTAATGTATGGTTCATCCCATACCTGTAACCCTCCCCTGAAGTATCAGGTATCTGTAGCCCCATTGGCCCAAGTCCTGTCCCAGCCCACCTTGAAGCCCCCTGATAAGGTGTGGCCGAGGGACCGAACGCTCTCTTGGACCTTCCTGCTGGGACGCTCACCTGGCACCCTCTCTCTCTCTCTCTCTCTCTCCCCCCGCTCTCCCTGGGCCTGCCACGAGTTGCGGCTAGCAACTCTAAGCAGGGCCCTTCATCCTTTACAATAAACCATATGTTCTAAAGACCAGGCTTCAGAGATCCTTCACCACCACCCATCCAAACCGTCCTGGAGCCCAGCAGTCCCCGCACCAACCCAAAAGTATTTGGAGTATTTTTCATCTGTTTTCTTATTTGGACCCTCGAGGCTTCATATTTTCAAGTGAAGTTGTTTTCTTCCAGGATCAAGAGAGCTGGAAATGCTAGTCTGAAAAAATAAAAATAAATAGAAAGCTGAGAATCTCATTCAGCCTCTTGATTCCAAGAGCTCAAATAAAGACCACAAGTCTCAAATAAAATCCACAAACACCATAAGCTTCACAATGATATTCAACAAGGAATGCCAATGTTTAGAAGCATGAAATGATAATTCCCACCTCACTGGATCTGGTTCTATTTTCTTTTTCTCACCTCAAATTCAATGACTGATTTTCTGTTCCTGTAGGGACTCTATTTCCAGACAAACAAATCAATTTCTTCCCATACATCAGAGGGTGTAATACTATCTATCTGCTAATTGCTTTTGAAATTCTTTAGTCCTTGATGCTTCATGAAAACAAACAATACAACAGAAGAAAAAACCCAAGTAATGGTCTTAATGAGAAGCTGCATCAAGAGTTCTACATTTATCCTTTCTGTTAGTTTACTACTGTTCAATCAGCTCTTGTGTGCCCCTAGGCTGTTCTCTCCTGAGCCAACAGAAGATGGATATTAGGCCAGGGGACAGGAGGGCAAACTCCTAGGAAACAGAGACCCTGAGCGGGAGAAACATCAAGCTCTTCTGAGCCTCCCAACCTTCAGGGGGTCAGAACAAGACCAAGACAGCGGTTTTAGCAGGAAGCTTCATGGCTCCCAGCACTGCCCAAAAGATTTATTTTTTCTTTTCTCTTTTTTTTTTTTTTTTTTTGCCACTATCATAGATAAGGAGGAAAAGAAAACACAAAACAATTTAGAGCAACAAACTTCCTTTTTTTATCTCCTGTCATCAGAGTAGCCAAAGTTGCCTCTTAGAAAAGGGTTTAGAAAAATGGTGATCCCTGCCTCCTTTTTACATTTGCTGTAAACACACTCTAAAATCATGCTGTATTCCTTTGGGGCACATTTGGCAGTATACAGATAAAGGACCTCCACTGAGAGGGACATAGAGGCACACACTGCAGTTGGGTGACTGTATGTAGACATATCATCACTGCCTTCTAGAGGCAAACCAAGAAGAGATAGCAGTGTGACACACTGTCGCCAACTATGCAAATTCAAGCAGCTTCAACTGCTCTCAAAAGGTGTTGATCCAGAGAAAACATGAAATAGAAGTCAATGGATCTGAGTGGAAAATATAGCAGTCAAATAGGCTGCTCCAATAACACCACCTCTACCCACAGGTATGTTTGAAGGGGATGGGGAGTGAAGGGGAAAAGAGAGAAGGTTCTGTACTGAAGATCTGAGAAGTTTGGGCTTGTTGGGGGATGAGGTTTTTTCCTGCAGAAATCCCTACCACTACTAGGGAGCTGTGTGAGTCCCAGAATGCAGGAGGCTGAGATGGAAATATCCTTCATGAACTGCTACAAGCAGCCAGAGGGTCTTTCATAAATCACTGCAAGCTCAAATTGGGGTCATTAACATATAACAAGCTCATGCCCCAATAATTACTGAATGCTCATGGCAGAGCTGTGATGAGTAAAGCCATGCAGCATCACACTCCACTACTGGTTATCTATGCCCACCAATCCCCAGCATCCTGCCAAGGGGTAACCCTCTGGATAAAAGTCATGTGCAAAAACTTACTCCACAAACAAATCTTAGGGCTAAAAACTTAGTTTACAGGCTCTCTTACTCCAGGGAGCAAGAAAATCAGTTTTGTAACCAGCAGAAGTCACCCTCTTTCTAATATCTTCACACACATG
This sequence comes from Vidua chalybeata, assembly GCF_026979565.1. NCBI lineage: Eukaryota > Metazoa > Chordata > Aves > Passeriformes > Viduidae > Vidua > Vidua chalybeata. The sequence goes on along the minus strand of NC_071535.1, from coordinate 47,339,036 downwards.
CACAGAGATATCCACACCAAGCCAGACACCCCCCATCACACGCCATGTGTTTGCATTAAGACATCCAGAAAACAACTCTGCAACAACCTCCGGGACCCATCAGCCAGCAGAGATGGCCGAGACACTTTGCAAGAAGAAAAGCTCTGCTTGTGCAGCAAGGAAGCACAGCTGCTGTGGCAATGGCATTTTAGCAGGTCAGATCCGAGTCTGGAAAGCAACATTTCATCTTGACTCATCCCTGCCTGGAGGGTTAGCAGTTCACAAGAGGCCTGGTAGCACGAGGCTGCAATAGTTGTGCAGCACATCTGCTCCATTATCTCAATGCATGGACAGCTCCCACTAGTATGATCCACCCCTTATTTTTACATCCACCAAAATACATTGAATTCCTTCCTTCCCCTTCAGAAATCCAGTGCTAGCCTAGCTCACTACCTTCTCGTTGGACAGCTCAGTCACTCCAAATTCATCCCGCCAATGCTGGTGAGAGATGAAACCAGATCCTGGAGCTCCACAGCCGAAAGCTGGTCCCCCTCCAGGTCCCTAAGAAATCCTTTGTGGTCACAGGGACGTCACTGCTGAGGTGGGACCTACCTCAGACTGAGGAGGCTGCCTCTGGTTGTTATTAGCTGTACCAAGGATTCGAAGGACACGGAGGCATCAAGCCAGCTTCTACTCCAAAATGCAGAGATCCTACATTTGCAGAACATGCATCTGGCCTTCATTAATGCTTAAATGGTCCAACGTGGAATCTGAATGGGGGGCAGGGAGGGAGCTCACACTCCATACTGAACAAGGGACATTCAAGCAACAGGATGTTTGGCTTTGAAGATGTTTCTGATCAGGCAGTGTCTTATCCAACAAGCTTGTGCTGCAGCATCAGCAGGACTGTGCATAGCCCTGGGTGCTTGTGTGGGACAGATAGCCTTCAGCAAGGGCTTGGCCTCAAAGTTTATCAAGGTGGTCATCACACACCTTAGGATGGTAGCCAGGGGGGCAAGGCCAAGCAAGGAGATTGGAAATTCAGCCATGAAAAGGTGATGAGATGGTATTTTACCCTGACAAAAGGAGAAACTGGACTCAAACATATTGCCAAACCTTGAAGGGCAGATGTCAGAGCAGGGGGCAGGCTGGAGAAATGAGGTGTCAACATTCATGCTTTCCCCTCCATATGGCTGGAGGCCCGACCATCTTTTCCCTAAGGACCTGAGAATAAACAGATAATTAAACAAACCTACTACAAAGATCTATGTTTCCTCCAAGAGGGAAGAGCACCCCTTGTGTGGAAGACACAGGGGTGGCAGATTGAAGGAGAGTTTCAGTCTGGCTCACAAAGTCCATCTGTGAGCATGGCTATGAGTGTACATGGAAGAGTGATTCAGCACGTATGAATATCTAGATAGGTGGGTTGCTGAGCACGCAGCTGAGCATGCTTGTGTGGGCAGCACAGCACATGGCAGAATATCAGGACACAAGCAGCCTGTGGATAAACAAGTGTGTCAGAAGTGAAAGGACACAGCAAAGCAGGGGACATTTTTGAAGGAAGAAGTCAAGAACTGTGCCAACTTCTGTCTTCCATTAAATCTGGAACATTCCCTCACTTCACTGTGGCACAGCAGCCTACAGGGAGAAGCAGGCAATAGCCTGTATCTCGTTGGTGGCATCAGATGGTGAGAGTTTCGCTGATTTGGTGCTCAGAAATGAGGCAGACCTTGGGTTGACCTGACCTCTAAATGAGCAGAATGGGAACTGCGGGAAATTACAGTGTAAACAGGAAGGTACAAGATAAATAAGAGATGGGGAGCAAAGACATCCATTTAAAGTGGCAGCTGCTTTTTAGCTTCATTTCACCTCTTCTCCTCAGCTAGAAATCAAGGCTCTCCCCCTTTTCTGCTCACCTGTCAGAACAGCATACACTTACTACTTACAGCTCTTTCCTAGCTGATGCAAAGCTTGCTTCACACCCCATGCTTCACAACACCATGGCTGAGGTTGTCCAGGAAACTGGGGAAAAAATGTCTACATGTTGTGTCCAATAACTTGAAGAAGAAGAACTGGATGCAAGGTTTCCAGCTAGCTCCAGTCTTGGGAGAGCCAGAGCTGTTATATGCAACACAACAACGTTCAGTGGTCTCCCCTCCCACCTCCTCCAGTCAAGGTTGTGGTAGATGCTGGAAAATCATGTGATATAAGATGAGGCCTCCTCCTAAGCATTTAGGGCAGTCAGAGGGAACAAAATACATCAGAGAGGAGTGATCAACTCCAAGTGATGTAGTGTAATGGAACAGAGGGAAGAAGTGGGAATAAGTTCTCTTCTAGCTCCATCCAAGGTTAGGTGTCTCTAGGAACTGAACCTTGCTCAGCATCTGTCCAACCTCAACTTCTGCAAGCTGCAATCTGTGCCTTTTAAGGTGGTCTCAGAAGAGAGATCAGCCTTTAGTTTCTGCAGCCTGATGCAGCTCCAATTTTAAGCCGCTTTTAATGTAGCAAATCTACATTTAGATATTAGACATCCAGAGTTCTGTGTTCCCACTTCCAGGTCACAAACTCACTTTTCCCATTCTGATGGCCTAACAACCTGTAAAAAAGGATTGGGGAACCTTCTGGTCAGCCTAAGCATTTTTGTTTTCTCTTCAGAACTGGATGTTCCTTGTCTAGAATGAGATTTTTGCCCTGCAATTTCTGATCACTATTGCTGGCAACCGCCTTTCTGTTTGCTCAGCTCTCCCCTTATCCCTTCTATTAGGGAAGCGGCAGAAGGCTGTGCCCTACATTTCCAGGGCAAAATACAGAACTGTCACAGGACACTGTAGAAGGGATCAACCTCATTTATCTGGAAAGGAAAAAAAAATATAAGCCAAACCCAACCAACTCAGCCCTGTTACAGAAACCCAGTTAAGTACACAAGCTAAACAAAACACAATTAGGTTTCCTTTGGCCAGCCTGGAACATATGGTATTCATCAGCCAGTCGTGTTCCTCTCTCAGTTCTGGCAGGAGATAGCTAACTTGTTCCAAGCACTGAGAAAGCTCCTGGAAAGTCAGCATGCTGAGCAAACTTTTGGAGGGGGGCTAGCTGGGGATATAATAGCTCACACAGACACAGATTTGACAGTGTTTCTTCCACATTGTTTAGTGCAGCTCTAGGTTACAGTGCCTCTGGCTTTAGTACATTCCTGATTCACATTGTTCCCAGTGGCATTGCATCTCTACACCCTCATTTGCTAAGCACACACACACAATTTTGGGGTTGAAGGCTCCTATCAAGTAGGAGAACAAAGGTGCAGAAGGAAGAGAGGTTCCTGTAGATTTGGGCTCGTAAAGATATCCTTAAAGGACAAATTGCTTCCATAAACAGCACAGCAAGACCTTTTTTACAGTACCTTTCCAATGCAGGCCAAAAATGGCCACTGCCATCCCAGAATGGATTGATGAGCAGTTCCTCAGCAAGAAAACGACAATAAATACTGTGGTGTCACAGAGATTGGTGGCTGCAGAAAGGAATAGCCTCTGAATTTGGTCATCAACCAGAGAACTGCTTGAGGAGTCTGGCTCTGTGCTAGGCATAGTCTGCTCTGCTTCAGTTCACAAAGCAGTTAGCAAAGAGCTGATTCACAGAGAAATGAGCCCATGTTCTAATACAAGGAACTGGAAAGTGTGCTGCAGTACAGTAATATCTTCAAAACAACTACCACAGCAAAATCAGTTATGTTTATGGGAAAAGGAAGCTGATAGAGGACCATTGATTTATTCTAGTTTTGGACTGGAAGTGAGCATAGTGCTTCCCACTGCACAGTCTAGGCCAGCATGAGAGTTTCAGCTGCTTTTTGTATCCTCATAGTTTAGCCTCATCATTGCCAGAGCTGGTCTGATACCTCTTGCATAGGTTTGCTTGGTCTGCTGGAGGTCTTTTGTCAGCAAGGAAGCCAATTTATTCCCTCCAGTGCAGTTACAAGCCAGCACTGCCTCCAAGTTTCTGCACTACTTTTTATCTTCCCATACACACTTGATTGTATATCTGTTTCTCCCCTGTCCCTGTGGATGGACAGCCTGGTTAGCTCAGGCTAGTTTACTTCAGGCAGTGAAAAAGTGGGAAATATGGTTGTAAAGTAGAGCAAGAGGATTTCTTCTGATCATTTGTGTGCTCTTTGGCCCACCTGTTTGCTGCCAGAGTCTGGCTTCCTCCCTCATTTACCTGCTAGGCACAGCCGTTCTTGTTCCTTCATTGCAGAAGACCAAGGTACTTCAGCTGCCTAATACACAGCTTTTCAGTGACATTCTTGCCACATCAGTAGCACTTCAGAATTGCATGAGGGTTTTTTACATGCTCATTGTAACCCTATACTCTTTGTAGCAGGAGGTATTCCCTCACTTCCATTTCCACCTTTTGCCATCTAAGATCTGGCTTAGGCAATAAGCTTCTGTATGTCCTCACTGCATTCACCATTGACCCACTTGTCAAGTTTACTGGAAATGAATGGGAAAGGATATTCCACCCTTTTGGGTTGCTCTTACAAACCAGCCACACTTGCCAAGTTCACCACTTATGTGCTGGGGCACATCAAGGACTGAAGTGCTTGCAGAAAACTTTTGCATCTGTTTCTCTTAGAGGACTGCTTAGCCCCACCACATTCAGAAATTTTGCTGGAACTCACAGCTCCAATGTGGCATTTCATTAGGATTATGCATGTGCCCTCACCTCTGGCCTGACAGACATGTTGCTCTTGCTCTACATTAATAACAATAGGAGCAATTCTCTAGCACCCTGCTCACAATCACTTCTGGCACAAGCCTCACCAATGCAGCCAGACAAGCCACCTGCCCTTTGTAGGTGGGGACTAGCTGAGTTTTGGTCTCAGGAGCTGAAGAATCTACTGCAGCTTCATCCTTCAAGAACATCATCTATCACCCCTTTAGGAGCTCTGTGGAATGAAGCAACAGTGCATCACCATCCCCTCCTCACAGCAAGGAGACAAGTGTGGCTGGCTTTTGTTCTTATCCACATCACAGACTTCAGTGGGGCCTGGTCACTGAGGGCCATTCATCTCTTTTGCTCTCAGGTCCTGCTCATCAATACCCTACTGGGCTTTCCCCACCCATCATTACTGGCAATTTCATCTCTGTCCCTTGCTGGGCACTTCCTCCCCTTGCCTTTGAATCAGAGGGTTTTTTCCCCTTCCTCAAAGGAGCTTGTAACATTTACTGCATGATATTGGAATATTTGGACTGAACTGAATCACAGTTCAGCAAAATTAGACTGGTTTCAGCTTCCTCAGAGTAGGAAACTGATCATACTGCAGCTGTCTGTTTTCCTGTTTAAACCATCCCATCTTCCTAAGACTCTGTCCTCAGTGGCAGAGGAGCTGCATGGCTTCTGAAACAGGAGATGGCAGGTGCCAAAGGTCATTTACAAAGCCATTAAAAGCAAGAGGAGACTTCACAATGTTTCCATCAGTAAGCAGAGTTACAGCATTTGGCTCCTTTCTGCAGTCTCCCAGTATCTCTCATTAACACGGGTTCACTACTGCTCCTCTGGGAGCCAAGTGAAATTTCTCTGGCCTCCAGGATGGAGCTTTCTAATGCAAACCTGATGCAATGTCCCTGCATGCCCTGTTCCAAGGCCACATGACTTCACCAGCGCCACAGCAGACCGCAGCACCCCCTCGCTGTGCTACTTTCAGCACCATAGGACTCCTTGTGTTATTTAGGTTATCTCACATGCTGGAAAGTATCACACAGTATTTTACAGGTCTTCAAAACTGTCCAACAGATAAACAATGAAACCACACATACAAAGAGATCTCAAAGGGCACCATTATGTTGCCTAAGCCTGTGCTGACAGCTTTCAACCTGCCATGCATTCAGAATTCCTCCCCTTCCCTGTTAGTTCATTGAAGCCACACAATTTTACATGAAAGAGCATGGTGCCAAATATTCAGGGCTGCCCAGCACAGGTTACTCATTGGCATGATCCAGATAGGCACAGCAGACAAGCTGCTCTTTCATGCAGCAGTGAGGGGAGCTCTCAAAAAAGGACATGTGCAAACATATGCCTCGTTTGTTTTCTTGTACTGGCATTATTCAGTAGTACCTGCTACGAGGGAAGCACTCCTGTGCTGTGAAAACACCTAAGCATGAACATTACTTTTATGTACATGAACAGAAGAACTTGAGAGCCTGTGTTAGCCACTTGTAAATAAGTGTGCCCACCTCGCTTGAAAAGCTGGCACAGCATGCAAGTAAATGTAAGCATAATAAAAAAATAATAGGAAACAGACAGGCAATAGAATTAAGAGCAGCAGCCAGCTGGGATCTTCTAACCAGTGACATCAAGGGATTGCTGAGGTAATATACTGATGGGTTTTAAATTAACTGTAACCACTCAGGGAAAAGATCTAGGCGTCACTGCGGACAGCTCAATGAAAACATCTGCTCTGTGCACAGATGCCATCAGGAAAAATAGAACCAAAAAATGTTAGGTTGATTAGGATAAAGAACAATACCAAAAACGTTATAAATGCCACCACATAAATCAATGACACATTCACACTTTGAGAATGAGCTGAAGCCTGTTCACCCATTTCAGAGCAGGGATAACAGGAACAGAGGCCAGAGAAGGAAGCCAAAAAATCAGTAGAGACACAGAAAGGTTTCCAAGGTTGTTATGGGAAAGATCAAGGTCCAAATGGTTCAATAGCTTGCTTTAGAAGTGAATAAAATGATAAAATGATGACTGAGACAGGGCAAATGGGAAAACCTTCACTTTCTTATGCTAAATAAAAGGTGGTCACCTAAAAACACTCCACCATTCTTGCAACAGGAAAAAGAAAGCCCATCAATATTTTGCAGATTACCCAGTTAACACGTGGAGCTCGATGCCACAAGATGTCTGAGAGTTAAGCTCTCACCACACTGCCATCACAAAACAGTGAATGAAACGTGTAGGATACACACGTTTCTTCACATCCTGACTGAAGTGCCTGGGCAGGCACTGAACTCCTGGGCTAGGAAGAGACAGTGAAACCAATGGCAATGAAGAAAGCCAGGGAGGAACTTGATACTAGCAGGAATGCAAGGAGAAGTTTAAGGAAAAAAAGGTGAATGGGAGATAAAGTTCATGTAATAATCTGGGAAAAGGTTAAGGGAGGTGTTTTGTGGGATTTCATCTTTCAGTCTCCAAGTGATAGAGGGGAAATTTTTTTAAGGTACTACTAGGCCATGTCAGAGCATATGCTCCAGTCCTCTGATGAAAGGAAAAATCAAAGATGCTGATCACAGGTGAATGTCTATAGCTGCAGCCAGCTGGGCTGCAGACAGAGCAGCCAAGCCATGAAGAGCTGTCCCATTCAAGCCTGTGCTCCAAACACCAACATCCTGGTCCATCCCCAAGTACTGCGTTCCCTTTGCAACACAGTTCACTATTCAAACTTCAAAAATAAACATCTGAATATCTTGCAGATGGAGAATTTCAGGCAGCATTGAGTGTTTTCAGTCTACGGTTTGATTTAGGCTGGCACAGAGAGACCAGCTGCAGTGGTGCACATTTTGAGCAGCATGAGGAAATAATATTTTTTCCTATGTTATCCACTGTGTCTCCAGCTCAGCCATCCTGGAGTCTCAGAGTCTAAGTGTATCTAGTATGTGCAGAGCTGAGAGGTTTTCCGCCCCACAGGAGCTAATGACAGCACAAAGCCTCATCAGGTGCCTGCAGCTCAGCAAATGCACATCACTGAGCCCAGTCTGAGAAGGTACTTAACTACGAGGGCTAGCAAACATCTTCAGACAGTATGTTTGTTATGAGGGTCATCCTGATCTGAACATGGCTCTGATTTCCTTTTGAAGAGCAAGCAGATGGACAAGGACAGCAGAAATGCACCCTTATTGCCACTGAAATAGAGCAATTTTTCCTTCATGTTCAGGGATTTCACTCAAGTTCTCCTCAGCTGCAGTACAAGAGCAGTTGGGGTGGTAACATGAACACATGGGAAGCATTAAAGCACAACCTCACAGCACTTGGGCCCATCCAGGCTACTCATATGTTATAGGGTCGCATGCTCCTCTGTCCATCAATGGTCCCATGGGATGCCCACTGCAGGGCTTTCCTCTGCTTATGCAGGCCTGGCACTGGGGTTTTTCACTCTACTGTGCATGACTGGTGGTGTGGATGCCTAGCCAGGCACGGGCCTAAACTGGAAATGTGACATCAGGCAAGCAATCACACTGATTTATGGTAGTGGATGTACCAGCACATCGAGCAGCAGTCCTAGTCCTGAAATTAGACCATCCATTCCCAAAGGCACGGCCCTTGTCACTCTTTAGCATTGGAATCAGCAGATGGGTCAGAATTTGCCCTATAGTCCTGGGGCAGTAGGACATTATTTCTGCCTTTCCCTCCCAAGGGTTCCCCTCCACCTACCCTTCTCCCAGGAAGCACAGTAAGCATCACAACCAGAAATAAAATCAACAATGATGCAAAACACACAAATAATGCCATGGCTACTCGCACAACCTTTAACATCAGCTGCCTGTTCCTAATGGGAAGCAGGAGCCCCAGCACATATCACTGATTGCTCCAGCTGATTTTCTCCACACCTCCTACTCCAAATCCCACCCACCCTCCTTCCCCACCCAGTGGGGAACCCCACCACCTACATACCGTGCACACAACATAATAAAGCAACAGCATACAGTGTTAAGCAAGGCTTTTATGTGCAGCCAACATTTCAAAAGGTACAGTACATGCTGTATGCTCAGTGCTGTCAGACTCCAAGACTGGATTCTCCAGTGTTTTAGGAAAAAGGTAAGGCAGGAGGAGAGTGTGAGAGGGGGGAACAGACCAAGCTTTGTGGAATTCTTTTTAAGAATGTACGCGTGACTGTATAAAAGGGCATTTTTTTCCTGACCTCAAAGAGACAATATTATTTCACACAGACCTGTTTCTAAGAGCTGCCAAGCTATTTCTACATAAAGCAGTGCCTGGTTGAGGCAGTGACTGTGAAGGGGAAACCCTCTCTCCAAGTACGACATGGAAATTCCTTGACCTCAGCTGCAAAGCCAATCAACACGTGTGCAATGGGCCAATGAAAAAGAAATTAAAATACAAGAGTGGGCAACAGATGAGGGCAGGTGTGTAAGGGAAAAGGCAAAGCCTGCTTTTTCCAGTCAAAAGGCCTGACAAAAAACAAACAGGGACATGCCAGGCTGGGAAGAAGAGGAAAGAAAGAAAGGGCGAAACCAAGAGCACTGAGACATTGGTTAGAAAAGCAAAGATGTAAAATGCCAGGCAAACAGGTTCTGAATCATATTCTAAAGTCTGAAAGTAGAAAGGCAGGGCAAACAGGCATGGAAGGCAGAAATAAATATTTATTTTAGGCCATGTTATTGTTTGCTGTGCTTCATGGAAAAGTTTGGGTGTTCACGATGAGCCCAGACAGAGCCAAATAAGTTCATCAGTCACACCAAGTAGTGACTACACCACAGACCTGCACCCTACTCTAAAGCTGTGTTTGCTTCCTCCAGGCCATTGGAGAAAACACCTCCAGAGTGAAACCATTTTTCCTGACTGACATTAAGGACACACCAGCATTCTGTCTCCAGCAAAAGTCCCACAAACAAGTCACCACTGGATAAAGAGCTGAACAGCAACAACTGACCCATGTCAGCTTTCAAGTCAAGGGAGACAGAGCCCTTTAGTATCTTTCTTGGAGAGCTGAATAGCTAGAATTAAAGCATCTGAGCCCTAGAAAACACTTGTGATCAGGGCTGAACCCTTTAGGATAGGCAAAGCAGCATTCCCCCCACATCAGAAAACCAATGTGTACCCCAACCCCTCCATGGCTCCGCAATGGCATTAATAATGCTTCACAGTCAGGTGTGAACGTGAGCTCACAGCACTCCAGTAACACACCAGATGCACAACCTACTCTCACCATAGAATAGATGTCAGTCAGAAGGGATCTCCCACTGCCAGAATAATTTGTCTTTTTCATGGCCTGCTCCCAGGTTAACAGCAGGAAAGATGACTGGAAAGTCTGGGCCACAGACCTTCCAAGCAACCTGCATGAAGCAGAACAGCAAACACAAGTACTAGTGGCATCCATGGGTCAGTTTAAGTGCACACACAAGGACGGGGATGCACAGCTTTTTCAGGGCCATGAACCTCTTCTAAGATCAGCCATGGATACAAGCCACAGCTACAAGCCTTATTACAACAGCACCTGTATTTAGGGGAAGTGCGATCAGTCCATACACTTTCATCCTTTTCAGAGTCCCAAGAAACTCCATTTAACAAAAAACATTCGCTCCTTACAGCAAGATTGACATGCACTGAAGGCAACAATTTTGCTGGTGCTTAGATACTCTGCATTAAAGAGAAAAGCAATTAGATCCAAGTGAGACCTGTGCTCCAAGACCTAAAACTGGGTCAAAACCTACTCCATCCTCACTTAGTTCTCAGAGACCCCAAACTGCTGTAGTTTCAGTACCTGATGGGTTTTCCCAGTCAAAGACAAGCCTCTGGAAAACAAGAGTGGCATCCAAGGAACTTGATTTTTACTGAATCTCCAACATGGGTTTCTTTGCACACAACACCAGTTTGGGACATATGGCCTTTCCTATTAGACATCTAGAGGAATCATGGGTACCAATCCAGTTTCTCCTCTTCTCCCCTGGTCACCTGCCCCTCTCTTGCTAACGTCAGATTTTCCAAGGTCCCCCAGTGCTCGTGGTCTAGGACAGAAATGTATTTATTAGGCCAAAATGAACAGAGTGTGCATGGATTAGAAAATGAGTCCAGTCTGTTCAACTGGGGTTGGGCAAGCTTGTTTTGCCTGATTTCAGAGGCCATTCAAACATTGTGGGTTTGAACATTACTGCATTAGTATTTCACTTAGGAAAAACTGGGGAAAAAAAAAAGAAATATGAAGAGAAAGAGAAAAATCCAGTGGAAACACAAATAGTGTATAACATATATGGGGTCCCCACTTGTGCCAGCATAGACCCTCTAAGCCCTAATACATCGCACAGGCTTTCCGTCAGCTAGAAGTTCCTCTGGTATACAAAAAAAAAAAAAAAAAAAAAACCTAAAAAAACCTGAATCACCATAAAGAGATGGAACAGGTCAAAAGAAATGGATATACATGCCAACTACAGCTGATCATAAACTCTGACCTGTCTTCATTTAGACTTTGAAATCAAGATCATGTAGATCAAGAAGAGAGAACTAATTTGCAAAGCTCCAGACCACTTTGGGTGAATCACTACAGCCTTCTGCATCAACAGGACATGCTGCAAACCCTGCACAGCTCCTGCAGTTGGTTCATTAGCTTTCTCCCTCCCTCAGCTGCACCTGGCTGCGTGTAGGACTCCCAACAACTCGGCTTTCTAGAGATAATTAGCAGTGGTCATTTTACATCCCTCTGAGGACAGGACCCCCTGACAGGTGACATTATATTAGGGCTCATCAACTAAAGAACAAGTCCTTCAGGTTCAAGAGCTAACCCTGAGAGGACCACTGGTCTCTTCCCAAACTTCATTTCAACAGCAGCAGAGGGGAAAGGTGTGAGACATCCTTAGTGCAGGGAGTAAAAGCAAGCAGAGGACACACAATGAAAGAGAAAATTTGGCACCAGGGAAGAAACTTAAGATACTGAATGAACAAGGCAGCAAGGCTTTCTTTACCAATCTGACCCCTTTAAACCACCTCCTCTATCAGTTGTCTCCATTTCAAATGCAAAAAACGCACAAGCAATCAAGTGGAAACCAAACTACCTAGACTAACCTACCTCCAGAGGCATTGTCTCCAAATCCTGAAAGCTAATTTAGGTGAAAACAGAGACAAGAAACAAAGAAGTGGGATCCTGGCAATGGACATTGCTTACCTGTATGTGAGCAAGATCCAACAGCAGAGAGCATAGCCTGACTGGGAAGTTCTCCCAGCACCCTGCAATCCTCATCCTGAGATCTGCCAGCCCCAGAGAACTCACTCAGGTGATTAACTCCACCTAAAACACCATTCCTTCCTCTTCCCCCTTCTCCATCAAGCACTTTAAAGCCCCACACCTGTGTTGTGGTGGGTTCATCCTCTGCTCCCATTTACACCTGGGCTACAGTCCTCCTCATTAGCAGGTCCCATAAGCTGCCCTAATGAGCAAGAAGTTGTGTTTGTATCAAGAAACAACACACAAGGTACCACCATCATGTTGGGCCATCTTTTCACCCTGCCTCTGGGCCCCTTGTGCCCAGAGAATACTCTTAAGATAAGCACAATTGCACAGATATCAACAGGACTTCCCCAGCCCTGCTCTTGCCTGCAGTGCAGAGGAAGATGCTGTGAGCCCTATATGGCAATGACCCCACGCAGGAGGAATCCCTTTTCTTCTCCATAACATCTCTGACTTCCCCCACACCTAATCTATATTTTTTTTTCGGCCCATGTATACTTTCCAGCTCGTTTCCTCTTGCGGTTCTCATTTCCTGCTCCTAGGAGGTGAGCACATGCATTTCTCAATTACCAGCCAAAGAAGGAGAGAGGGAGAAAGCAATCTTATGGAAACAGATGAAGTCACGCCTGTATAAGGCCACATGATAGCTTGTCCTCACGGAGCCATGATGCAGACATTGCTGCCCCCCAACCCTGGCAGGGCAGGCAGCCTAGCCCAGCTTCCCAGTCCACAGCTGAAGTTGTTCTCCTTGTGCCAAGGGAAGATGCTCCACCAACACACAGGGAGCGCAGAGCATGTTTGTCTCGCTGGCTTTTCCCTCTCGTCCCCGCTCCACCCCTGCTTTCGATCCTACTACCCTTTTGTCCACCTCCAGCAATCCCCATGGATCTTTGACTCATTCACAGCATGCCACTGAGTCAATAGCGAGCCCACAGACCATGTGCAAGGCTCCCAGCACTGTGTGCTCTGCCTACGGCTATGCGGATGCTGGAGAAGTTACACCAGGGAAATCTAAAGGCAATTAAAAGTATAATACAAGTGGTTGTTTAGAAAAGGTGGTGGGGAGGAGAGAATAAAATTAAAATGAATAAAGGAATGTTTTAATGAGTGCAGCAGTGAAAGTGGGATTAGAGATGCCTGAATGGCATCTCTATATTTCCCGTATGGAAGAGAGGGCCGCCCAGCGCAACTAGAGCTGACAAAAAAAATTAGCTGGGCCTCAGGCTCAGAGAAACATTTGGCTAGAAAGGAAAGAAGGTAATTGCTGCAAATGTAGACTAATTCAGGAAGCAGCCAGCCCTACACGGGGCCGGTTTTTGTGCTGTTAGAGTGCTACGGACACTTTGTGAGTGCTGGCTTGAGGGATGGAAAAAAGGACAGGGAAATAGTAGGGAGAAACAAATCAAAACAAGACAGAACACAACAAATTTCTCCTTTCCACGGTTCATACATGCTTAGTGTTTTTCTTCCCTCGTCTCTCGCTCTCCAAGGACAGTTAGGATCTGCTAGGGGTCCTACTCAGCCTTGCCTTCACCAGTCTGTCTGATGGCCATGGAGGGAGCCATCTCAGTGGCTCCCAAAGCATGGACCATATCCCTCCCTTTCCCCTGCCCCAGGAGAGGAGCGGGCTGGAAGGTGAGGCGCAGGGCACGGAGGATGTGTTTATTCTCAAAACACCCCTGTGAGGTGGGGAAGTCATAGCCTCATCTGACAGATGAGGAACAGAGGCAAAGTGAGATTAAAGGATTAGCCCAAGGTCACACAGGAAAAGTTTGTAGCAGAAGTGGAAATTAAACCCAGGTCTTTCAGTCCAGAATCAGTGCCTTAAGCGCAAGACCAGACTTTCCTAGAGTTGGTCAACCTTTTATATTTGATAGTTTCATTTCAAATAGAAAAACAGTTTATTTTCTAAATACAAGTTTTCATAGAAAAGGGAGATAGAGGAGCTCATTTCCTGGAGGCAGGAGTTGCTCAAGATCTTATTTATTTATATTTAACTTAATTTCTTTTAGTTTTTAGCATTTCTGGTGGCAAAAAAAAAATGCTGCAGAAATTTCAAAGCACAGGAACACATTTCTTTATGTTAATAATTCATCATGGAAAATATTTTCCACTTTCCAGCCAGTTTTGCCCTTCCTCTCTTTGCCTTACCAGGTTTTCAATACCTTTTTATTATTATTTTTTCATAGCCTCAACTAGCTTAGAAAGCCCACATCCTAAACAGAGGCCTTTGTTGGACAACACTACCATCACTAAAACCCTGTGGCTTGGAAAGGTACTTTACAAATGAATACAGGCAACAAGTCCATGCCTGGACATATGTAAGCTGCAGAACAAATCTTGAGTTAGACCCCAGCTGCTGCTGACTCTGCTCATCCAGTCCCTGCCCAGACCATGCCTCCCTCTGCTTCTGGCTCTGAAACTCCCTATTTTCTTCCTTTTTATTGTGCTGCCAACTCCAATCCTTCCAAAACACATCTTCCTTTTGGCTCTGAAAGCCCCTTGGCAGGGGAAGGCAGTCCCACGCCTCCTCACACATGGGCCAGCTGAAGTCTGTGGAGGAGCATCTATTTGTCCACAGTCAACTAGAAGACCATCAGGAGAGCTGGGGAAAGTAGATGGGTTTCATTAATACAGAGCCTTTCTCCATTTAAACATGAGAAATCCAGCCCTCACAGAGGCCCCTAGGAATTTATCATCTCTGTCCAAAAGGGGAGGTTTTCCACCCTGAGACACTCAACAACAAGAAAGCTACATGAAGCAAACATGACCTGAGGCTGGCATATTTAAAGGTGACTTAAGGACCCAGACATTCAATTCCCATGAAAACAAATGAGAATCAGTTGGCAGAAAAGGGCTGTTTTATATTCATGCCAACCAAACGGTTAAAATTAATTACAATTGGTAAAGCATTCTGAAGAAAATGTGGAACACTTATATAAAAGCTGAGTGTTGCTCAGAAACAAAGATCTCTTTTCCTGTAATTGTGTTTAATGATCTCTGAAGAACAAGCAGACAATCCACAAGGATGACTACCACCATCACATATGTTCCTGTGACAATGAGGGAATTAGGCTGAAACAAAGACTAATAGGCTATCCTTACAAGGCAGTTTTCATTTCTTGTCTAGCTCCCTCTTTATTTAAATACTTACTTACACGAGCAGGCAAACTCTGTGCATCAATGATGAGGTATTCCACCAGCAGAAAAGAAAAAGTTTTATGACTGGTATCAGTCCAGTTTGCCCTGAAGATCTCTAAACACTCACCTACCACTCAAAGAGATTTCAGTCTCCTCTCTCACTCCCAGCTGGGTTGTGTCTGGTCCACAGTATTCACTACTCTCCTCTGAGCTGGGAAAGGCCAACCTAAGAGCAGAGCTCCAGCAGCATTTTGAGGACAGGTCCTAGATCATTTAACTGACCTTCATGCACAGAAAACTCAGCTTTGAGCTCCTTTTTGACTTGTTTCAGTCCCGAGGAAGGACCGTTTGTCCCCTCTGGGACAAGTTCTTTGAGACTGGCTGACTTCTGCAGCAGTCCAGAGCACCCTGCACTGCCAAATTAAGAGTTCACTCACAAATTTGGACTCACCTCTGTCGGTACAGATAACCAGAGCAGCATAGACCAGTGTGCTCTATCCAAAAGATGTTCAAGACCACCTGGATATTTTTGCATCTGGGCTGTGACTGCACCCTCTTTTTTTTTTCACTGCTTCCCTCCATTATCACCTTAGTTAACAGTGGGTAAGAAAGTAAATTTACCTGTAAGTCCATGTGCTCACACATAGGTAGCACAAGAGCAGGGTTCTTTGGCAGCTCAGTTGATTTGTTGTGGTTTGTCCCATTTGGTCAATGTTTGTCAGCTTCCTGAGGACATGCCCACAGGGAAGAGGTGCAGAGAGGCCTGAACACACCCACAGGAACGCCTGGAAGCTTTGGGTGCAACTGGTCCAGGCAGATGCTAATGAGCTGGCCTTCATTCTATTTTACAGGTCAGGTCTGAATCCAGGATAGAAATACCCAGATGAAAACTTCTCTAGACTGGAGCTAACATTATACAGGCAGAATGTGGTTTTCACTTCTTTGTCGCAACTTCTGGGTAAGGTGAAGCGAATTCCTGGAAACTGAAGGGTTTGGCCACTAGAGTTGTAGACTTGGAAAAATACTACTTCTGGCTATGATGATTTATTTATAGTTGCAATTAAAGACAAAAAGCCTCTTCAGAGAGGGAGGATGAAGTAGAAACAAGGCCAGGCCTAGAAACCTAAGACTACAGGGATTCCCAGAGCAAAATTAATCATGGAACTGAGTCGTTTTCTATTTTTTTTTTTTTTTCCTAAAGGGTTATCTCTTTATTTTGCTTATCTGGCCCTCAACTTTGCAACAACCACATTTCTGGACTTTCCCCACAAGCTTTGGAAACAGGCCAAACACTAGAATTGAAACTGGAGATGGGTCAAACTCAAACTCCCAAGAAAGACTTATAACCCTTCAGCCACAAAGGCCATCCTACACCTTACCCCCAGAGCTATTCTCTGCCTGGCCACAGCAAAGGTAGTGACGGCTTCGGGATGTGGCAGTGGAGGCAAAGAGGAGAGCCCAAAGTCACCAGCTGCATGAAAGAGCAAGGAAGTACAAGAAGGCAAGAAAGAGGCCAAAAGTCTTTACATGTACAAAAAGAAATGTGTGTGGTAGGATTTTCTCTGTGCCGGCCTTTGATTTACAGCCTGTCAGGGTATGGTGCAAACCCCCAGATAACCTTTTGAGAAGGAGTTCTGTAGATGTCTCTTCATTCCTTTGAGATCCAGTTTTTGGCCCTGCAAATATCCCCTGATGAATAAAAGACCTGGCTCCAGCCACCATGACTTGGATAACAAATGAGGTGGGGAACTGCAGGTCAATTCAAACAGCAAGACAAGTCAAAGGAGGTGCTTCTTTGTTGTCCCGGTGCTCTCCCACTCCTGACCAGGGGCTCCAATCAAGAGTTCCAGGCTAGACAGAACCTCTGATCACTGCAGCAATCAGAAAAGTGCCCAGGCAGACCAAAACTAGGGACAGTCTCTCACACAGAAAAGCTGCTTTGCTGTAATAGACACTGAAGTCAGCTCTGTCTGTTCATCCCCGAGTCTGGACTCTCAGGCCTCAACTTCCCTCTCCAGACTGGAGCAAGAGCCCTAGACAGTCTCCCGTGTCATTACCATGTGTAAGCACCTCCAACTAAAAGGCTGCTACAGGTTTCCCCTTCATCCTGCATTGCCCTGTTTACTTCCAGCCTGGAAGAAGAGGCTGCTACTCCCTGTTTACATACACTTTGCTCCAAGAGAGGTTTTCCCGTCTCTTGGAGCTGCCTGACTTCCACACTGTGACAAGAAGCTGCACTGCACCCCCATTCATGCAACTTTTCATGCAACTTTCCCCCACTCTGCATCCACTGAAACATGCGTGGACTACTAGCAGCAGCTATCTTTAGACAGGTACAAGAAGCACAGCTAAAACCCAAGGCAGAGAGGTAGTACCTCTCCCTAAAGTAGGGAATAAGCAAGAGTGGATGAACTTTAACTTACAGCATTTGTAGGACTGGCTGAAACAATTAGCAGTTACCTATTTGTCTCTTATCAAGGATCTCTGAGGTGCATGACAGAGAGAACAAAGCAAACTTTATGCCTAAAATTAAATAAGCTTGTGGATTGCAAAAGGAAGAGAAGTCAGGTTAGCTACAATTCCCAGGAGAAAAAGTCTGAAACATAAATAAATAATGAATAAATACCGCAAAGTATTCGTAAGCACAGAAGATAACAAAGCAAAGTCTTAGGCTAATATGGATTTAATCAGAAATAATTTGGATCCAGCTAAGCTAATTTCCCTCTATGACAGGCCACATGGATAGCAGAGAGGCCATTACATGTCCTGACTTATAAAGCTTCAGATGCATAACATCCTCCTAAGAGATGAAATAAATGGTCTCAAATAAACTTTCACAGAGCAGATGCAAAAGTGAATAGAAATACCATACTTGGACACTAACTATCAATGGGTCACTGTCAAAATGGAGGGATTAACCCAGCAGAGCTGTATTGTGTTTGTTGTGAGTCCAGATTTCTTCAAAGTTTTCTCTAACAACTCGAGCCATTAGATAGATTGTATGCTTGTAAAATACACAGCTGCTATGTAGCTGGGAAGAACTGCCTGAAGACAGGCTTGAGTTCTGATCTTGACAGTGGGAAAAATGTCTGAAAAAATTGGACCCCATTCAGTACAGATAAGGATAGGGAAAACCTGGCCACAATTCCTCAGAAAATTATGGAGAGCTTTGAGATGAACTGCAAGCTTAATAGGAGTCAGTCATGTCTCATGACTACAGACAAAAGAGAAATGTCCTGGGTAGTACAAACAGCCTGACTACAGCCTGTAAAACATGTACCCTTCTTCTCTGGTCCACATGGCAAGGCCCCAGTCAGAGTGTTCATCTAGTCTCAGGACAGTGAACTCCAAAAAGATGTTAATTGACAGGAAATAATCTGGAGGAAAGCAACACAATCAAAGATTTAAGACAACCTCACCTGTGTGGAGAGCTTTGAACAAAGTGGGATTGTCCATCACAAAAGAGAAACCCATAAAGAGATAATATACAACAAGAGTTTTGAGATTCCTGAAAGTCTCACCTGCCTTTCTAAGCCCAGGCACTGGACACCCTCCACTTCAGAAAGACGGAGCAGGTAATCAGTACACACTTTAGGAAAACATGGCATGTGATGGAGGGTGGTCCAGTGAAGACCATAGTGTAGGTAAGAACTTTTGGCCCACAAAGAGCAGGAGCTACTGAATAGCTTTTGCCTCCAACAGCCCACCCAAAAGGCATCACAGTGGAGGGCAGTTTCTGCATCCTGTGAGAGCAGCTGGGCCAGAGTGCGTGTGAGACCTTGATTAAAAACAGGCTGCTGTTCACATTTCAGCTCTGATTCTGGCAATCTGTGAGAATTTCCTCATTCCTAGAGGGTCTCCTCATCCCAGATGAGGGAGCTGGTGTCTGGGGAAGACCTTTAGTATTCATTACAGAAATGTTTTAACCTGCTTGTCAGTCTCTCCTCAATTCACCAAAGCATGCAGACAATCTTATTTTTCAGAAGCACCCACCAGCTCTCCCTTGACTGGTTCTGCTGCTTGAATGCCTGACTCACCCCTACTGCTATCAATGGAAAACGCTTCCATAGATGTAAAGCACTCCAGAGGTTTCAGTGGAACCTGTACAGGACCCCAAAGCAGTGGTACTGAAACGTGAGGAGCCCACAGCTTCCACAAGTGACTCATGAGACTGAAGAGGAGGGGGAAACCCTGAAATACAAGTGGAAGAGCATTACACTGCACCAGAATCATGCAGTAGGCACAGCAAGAGCAAGCCGCAGAGCTCTGTAGGTGTGGGAGTGATGTCCCCTCCCAGGCACACCAAAATGCAGAGGCAATATGGCTGCTCTCCTGGGGAAAGGATGGAATGCCAGTCCCTGGTAGAGCTGCAGGTTCCTGTCCCCAGTCACAGTGGGTGAAACATGCCATGCTCCCAGGTGGAGGGAGAGGAGCATTCGCAAACACCAAGGGAGTGGCATCTCCAGTGCCTAAAAAGCCTAGAGGAAGGACTAGACAACAAGAACAGCAAACACCAACCAAAGCTCTGTGGAATATGAAACGAAGAAATAAGTAAAAGCAGATGGAGTTGTGCCACAGAGGGCTTTTCCCTTGCATCTCTGGCATTCCACAAACAGTCACCTCCCCTGCCCAGATGGTCTCTGTCCTCACTGAACTGGGCAACTCTGCTCTCAGCTCTGTCTGGCAGCCTTTTGCCGGAGCCTTCCCCGGCTTGGGGAGACTCCGGATGGTGGTAAAGTCTCTCCTCCAACCCGTGCCTTCAAAGAAAGACTCAGTAGTCTTCAGTCGTCCGGTCTCAAGGCAGTTTATTGCATGTTATCTCAAGGCACACAGACTCCCTGACATTGTCCCTGACTCTGTCTGTCCCCGTCTCTGGCTGTCTCCTCTCTCCCCTCCCCGAGGGGCTGGTGCCATCTTTTATATCACACATTACGTATTAGGTGTTTATAGTTTTTCCCCAATGCCTACTACCTATATTGAACAGTGACTTTCTACTCTAAACCAATCTGTGAGTGCCAACATCACCAAGAACATGGAGAATAGGAAGAAGAAAGAAGGAGGACAGGGCACGCCCAAATCCCTCCATCTTAGAACTTCTGACCCCCATGTACAAAACTCAGACCCCCCTGTACAAGGCCTAAAACCCCCCTGTACAGCACTCAAAAATCCTACCTTTCACTTTGTGACTACTTCTACTATAATATCTAAACTTTTGTGATTTCTTGTTCTTCCTGTAAGGTTGGTAAATTGTTCCATGGGTCAAGCTCAAGACCACAGGGGTCCCTGGCCGCCTGCCAGGGTCTCAGAGGCTTCTGCCCTGGGCCCAGAACATCCAAGAGTGTCTGAGGGACACCTTGGGTTCCGACAGCCTTTGTCCATGGGCAATGCTAAACCTCAGGGTCCCAACACACACATTGCAGACAAATTTTTAACGGCTTCCCCTGCTCCAAAGCAAAGCCAACTGCACTGGAGTCCCAGCACAATGAAAGCACAACATAGGTACAAAGCTGAACAGGCCAAAAACCTTTGAAATTTCCTGTAGTTTATTATCCCCCTTGTTTTTCCAGGTAGGTTTAAACATGGTCACATGTATTATGATCTAACCATTAATTCAAATACCACTTAATGCAGAAGTTCACGTTGCTTCAGTTACATCAGGGCAAAGACTGATCCGAGCAGGGTCTGCAGGGTCCATTTGACTTGAACCATTTCCTGATTCATCCACAGAGTATTACTCAGGGATCTAACTGAGTTCTTTAATAATAACTTCTAGTTAACAAATGAAAGTTTTCATATAGGTCAATTCTAACCAGTGCCTGGTCTGGACTGGAAAGGTCTCTGCGTGTTGCATACCCTGCAGTAGATCTGTTTCTGGTATAAAGATAGCATCCCAAGCACACATAGACCACACTTCTACTCTCAGTGAAATACTGGTGTTACTGTATTATGAAAAGAAGTTATATTGCTTTAAAGGCTGCAGCCCAAAGCAGTATGAATTTTTGCACAAACTCTAAGATTTTTCCCTGAAAGCAGGGGACAGCAATTATTCCTGAACCAAAACAACCATGCAACAGTGGCAGTAAATTATTTGATTTGTTTTTTGGAAAATGTTGTGTGCAAGCCAGGCCAATAAAAGTGATCCAGTATCCAAGGAATTTTTGCCACTTGTTAAAAATGCCAAATTGTCCTTCCAGCTAATTTACTAGCATAAAATTCAGTACATCTTAATTGCTGACTAATTTGCAGAGATCTTACTGAGCCTGTGTCTTAGTTCTGCTCTGAAGAAAGAAACTAACAAAAGTGTCTGGGAAAGACCAATATGGCCTGCAGCCATCAAGGAAACACCTCACCAGCATGAGAAGTTTGGCTGTATCTTGTTGGCAGCTGATGGAAGTCCATGAAGAAGTGCCTTCATAAATGTGACTCCATGCAAGTCATTGCCCAGTTGAAGGTGAGGAAACTGCTGTACGTTGCAGAGCTGAGAGCCTTCTTCAAAGAATAGATACATCATTGCCAGGCTGAGCATTTTATATACACACACACAGCATTGCAATGTCCACTGTGATAATTTGGTTTCAGTAAAAACAATGTCTTCTGAGGGATATAGATGTGGGCTCAACAAAAAACACTAAACACTCCTGCTTGGCTATTAATCATTTTTAGTAGATTTCAGGTGACAGTAACTATGACTTCTCTGATCATGACTTAACATACCCCTTTTACCAAAAGATGACTAGACAAATATCTGGCTAGAGCCCATTGCTGTCATTCCACCGCCTTTGTTGCTGAGCCCCACTAACCATCAATACAGGACAATGTTTTTATGCAGCTGCTCTCGATTTAAACAAAGTTTACAAAATGGGCATACAGAGAAATTTCAGGTATTATTTATGGTTATCACAAGGGTAAAGGTAATTGACATTCCTGATGTTGCTCACTGCTATGCAGATGTGGAAGAGATGAGTCTGGGTGCATCAAGCCTAGCATATATATGTGTCTGGAAGACAAAGCCAAGAAATAAACAGCTCAGGAGAATCACCTAGCAACTTCTGGCCACCAAGGATACACATGCTCAGCTCACAGGAGCAGCAATTCCTCACTGAGATTCCCTGAGCTGACTCCAAAGAAGCTGGGACACCCATCTGGAGTGGAGAGACCAGATTACTCTGAAGAGCAAGGAGAGCCACATACACATGGCCCAGAGCCAAGCCCAGCCAGCCTCCTAAGCTGTTTGACTTAGCTGTGGTGTCACACTGACACAGGCACAGCCCTCCAAGGGCTGGAGCCACCTTGGCACCGCATCGCAGCAGGCAGAGGCACTCAGGGGGATCACACCTAACACACAAGGGCCGGGAAAGGGAACAGGGACTTGGGAGTCACTTACCTGAGGTGACAGAGCTGGTCAGCCACTTGGAGAGGTACTGCACCCAACTCCAGCCTGCTGTCCACTTGCCCACTCTGTCAGTCTGCCAGTGGAGAGTTCAAAGGACAGTTTCAGCTGCTCACACACATATGGTTGCTGACACGTGGCTCAGGGGGAGGAAGATAATAATAGATCATCTAAGGATAACATACTGTATATCAGATCATGCTGAAAGGGGCCCAAGCCAAGTAAGCTTTTTTCCCCCCTCTTCAATGGAATTTCCTCGTGTATGAATGTCTTATTCTGAAGATGACATTTGTTTGCCTAGAAGAGAAGATTATTCTGCAGACTGTTTTCTTTAAAGAAAAAAAATTAAGAATCTTCCAGGTCACTGGAAAAATTTACAAGGTCTTTTTTTTTTTTTTTGAAGGAGAGACCAAATGCAAGAAAGGCATACAGTAAGCATGAAGCAAAATAAGAGAAATAATGGGAATAAATTAATCCTTTAGGTTTGCAGACTAACCTTGCATTTTGTCAGCCATGCTTAATTCATGTATATCTTAATATCTTAGTTTTCTCCTGCACCTAAGTCCACCTGGCACTGCCAGGGAAATTCCTTACACACTTTCCCTGAACAGAGAAACATGGGTGAACAGTTTTCATGAGTTTTATATTTTCAGCCAAAAGCACACCTTCTACTTTTTCATCTCTATTCCCTGTCCCCATAGTCAAATCACAAACTCATCAGGGACAGGCATGTGCATGGGAAAAACAAAGGACATACAAACAGTCTCCCCCATTTTACCAAGGTCATTTGGGCTGCATCTTCACTGTATCTCAGCCTGAAGAGTCCTTCTCGATGTTTCAGTCCTTTTTGACTGCTAAAGGTTCTTCCAGTAGACACATCTTCTGCAAATGGAAATTCACAGACAATAGATTTACTTTTTTAATCAACCTTTCACCCCTAAACTGTAGGCTTTTCAAACACAGGTCAAAACTGTTTATCTAGTTCCTTTCCCTCACGTCCTTCCAGTGCTCATGCTTGTCAACCATGACTGAACCTTGTATAACTTTGCAATTAAGGAATATTTGTGGTCTCAGCAGATTCATCCCCTACACCCCAAAAAGGAGTACACCTTAGAATCAGAGGCCATTCCAAGTCACAAATGATCTCTTGAAATCGTCCAGTCCCACATCCTATTTGAAGCAGGGCCAGCTAAGAAGAGTTTTGTGCTAGACCTTGCCCATTCAGGTTCAGAATATCCCCAATGATATCAATTCCACATCATCTGTGGGCTCCTACTCTTGTGTTCCACAATCCTCAAAGTGACAGGCATTTTTTTCCTAATATCTAACACAAATTGCTATTTTTGGAACTTGTGTCTGCTGCCAACCATATCACTGTCCATCTCTAAATCAAACAGCGTGGTTTTCCAGGTTCTTTTTGGGTACCTCTAATGACTGTAATGCTCACACAGCAATTTCAGTCTCAAATTTGGACTTCGACTAGGAAATTAGAGCAGTTCCTTCCACAGCAGCAAAGGAAAGCTGAATGGTAGAAGGACAGTGCAATCAAAGTTGGTGAAGTATCTGGGAGTCCTCCCATCATAGTCAATAAGGCTGGAGTTAAATCCAGGAAGTGGACAGATAGCACAGTGAGAGAAGATTTGGAGATACATTTTCTTAATGGCTTAAGGCAAACTGGTTTTAAAATTTGTCCCTGTGTGCACAGATTGCATATCAGATCCCTTTTTAATTCCTATTGCAAAAGCAAGAAATAAAAAAAAATCTCACTAAATTCTCATTTGGTACTCAAAAAGACTGCTTGGCATAAGTTGGAGAGGATATGGTATAATTTTTCATGAGTAATAAATGTTTAAGTCATGCTTGAAGCACAAAATTCAATCCAACTTTAATTATATAGGCGTCACTAAAGCTCTTATTATGATTTTATAGGCCACAGAGGAGATCAGATCAAATTCTCGAGTTACACTGAACAGGGCAGGAAAAGCAAAGAAGAGATCATGTGCAGGACGACTCAGCTCATCCACACTCTGCTATTTGTGTCTTACTATAAAAAATCTACATGATCCAGAGATGACTGTTTTTTAAGGATCCCAAGTACAGGCTGCAATGCTATTACACATTAGGGCTTCAAAAGTATTGTTCCCTGGTCTACACCATGCCATGGACTGAATCTTTGGGAGGAGCTGGGGCATGTTGAGCAAACTCTGCTAGGCTATTAACCAAGTATGATCAGATACCTTTTCAGCTGCAGCAGCATCAGCTTTGCCATGCCCTAAGGCTGTTGGAATGTGTCTTTTTTTTTTTTTTTTTTTTTTTTTTTTTTTTTTTTTTTTTTTTTTTTGTTCCCCCTCTCCTCAAAATAAAAAGGACAGACCTCCAGAGCAAAACCAAAAGGTAGTCCTCCAACATGCAGAGTCAGAACCCCAGCAAATGCTGTCAAGGGAAAGATATAGAAAATTTATCGCAATTCACTCTCTGGATTGTTTGCTGAGATTGGGAGATACTTCTGTTTAAAAATAAAGAGGTGGGACCACAGGGACACAGCTGCAGGTATGATATCTCTCGTGACCTCCAGAACTCAGGGGTTAGAGGGAGATATAGTTCCATAATTTTTTCTTTTCTTCTGCCACTTAAGGCAATAATTAATCTGTTAACACTGGCTGAAGACACATGATTTTATGGGAAACACAAATCAATACACTACAGTTT
The DNA here is from genome assembly GCF_026979565.1 of Vidua chalybeata. Classification (NCBI taxonomy): domain Eukaryota; kingdom Metazoa; phylum Chordata; class Aves; order Passeriformes; family Viduidae; genus Vidua; species Vidua chalybeata. The sequence goes on along the minus strand of NC_071535.1, from coordinate 47,313,858 downwards.
TTAAAGGCAGACAGGATTTTTTTTTTATATTAAATAGCTTTATTTTGAAAATATTTGCAGCAAAATGGCCATGTAGCCACATCAAGTCCTGCAATAATTTTTGTTCACTTTTTTGCATGTGTTGCAAAATATCTGGAGTATGGGAAGAAGAAAGAAAAATAAAGCATAGAAAAATAAACCATAGAAAACAGCAAAAAAATGATGATACAGAAAATATACCAGTAGGTATAACTGTGATCCAGTCATGCCAGATATGGTAAGAAACCATACCTTGGACACATCCCATTAAAAACAGACAGGTTCGTGTTGCACAGGCCTATTCTGCAATTCTTGAGAAGTCAAGCACCCAAGTGGGCTCTCCCTGGCTCCTGAGCTCCAACATGTAATAGGAGAGCTGAAACAAAACAAAGATTGAAGGAAGGGAAGACTGGAGAGGAAAAAAAATAAAAAACACACACTGTTTGCTATTAATGCCTTACAAGACACTACATAAAGAGGTGGAATTGTCCACCTCTAAAATCAGATAAAATCAGGGAATCAGAGATTAAAGTCCTTCCCTTCATGATAAGGGCAGACTCCTAGGAGCAGCAGTAGTACCACATCCATGGAGTCTAGAGAGCAAGGTGTGGGAGGAGATACAAATAACTTATTTTGCATATAGGTCACACCTGCATGCTTATGTCCACTATCTTTACTTTGAAGAAGCCATATACAAGGAGAAGACACTGAAGAGCATTACCATACCAGGAAGGATGTTTCCTTTCCGTTATTCCTCTTTCTCATCACACGTCTTTGTAGTCAGTGTTTGCTCAGAGGCACAATCCCTACGAAGTAAGTATTGTAGATCAGTAGATCAAAGTCGATCAGGAAGGTTATTCCCACAAAGATTTTCCTTGGAAGAAGCTGGCCCCAATGCTGGAGCTGCCTTGTCCCATTCCACACATGTATGCATGCTCAGCACATTTCCTTGGCAAATGAAGATCTGCAAATTTTGCTATCAAAACAGGTACTAAGGCACCAGATGTTACCAAACACCAGAGCCAGGAGGAAAACTCAGTACTTTGATCTGTCTCAGCCATCTAGATCCCACTGCAACTTACCACACTTCATGGTGCCTTCCTTCTCCCTCCACACATCTCATTTTCCTCTTGGTTAAATGCTGTGCTCCTACATCCCCTCTCTGTTGCTTAGATGCGAACCAATTAGTTAAAGCACTCCACTGAAACAATTAGGCAACTTGCTCACTTAATCCAGGAGAGCTCACTAGTAAAAGAGAACTACTGAAAACTTTGCAGACAGATATGTAAGAAAGATCAGTGTTTCTTACCCAATCCTTCTCCTGGGATCAGAGTACGGTTGTGAAATATATCAGAATTCTGTTTTCTTCTTTCCTTTCCTAAGTTTGTGTCTGAGGGCTTAATTTTTATTGGGATAGTGTTGCAAACAAGCCAGCCAGGGGCTTCAGAAAATGTCTCTATCCCTGATCCTTCACAAGCGAGTCCAAACATTCTTCAGATGGTCTTTGGAAATTATCTGGAGCAAAAGGCTCTAACTCTGATGTGGACATGGTTAAAAGCTGTAAGAAGCTCCCTGGGCTGGAATGGCACCTACAGGCTTAACATATTTACATTAATCAAGATTCAATCAAAGGCTTATTGGCGCACTCAGTCTGTGTGCCTGCATTACAAAGAGCAATTCAGATTTCTGGGAAGGTTTAGTCAAGGCCTTAGCATAACTTGCAGCTACAGTACAAAAATACATAAACCATATAAGGTTACACAGTTCATTAAATGTTAGCAATATGCTTAAAACTAAAACTAAGGCATGTGCTTTATATACAATTTTGATTGTCTATAATCCATGTCAACACAGCTGTGCTACAGACCTCCTAAGTCACTGTTAGCAAGTCCATCTGCTTCACTGAACTGTGTCTAGTTTTCAAACAATAGCAATTTCTTTAACATTTTACGATTCCTGACTGTGAAAACTGCCTCTTGCGTGAACCTGTGTCAAAATCTGACTAATGTTGCAAACTGTGTGGTGCAATGAGATTTTGTTGGCAGTTGGAGAAACATAAAAATGTTAAGACACTTCGCAAAAGTTTCACAAAGGAGTCACTGAATAAATCTTTTAATCTCAAGTAGCACGTACTTCATTACATCAGCATTTTTCAAGGAATGTTCCTATTGTCAATGAAAATTAGCTCCAAGAATCTGAAAGCAGGAGGACTTAACAAGGGAACTAGAATCCCAGAACTATGGCTTGTGTGTCAAGCATTCTGTAAAAAAAAGACTTCTGAAGAGCTGGCTCTTCCGCTTTACAAACACAGGCCTTTACTACACCAGTAAGACCAAAGCAGATAATCTTTACTGGAAGATGTTGGATAGTTCTCAGTTAGAGAAATGTCATCATTCCCATCTGTTTTGCTATGTACTATATCCACGGAAACTTCCCATCATTGGTGACAGGACTAGCTCTGGGACCTTAACTCCCAGGCTAGATTCCCTACACGTTCTGTAAGAGTGAGTGAGGGTTTTTGTATTCTACTCAACAGTAGTCACCATCCAAGTTAATAAGGAGATTCAACGATGTAAAAGCTTTGAGGAGCTGGTGATAAGTTGTTTTAGAGTAGAATGAACATAAATATCAGATGCCTAAATCAGAATAATTTTTCATAACTTAGTGACTGAAGAGCTATTTTCTTCCCTCCCCTGACTTCAGTAAAGTACTGTCATTTGCCTTCAGAATGGTCTGGCAAGTTTAAAATAAAACCTGGTTTTCCTAAGGATAGAGAAAAACCATAACAGAACTTTGCATATAAGCAGGTTGTAACCTGCCTTACAGAAAAGTCAGCATTTCCCCCTAACAACAAGGTCTTTAAATAATTCAGTCACATAAAACAAGAGGCCATGTAGCTGCCACCTCTTAAAAGTACCCTTTATGTGGCAAACAAAACAACAAATCCAACCTATCTGCAGACTCAGCAATGGCTGTGGATGTTTGTTCTGCCTGATGTACGGGCCCTAGTCAGTGCTGTAGGCGTGCTCTCAGACAGCCTGTTGCACATTTACTTTGTGCCTTTTGGACTTCACCTGTTCTTTACAGGAAACCTAGACATTTATACCTTCAGCAGACATCTCAAATAAAATGAATAATATCTGGCCAGCTCACTGCTGAAATGAGAGAACCAAGAAAAGGGATGTGAGTCAGCAGCTACAGCTATTGCTCATATGTGGATATCAAGTCTACACCTGAGCCCAGGGTAATGCATGCACGGAGGGAGGTCTGTCTCCCTGTGCCATGTGCATGGTGGGCTGTTCATTACTAAAAAGCCCTTTTTCCTTGCCAGGGACTGACTTGCAGGGTGATAGAAGTTCTCTTGGTGTGAAGGCCAAGATGATGCTGCAAAGAGCTTCACAGCATGGCAGGAGGCACCATCAAGCACAGAGCAACTCTGCGGGCAAGGGTGTTTCAGTCACCCCTCCACTCTCTCTCCATTTCCTTGTTCTTAAGAGAAAGACTCCATTGCTTCACCCTTTCATGCAAAACAACTTCCCCCAGCTGGCCCTCTACTTTTCTCCTTGGGAAAAGAGTGCCAGAGCACAGGTTATCGTCTCTTCTGTACCCACCTGACTCATGGCCAGGAGACATGCCATCCTTCGAGCTGTGCTGTGACCTGTGCCCAGAGCCCTGTGCTCAGAGCAGGAGAGCAGAGGTAGCTGCTGTCCAGCTGGCACAGCTGTCCAATGTGCCAACACAGCCCTTCACTACATCTGCTTCATTGCACCCTAATTTCTTCCCTGAATGCACACAAAAGACAAACTAGACCATTAAAAAGGGATCATTCAGGGAACAAATTATTTAAATATCCACCTCTCTTGTGCTCCTCTACTTTCTCCACCCTTCTCCCATGGGAATAAATCCATCTATAACTTCCCCTACTCTGACACTTTGGACACCCAAGGCAAACATCTCCTGGGAGATCCCAGTATGACTGGGTGCTGAGAGAACATCAAGCACCCAACTCTGTCACAAACCATAAAATAACCTCACCAAAAGGCTCTTGCAGTTCTCAGAAAGGGGACGTACTTGGAGTAACTGGAAAGACCTTGACCTGGATGCAATGACCCAGTGGCACTACTCAGTCTGGGATCAGAGAGAGGCAGAGGCAGCACTCCAAGAGGACAGTGCTGCAAGCCAAGATACACACTGAGACTTGGGACCTTTTTTAATTATTGTTTCATTTCTTTCACTGCTCAGGAACATGTAACAAGCTGAAATGTGCGTTGTGCCTGTAAACATTTACTTTCTTTTGGTCTTGTGCAATGCTATGCCTCATTCTCTTGGATGATGCCTGGAATGCAGGAATAGCCATAACAGATCAGCTGAATGACTGTCAACTCAACCGTCCATCTCTGACAGTGACCAGCACAAGCCGCTTTGAAGGAAGTTGCTAGAAACCCCACATCCAGCAGCTGTGGATTAAGTTGCCTCCAAGGGAAGTTTCTCCTTTCTGCCATGCGATTTGTGTTTGACTCACGCTCTAATAAAATCAGGGAAGCCTGCCTGCCCATCCAATAACTTTTTTTTCTTTCCCCATGCCCTCAGGGTACTGTGCATGATGCGCCCACTAGCTCCTTTTGGTGGAGCACAACACAGTGTTGCGCAGGTTACTCACACCCTGCGTGCAGAACCGTAGCCGTCGCACGGTCAGACACATGGGGCTGCAGTTGCTGTAAGCCTGATGGCTCACAGACCCAGAAGTCTGAGTCAGTGTCAGCACACTCTCTGCAGATGCACTCTGGCCCTTTGTACTCACAGCCTGTGAGCATGAGGTGTTTGGGGATCCTGCCCCTCTTGCTTGCAGGGACAGTTGTTTTTGAGCGGCACAAGAGAAGGGGCATGCACACTATGCTACTTGTGATCTTCCCCAGGCCTTTGGCAGAGAAATTATCTTGCAATTTGGTAAATCTCACCAGATGCACAAGAGGCTGGCTGGGGCTACAGCAAAGAGTAGTCCGGGAGTGCCAGCCTCCCCCAGCCCTTCCGGCAGGGCTGTCTGCCTCGCACTGAAAAGGAAAAGAACCTTTGCCCCTTCTTCTGGGTCCGAAGGAGCATCTGCAGGACTGAAACCAATCAAAGCCAGCTGTGAAAAATGAAGGGGAGAAGGCAGGGAAACACTGATTATTATGACTAGGAAAAACGCTATAAAAAATAAAGAAAAGAGAAAAACTGATCCCATATGAGAGGCAAATGAAATACAAATTCAAAACAGGCCATTACGCAGTGTCTCTCATAAGGCTGCCATACTGGGGGCTGCGTTCACGTGTGGAGATGCAGTGCCCCTGGGACCTCTGGAGACACCCCTCCGCTCTGTAGCAGGATTAGTGTTACCTTGGCGCATCCTGGGCTGTGACTGGCACAGGACTGTTGATTAGACAGCCCCTGCAGACTGACCAAGGAGTTATTCGACTCCCCTGCAGACACACATAGAGTAACCTCAGGTCTAATCATTCCACCAAGCCTTTTCTGCCTCAGCCTCATATTCCAGGCAATTTTGCTGCTGGGTCCTTGCTCCTTTTGAGATGAGTTCTTCCCCTCCTCCACTCTCACAGGGTCAATGACACGGCTGCCCTTTTGTCACTCCTCTTCTCATTCCACACTTCTCCTTCTTCAGCAGATCATCTCCATCACCTGCTCCATCTGCCTACCCAACACGTGCCCTTCAAGCTGTTTCTGAGCCTAAAGCCAAGGCCCTGAAGCCAGGCTCTCAGGGGCAAAATGTCTTCACTGACAAGGAGGCTTTTGGGGTGCAGTCCAAGCTCAATCCCCTTTTACACTCCCAGGAGGGAGGGAAATGCCCACCCTGTACCAGCTGTACTGTGAGGCTCGTTCACAATGTTACTGGACCAAAGGGGCCAAAAGTCAGCTCTCTTTTTCTTCTCAGGTGTTTCTTCCACTGCTCTTGAAGCACAAGGAGATTCAGCACAATGGGGGCTCATTTCTTTTGGTAGTGCTGACAATCATTCAACCACAGAAGGAAAACTGGAGGACAGCAACATGACTTCCCATGTCTGTGGGCTGTGCTCCTTAAAGACTCTTCAGATCTCGAGGGACAGATGGTTAAAAGGTGTGTTGCTCAGTCTGCCCTGCTCCTGTGATTCTGTCAAAGATACAAAATATTTGGTATTTACTTCTTTTTTTTTTTTTCAAGAAGCCTCTGCTCCTAAGTAAGTCTCAGTGTCTATTTAAAAGACAAAGTAGTTTCTTGCATACTGTAATGGAGAGAAAACATGCAAAAATATGAACTTCAGAGTTCAAACCACAGAAAGAGAAATTAATCCCTTTAAGAAAATTCATAGAAAACCCTCCCACTATAAGTCAGTTTCACATTTTTGGAGTCCAGCTCAGATGGAGTAAAATCCCCATGTCTGCTAATATGACAATAGGATGCACTTCAGCTATTCAGAGGCACGCATAGCTCTACAGACCTCCCCCAGCCTGGGCTTCTTTTCCCACCCTGTGCCAGGGCCTGGGCAACATGGACCCGCCTTTTGAGAGCCATCTCTCTGGTGTCTGGATCTTGGGGAAAAGCAGGAAGAGAGGGAGCCCTGAAGGCACTCTATTTCTCAGTACTAGAGTGATGCACAACATACCCAGGGCCACAGCCAAATGCATTAGACCACAGCACTCCCAGATCCTAGTCAAGAGTCTTCACAATTCCTCTTCTCAAGCCAAGAAAAACAGCAAGCAGAAAACAACAGTGGGCAAGCAGGAGTATTTGTCCCTTACTACAATGGCCTTAAGCAATCAGAGAGGTAGGACTGATGAACCTTTAATTACTTGTGCAATAATGACCTCTGTTTCCAGCATTCCTTGGCAGGCAGGAAGTGGCTGGAGCAGTCAGGGACCTGTTGTGCTCTCTTCTCCACAGGCTTGAAATTGATATGAAGGCCCCTCACCCAGCTGGTCAAAAATTTCAAGATATGCTCCATACAGAGGTTGTTTATAACTATTAAAAGCAGTGAAAAGAAAATACAATAAAAACATAACAGCTCTTTTACTGAGAAGTTATTACTGAACAGCACAGCTCTACAGCTAAGGTGTTCAAAGTTGCTCTGGTAGCTTTTCCAGATAGCTAAAAGAGTGACTTTTTTAAAAAAGCAAATTATGAAACCAGCTTTCAACCTCAGTACATCAATATTTTGTGTAGTGTGTCATACTCCACCAAAGAGGGAAAGGAGGAGCCCTTTTCACTAAGGACACCTAGATCTTAGTCAGAAAGACAAGAGGGGTCCAGAGGAGAGTGATCACCACTAGATAATTTCTATGACACAAAATGAAGGCAGAAAGATGTTATAGAATTGACCCAACCCAGCTTGGGAGTTCATTCTCCCGATTCCCAGGCCACAGAAATGAGCTTTCTTTTGGGGGCAGAGGGAAATCATGACATTCACAACTGGCAGCTGAAGAATGCAGAAGGGTGCTCTACCTCCCCACCGGGTCTACCACATAACTGGAAGTACTGTAGCTGAGACAGCTGCCAAGCCTGATGTCTTTCCCAAGTTCCATCTCGGCTGAGATTCTGCAACACAACAGAGGCTGATCCAAAGGTCAGGAAAAGAAACCCTGCAAGAGGCAGCTCACAGATTATTTCACTTCTGAAATAAGTAAGTCTTTTCCTATCCCCATCTCCATCTGCTGGAGTCAGCTTGTGCCTTGACGCACATGGCACCAACAACTTCCCAAAACTCTTGTTCTTTTAATATTACCATTAGCTCTGTGATATCTTGGTTATCCACAGAAACAGTCAGTGTGTCTGCATCTAGCAAAGTTCTTGGCCCTGATATTTTGTGGCAAAGAATTGCACAACACTAATCTAACCCTCTGTTGAGTGAAAACATTTTATGTCAGTTTCTATCCTGTCTTCTTTTTTGTTTCTGACAGTTCCCATTCCCATATATCATAAAGGGACTTCTGCATAGTCCATCTCTAATTATAATTTCTTCTCATTTCTCCCTCTTCTAGAATTAGTATTTTACAGGCTTTTCAATGTCTTTTTACAAGGGGTCTTTCTACAATCACAGCTGGCTTCTTCACTCCCCCTCCTCTTGGAGACAAAGTGGTGAAAACAACATGGTGTGTCCCAGTATTTAAGGGAACCTTTGCAACAGAGAAAGATGTCCTGGGATTGCTGAGCAGCTTTCCCATCAATTAAAACAGGGAACATGGAGATAAAAGGAGTCAACTCCTTCTGTTGATTGAAACCTCTGCTCTGGGATGCATTAGGGCAATGCATCCCAGAATTGACTTGGGTCTGAAAACAGCTGCTCTTAACACAAGACTGAGGCCATAGGCAGACCCGTCAGTTCCTGTCCTCTTTCACCAGTCAAAAAGGATAAGAAAACTTCCAAATGGCAGAACACCACTTAACTCTAAAGCCTGCTCCAGTGGAATTATGCATTGCTTTCATTGGCCATTCCTTTGCCCTGCCTCACATTGCAGAATTCTGCTGGCCACATGCCACTGCACTCAGTGCCCAGAACCTAGAAGAATGTACATGCAAAAAAATATGGGATGTGCTGCCCATCTGTTAATCTAAAGACATTCACCCCTGCTTGTGAATAAGCACCCTTAGTTTCTAGATGTTTCAGAACTGTAAGATATGAAGAAGATCCAGCCAGACAAAGCAGCCTCATCCACTGAGATGCCAGCAAACAAAAGTAACACAGATCTACACTTTCCCTCCTCTGTTGGATCTCCAGTCAGGTCACAATCACTATTAAGCCTATCTGGAGAAACTGAAACATTCAGAAGTTCACTGCGTCATCAAAAGCAACAAAGAGCAGCAGCAGCAGGCTGCCACACAGCTCTGGAAAAGTCCCCTTCAAAACATTAAATCCCTGGAATGAAGGGCTGCCTTGCTTCATCCATGACATTATTTTAATAGCACGTTCATGAATTCATCCCAAACTTCTTTCAGTAGAGTCAACAGAGAGGTGCTGGGAGAGAGGAGCATCATCTCCAGTTTGAAAGCAACCTACCAGGAGAGATCCCATGGGCAGAGCGGGGAGCACCACAGTGTTAGAGCAACTGAGTTTCAACATCAAGTCTTAGGACACCTTAGGCCTCCTCACACTGACCCTGTAGAGATTTGCCTGATCAGCCCTTAACAACAGGACCCATGTTTGAAGTCCAGGGCCCAGCTCCATCTGCACAAGCAGTAGCAGCATCAGACCCAACATACATTGGGCAAAGAAGCAAAAGAAACAGCCCACCTCTGTTTCAAAAGGCTTGAAAGTTCCTGCCCTTCTCTTCCTCTAGCCCCTTCCATAAAAACTTTGCATGCAGAGCAGTGTCTCTTGGGTCCCTCATTCTCTTGAGCAAAGTAAACAGACCTCCAGTGCAGTGACAAATGAACAACAAACAGAGGGAGAAGAAAAAAAATCTTGCTGCCAACTCGAAGATTTTTTCTTGGCATGTTTAATTAAAAAAAAAAGAAAATAAAATGTGCAAGCTATGGCCCAAGGCTGACCCTGCATAAAGCATTCTGGCAGCTCCAATGTCTGCCATTTCCCCCTCACATCACCACAGACACCCCATCTCTTCCTGTGCTCTTACCCTGATGCACACACACACATACAGAGCCCTAAGAATCCTGGCACCCAGACAGCTTTTTCTTTTTCAAGCATGCCAAAACAAGCTCAGCTCCTAAATCCCTTTTAGAATTTGGGCTTGTGTGGAAATGTGCTTGCCTCCATCCTATGTTTATTTTTTTTTGTTTTCAGGTTTGTTAGCCCAAGGGCAAATGTTGTTCCTAGCACCAGTTTTGGGGTTGGGTTGTGTTTTATTTTGTTGTTGGGGTGGTTGTTTTTTTGGTTTTTTGGTGGGGTTTTTTTTGGTTTTTTTTTTTTTTGTTTTGTTTTGTTTTGGGTTTTTTTGGGTTTTTTTTTGTTTTTTGGGTTGTTGTTGTTTTTTTTTTTTATCTTTCAATCAAGTGTTCCTCCTTGCAAGGATAAACAGGATATTTAGAGACTCTGGGTATGATGACCAGTCTTTGACAGCTGTTGTGAGACACCACACACTGGGTTTACCATGTGTGCAAGCACTGGCACAGCTCAACCTGCAGCAGCTCTTTTCATGACCTAAGAAACCGTCAACAGCTCTGTGTTTTCAGCACGGGCTCACGAGAAATGCACCACACAGACATGATCCAGAACAACTCCCTGGCTTCTCCCTCCATTTAGGAGGATAACACCTGCCCACATCACAGCCATTCCCTTTCTAGGCTGCTCATTTCACTTTTTTAGCTACACTAAACTATGCTCTGCCTCTGAGAAATTTTTCTTTTCCAGGTGCATACAGACAGGCAAGAGTCAAAATACTTCTAAATCAGAAATCAACACAGGGAGTTTCCCAAGCCTTTCTTTTTTTTCTTTTTTTGAGTGGAAGTTTTCCAAACCTTGAATCACTGACATTGGTCTGACTCCTAAAACAAGAACTTTGGAAAATGAAACATAGATAGCACTAAAGGCTAGACCCCAAGCAAGACCTACCTGTCTAAAACACTGTGTGTGACCTCTCCAACATCCCAGTCACCACAGAAGAAAATGGACTGCCTAATTCACCACAGCACAAATTCTCCAAAATCTTAATCACCTTTTACTTGCAGCATTTTCTAATAGCGGAAGGCAGGAAAGGTTAAGACACTGATAATTAGTCCTGTTTTGTAATTAAAACCAATGAGTTTTGGACCAGGCCCTAATTACTATGTTCTCAAGCCACAGAATAAGTGACTGTGATATATTTCCCAAATTCTGAAAGCTGGGTGTGTCTGCAACAGCAGCACACACTTTGATAAGCCATACTATACACAAAGAGCTAAATGCTGTCTAAACAATCATAAATCACTTCAGAAGAAATGGCTCAACCACTATGTCATCTTATCTAGTCTAAAACCTTTTGCATTTAAAGAAAATAATATTTACAGAAATTACTTCCCTTCTCTACAAACACATGATTCCTGAGCAGCAACACTCAGTTTTCCCTATTACCAGCACTCTGCGTGATAACATGTTGGTGACTTTCCTGCTGTTTGGGCCCAGCTTATTCAAGGAAAATTACTTGGTCCTGCAATGCTGGTTAAGTTCAAACCTTGAAATCTATTCCAGGTAACATTCAACCACAAGTTTCTAGCCTATGCACAGAAAGTACAGCATGAAATTTTATGGTGTGTGTCATTCAGTATTCCTTTTTAGCCATGGTACTTACCAGCCTTGGCATGTAAGCCACCCTGGAAAGCCATTCTCAGACAACTGCTTTAAACTGGACTCTGAGCAGTCCTTGAACTCTTACTTCAGGAGAAAGCAGCATTGTCAAGATAATGGTTTTACAAGCTTTCAGTCCTCCTAGGAAAAATACTGTTTGCTTTGTGTACCCTGCCATGTTGCACACACTGAGCAGACGTCTTCTCTCCAGCCCTCACCACTCTCTGCGAGTTGTTCCACAAACACAGCGGAGCTGAAGAAGTAATAGCCTGTCCTACAACCTGAAAATTCAAGTAAGTAAAATAGTTCTGAAATAAAAACCCCAGCTTTGATGTCATTGGGATAACCTGGAAGGAGCAGGAATTCCCCAGCCATAAAGATATTTTCCACAGCACATCCACCTTGGATTAATTAAGCCAAATTTTCCTACTGCTTCATTCACTCAGCACAGCTAATGGCAGTGGGTCAAGAGTAGATCAAATAATTTAATATATTTTTCTGTCACCCAATGCATAATTTGGGGGTCCCAGTATGGGAGCTGAGTGATGCATTGACACACCTGAGGGACAAGATTCAGAGGAATCTGGACAAGATCAAGAAGTGGGAATCTTGTGAGATTCAGCAAGGCCAGGTGCAAGGTCCTGCTCCTGAATTGGGGCACAAAGAGATTAGAGGGATGGAACACCTCTCCCGTGAGGAAAGGCTGAGCAAGTTGGGGTCGTTCAGCCTGGACTGGACTCTGTGGAGACCTCACAGCAGTCTTTCAGTATTGAAACGGGGCGTATAAGAAAGATGGGGAAATATTTTTTAGCAGGGTCTGTTGTGATAGGACCAGGGATAATGGTTTGAAACTAAAAGAAGGTCAATGCAGATTAAATATAAGGAAGAAGATTTTTACCATGTGGATGGTGTAACACTGGAACAGGTTTCCCAGAGAGGTGGTGGATGCCCCATTCCTAGAAACATTCAAGGACATGTTGGACTGCGCTCTGAACAACCTGATCTAGTTGAATACATCTCTGCTCATTGCAAGATTGATAGACTAGACGATTTTTAAAGGTCCCTTCCAATCCAAACCATTCTATGACTCTATAGTCTGGGTAATGCAGCAGATAAAGCTGCCACAGCTTTCTGTCTAACCACTTACCAGCTGTGCTGAACCCTCTGAGGTCACGTAGCAAGGCTCAGGTGATGACAAATGGTTACAAGACTCGGTACCTTTGTTATCTGCAGGAACCTGTCTCTAGTGCCTACCAGAGCACCACCTACAACACAAAACTCATTTCTAAGGTGTAATGTTAGAGGAGTCATTTAGATAGCACTGTCTCTGCAATTCATTTTTGTTTATTTCAAAAAAAACAGAAGCAATGGCATGTTCCCTCTGAAATGTCCTGTTACTGCTGGGATAGCTGGATGTTATTGCTGGGATAGCACCCACTCAGCATAGCCAGATGCCTTTCTCCACCAGACTGGCCAGCACAGTCAACTGCACATCCGCCAGCTGTTCCAGCATTTCACTCTCTTTGGGGGGTTGCACACGTTCAGAATGGAAAGAGACTTGAGTTCAGCATCTCCCTTGCACATCAGAGAAAGCAGCAGCTGCAGAGCTGTGCACGCCAAGGGCAGGACATGGCTTCTCCTGCACCACAGTGAACATCAGTCACTTCATTACTCTGTCCTTGGAGAAGTCATTACTCTGGTCCTTGGAGAAGTTGTTCATCTGTATATGCACATCCTTGGCCCACAGGTATGGCCACTAACACAGCCAAGGGCAGCTCAACACCTCTGACAGCAGGGCAAGATGTAACTTCACAGGAGCTCCTGACCCTTTACATCACCCAAAATAAACATCAGGATGCGCTGGAAGGAGCACGGTACATTGAACAAAACTCAGAAAAAACGCTGAGTCCCTGTCCTAGTTTTAGCACTTCTCTCTGGTACACCTGATACAATCTGTGCCTTTGAATTGAAGTATCCTCTCTGTTATCTTTTAGCCCACCTGTACAGCTTGGGAGCTGGGATTTGTGAAGCACTGAAGCACTAGATCATACTAACAAGGGACTGGGAAAGACTCAAGATCTTTTTAATCCCACTTCCATAGCAGTTGGAAGTATTACAGCAAAATAATGTTGGCTCTTTTTTTTTTTTAATCTTACCTTAATTTCACAGGAATATTGTTTTAGAGGTAGCCGGTAACATCAATGAATGAGTCTCTGCCCAGTAACAGTTGCTTGGAACTAGGTGATCTTTTAGGTCCCTTCCAACTCAAACCCTTCTATAATAGGATTACATGATTGCTCTCTTATGCAGCTTGAGTATCTGCCAGAATTTGGTTACAGCAACTTCATTCAGATATGGGTCTATTTGCATCTCTGTTTCTTCCCTTTCGTGCTACTCTAAAGAGAAACCTGCTTTGAACATGAGCTAGAAATTAATTGCCCATGGAGAAATCAGAGAGTAGCAAAGCATGGTAGACTTGCACAGGGCTTTTGATATTCACTGAGCCTAGAGCACATTTGGGACTGCAAATAAATTTCACTCATCTTGGGTGAACACCAGTACAGAAGCTGGCAACTCCAATATCTCACGACCATTAATAGGGAAGGCAGAGGGTAGTGGTTAAATCTATCTTTGCTGTTACACCTAATGCAGCCTCATTTATCCAGAACTAACATACCTGACTGTTTGCTTGCTCAAAGCTAACCACTTAGGAAGACGTATGGCAGCACTAGATGAGCCCTTTCTATCTCCACCATGGTGAAAAAGATCAAGTTACCCACATTGGAAATAACCACAAAGGACAGTGAAGAACAAATAGCAAATTCCATAATATTATACTGAAGGAATATAGCCCAAGTTGCAATATAGGTCATCTCCATAATGATCTGTGAGTTTGAGAAACAGCTCCTTTAAAAAATGTATTAAACAAAGGAGGTGGGAGGAGGAGGCTGTGTACAGCAGAGAGACCCTTGCACCCAGACAAATTCAGTCACCCTACTTTAAATCTGCAGGCCAGCTTCTGATTTAACCTGGAGTTTCACATGTCACTACAAAACTCTGGAAATGTTGCCTTTGCAGATATGCCAAACACATGAACTGTTTTCAGTGAAGTCAGTATTTTCCCATATCTGCTATTGTAACTCTGCTGGCAGACTGGGAGTAGCAAATCCTCCCTTCTCTCCCTCCTCTCTAAGAGCATCTCTCTGTTTAAGTACCAGCTAACTTAGATCATACACGATCCCCCTTGGAAAGTGGACAAAGAGGGGGGTGTAAGCAACAAACCACAGAAGGAGGTGGACTGTCATGCACAAGGAAAGTAGCAGGGATAAGGAGGTGACTAATGAACAGAAGGGGGTGCATAAAATCCTACTTGGGTTGACTCTCTGGAGAACAGCTGTTTCCTTGTAAACATCTTGCTAGCTGTCCAAACAAGAAGTTCAGACACAGAACAATAAAGGAGAGCACCCGGGTAGAAGCACTGAAGGCATGGGCTCATTCACCATCCTGCCTATTGCTCCAAGTGGCAGAATTCAAAAGCCAGGGAAACATTAGCTATACATTTAACCCTGCATGTGCTGTGTTGCAGCAAACCTGCAGAGACATCCTTCTCCATCTGTGAAGTCCTTCCTAGCCCTCCTTTTCCCCCACTATTTCTGACACAACAGCAAAGCACATTATTGACAAAGAGGAAATATCCTCAGCAGAGCGAGGAGAAACAGCCACAGAGCCAAGAAATGAAAACACTGAACGTGGCAGCTCAGAAGGTCTAGAAAAGTTCTACCACTACCCTGGCATCAGTAACTTGGAAGTAGAGGGAGTTACCCCAGAAAAAGTAAAAAGAGTCTTTTTATTAGTCCTCAGCACAACACAGGCTACACTGGCAGAAGTATTTCTATGCCAATACAACTGTGTCCACACAGGACACCTGCCAGCACTGCAAGGTAGCTGTGGAGTGGGGAAGGAAACCAGCACAACTATGCCAGTAAACTTTCTAAGGCAGCCTGGTCACAGAGGACAGCTACCTGCACAGCACACAGCACCACCTCTGTCTGCTTCTTGATGCTTAAGGGGATCAAACACATATGTGCGCAGTCATAAACCTGTCCTATAAACCCTGTCCCCAAAATGCCACACAACTGTTACAAGAGTACATTAAGATCACATGCGTTTCTCCAGGGCAGGAGGGGTCACTGCAAGGAAGGCAACAAGATAGCAGGACATACTAAGTGACAATAGGGGAACCCTACATCCTGAGCCTATAGTCCAGCTTTCTACACTTCCATGTCCACCTCTGGCTAACCTATCTTGACTTTTAGACATTCTAGTCAATACAAACTACATGTATCCTAGGAAATTAAATACCCAATTTCTACTCAAAACAACCCACAGCAGCATGAAAAATGTAAGCACAATGACACTCTCATAGTCAGAAATGACAACAAGGAATTCCACATTTTAGAAACAGTCCACAAGTTCACAGAAAAGACCTGGTGCAGTCAGATTTATTTTACCTTTTTATTTCTTCAGGGCCAGAAAAAAAGACATGCTAGCAAGGGCTCCTCAAGAGTAAACATTTGGTTATTACAAAAAGAGAAGAGAAGAGAAGAGAAGAGAAGAGAAGAGAAGAGAAGAGAAGAGAAGAGAAGAGAAGAGAAGAGAAGAGAAGAGAAGAGAAGAGAAGAGAAGAGAAGAGAAGAGAAGAGAAGAGAAGAGAAGAGAAGAGAAGAGAAGAGAAGAGAAGAGAAGAGAAGAGAAGAGAAGAGAAGAGAAGAGAAGAGAAGAGAGAGAAGAGAAGAGAAGAGAAGAGAAGAGAAGAGAAGAGAAGAGAAGAGAAGAGAAGAGAAGAGAGAAGAGAAGAGAAGAGAAGAGAAGAGAAGAGAAGAGAAGAGAAGAGAAGAGAAGAGAAGAGAAGAGAAGAGAAGAGAAGAGAGAGAAGAGAAGAGAAGAGAAGAGAAGAGAAGAGAAGAGAAGAGTTGTGCTAATCAAAATCCCTCTGAGCCTAAAGGAAGGCAACTGGCTTCAAAGTCCAAACCAGTCAGGGACTCCACCTCGTCTGGGGTCACCTTCCTGCTCCTGCTTCTGCTTCTCTTTCTCCATATATTTATCCCTGAAGTCATCGAAAGAGCGAGTTTCTGCGTCTTGTTCTTTCTCTGGAAATAGGCTGGGAAACTGAAAGGTTTGTCCTTGGCCCTAAAGAGAAAACAAATGGTCAGTGAGACATTCCAGCCTTTCTGCAGTAGCTATGATCTTAGGGTGAAACACCACCCTGAATTTTCAGCTAGTGCAGAATGGTACCTTGTGACCTCCCAAAATCTCTTTCCACCCATGTCCCCAAGATACATGTACATCCCTTCTCCTCAAAAGCTAACTTTCAGCCTCTCCTCCTGTGTGCTACTTAAGATACTGACATTTTTTTTTTAACAGATGAATGATCAGGAAATGAAACATCTCTTCTTCAACTCAGAGATGTTGTGTGAGTCATACAGTAAAAGCAAGATAAGCAAATAGTAAAAGTTATGATGGTATAAGTTGGTGATATATGATAGTAAAAGTTGGTGATGTTAAAGTAACATCACCAGGGAAATACACAGTGGAGCAGGCATTCATTATGTTAACACTCAGGATATGAGTAGTGGTTGTAGTTGTTTAGATCTCACCTAAGGATAAGAGAGAGCAGTCCTAGCAGCTCTTATTGGAGGGTGTAATGTGAGAATACAGAATAACAGATATCAGAGGTCTCTTATCAACAGACATAAAGACTATGGTGTAAAACAATTACAGTGGGAACAATCTGTCTAATATATCACTAATGAGTTTAAAGTGATTACATCTGCATCAGTCATTCTGCCTAACAGACAAGTCATTTTAGTGAAACATCTTCATCAGTCTCCCACTTGGAAAATAAACATTTGCTTGGTCTCTGGTTTTTATCTAACATCAGGAAACCATTTTTCTGTGGAAATGTACTATCCCATTAACATTACCTACTTATTTTTAGTGGCATTTGCTCTAAGCACAACTTCATTAAACTCAACAATATCAGCCCTTCCATTCTGTATGGGACCTTGCATAATAAAACTTGTAACTGGTCACCCATAACCCTAAAACTATTCTCCAAAACACTTATAAACGTTACCATAGATTAACTTCTTTGGCAGCATTCTGCATACAGAAATCTCAAGAAAAGCATTTAACTGCTTCAGATGAAAACAGGTGGGTCTGGGTTTTTTTTCAGAACAGCCAGTCTTTATTTAAATTTATGCAGTAAATACAACCAAACAAGAGGCTCAGTTATGAAATGGTTCCACAAAGGACATGAAAGGAACTTTCCCCAGCATACCTACTCTGCATTTTGGGATCAGAAATATGACATAAATAAATCCAACAGAACCATCACCATGTCCATGGCCCAGCTGAATGTCTGCTATGTTTTATTTGATCATGTACATTCAACTTGGCAAATAACAGGTGTGAAAAAATCTAAACCTCATATGCTTTGGAGAGAAAAAAGCATGTGTTATCCCAGATGAGATTATCCAGACTGGAATCTACAAAATACCAACTCTACCCAGCAATGCTTCGGTTGTTTTTGTAGTGCATACTTCTTGGGGGTTTCCTAAGAGCCTGACCATACTACAAAAACAACAAGGGAGCTGCTGTGTACATTGCTTTTTCCTTGAGTCTAGCCTGGATAAGATCAACTGAAACATATCAAGGTTTTCCTTTCCATTGGTGTACACTCTGGGGTTTCAGCTCTTTTGTACCTTTAAATTACCAACAGGTATCCTCGTAATAGCTGTCCTCTGACAGCTAAAGCACAGTCCCATTTCATGGCACAGAAACTGGCCTTACCAGGGTGCTTGAGCAAGCCCAAAGCTGCAGCCTACTGAACCTCTTCCTGTACTAGGATCAGCAACAAGCACCCTTGAGGCCAAGCACTGCCCAGGATTTTAGCACACTGAAACATTTGGAAAGGAATTTGCTAATATTACAAAAAATTGCTGTGTTTTAACTGCACTGCAGGTCACTCAGCCCTGCAGGACCTACAGAACAGACAGGGCCCACACTAAAGACCTGTCTGCCCTGGAGACGAAGCCATTTTTGTTAAACAAGTCAGAAAACAACTCAGGCATACCACCTCCACTGAAAATCTGAGAACTATTTATATTGGTAACAGTGTAATAAGGGACTCTTCTTGTTATGCAGCTCTTTCCTTCTAGTATGCTTCCAGGACCAATGCATTTACCTTACTGGAGAATGAAGGAAAGCTGTCTCTAAAGCATACTAACAACATCCATGGTAATTCACTAAGCATTGCAAAACAGTTATTATTTTTAAAAGAGGGAAGAAAACAAAAAAGATTCACACAGAAGCTGTAACAAAAGCAGACAAACCTTTAAGCTGTTTATCAAAGTGCTCACAGTTCCTATTTCAAGGCTGGTGGAAGTCAAATATTGAGTTGAAAATGTCAATCTGTATCTGGAGTCTTTTAATAAATCCAAATCACCACAGACAAGTTGGCTCTTTCCAGCTCTTGTTTTGTGAAGAAATTCTGATTTTGGCTGGCAGCCAAACACGATTTGAAACAGCCAAGACATTACACCCTGAGAACTGAAGGTTGATAAATCTTAAGTAACAATACTCTGCAGTAATACTGCACTGTAAGACTCTGAAGTGATGAAAGCTGTTTGAAAAATAGCTGTTGTGCATGCTCAGTAGCTAGTTTTCACAAGAAGCCTGTATCTTGGGTATTTCAAAATTTCAAAAATATCAAAAGGCATCAACTTACATAAAGGATTATGAGTCTGTCCAGGCATATTTACATTCAATGCATCTTCTACATAATGCTAGAGGCTACTGAGGTTCAAGCTCATATGCCACCTCCTTGAAAAAAAAGCCTACCAAAGGGACAGAGGGATTGTCACTCCTTTGCACAGTGCTGCTTTTTCATTAAACTTCTTCTTTGCAAAAGTTTTTCCTTCTATATAGCAACCATCTGACAACCATATGATAAATGCATCCTCAGAATTAAATCCTCACTGGAATAAAGCAAGCAATTTTTACCAAGTTCATCAGGGTTTATCTGGTTTACAAATTGCTAGAACATGAAGTGCTGGCATATCCAACCGGAAAGGAAAATTCTGCCTTACTTGAAAACCTTGCATTTGTCCATTGTTTTATCTTTTGCAAGCTATTTATCCCTTTAATTGCTGAATTACTGAAATTATCATAAGCTGAAGTAACCTCTAAAAAGGCTAGAACTTGCTTCTGCTTTAGAACTTCTGCCAGCATAATTGCCTTAGCTAGAAGCACAGAGAAAAGGGGAGAAGATAACACCACCTTTCTACTCAACACAGCTGTGCTAAAAGAAAATCCTGTGAGAAAGACACACTGGAAAAAGTCATTTTGCTAGGATAATTCAGTTTGTCATGGAACTGGGTGGTGTACTGACAGCAAAATATCTTTTTCAACAATGTGAAGTGATCCCCTGATACTCTGGAATTTGTCAGGGTAAGCTCTACCACCATGTGTTCACCTCGCTCTCAAGCAAAACCTTACGACACTATTAAAAAAAGGAGCAAAAAGCCCAGAACCAAGCAAGTCAGAGGTGGCACTGAACACCTAAAAAAATAAAGGCAACACAATGATTTTACACATTGCTGTTCTCAGTTTGGGGTCTTCCCAGAGACCTCCCTTCTTCCTACAAATTCTAAGGTTATGCATAAGTGGGATGTGTGGTCTCACTAGTGAGAGTGTTCAGATTACAGAAATGGGACCCATTAAACTGCTACTCAATTCAGCATTACCCAAAAGTAAAAGTGAATTATATACAAGGCCTTATGAGGATTCATCTGTTAAATGCTAGTAACATCCTTCACGATAAAAAGTGACCTAAGCATCAAACATATTTTCCCTTTAGATTTCAAGCCTTTGTCCTAAGAAAGGGTGAAAACACACCTTGTTCTTGGAGTCTGTCTAAGGAGTTATCACAGGAGTGGTACAGATTGCCTCCATTCATTTTAATGAGAGGTTAAGTGACCATAATTAAGCCTATGAAGTCAAGTGCTGACCTTTCCACTGCTGAGCCTCACATCAGAAAACTGCTGAAAGGATTATCCAGCCGTTCTTATTCACTTATACTTCTCTGACCTTTGAGTCCCCTGAAAAGTTTAGAAATAGAAGATCAGCACAGATATTACTGTGCAACAATGATGCAGCGAACACCGATCATGTAAACAGCTGTGAGATCTTCTGGTTATTTGGATAACTGAAGCACTTACTACTGTCCTTCAGAGTTAACAGAAGAGTGATGTTTATCGTATCATTAACTACAAAAATGTTGGACTCCCAAAAGCACGGGATTCAGTCCAGCAGTAGCAGCAAATGCAGCTAAGTTTAATAATCCAGTGCATTTGAACAACTCTCCTACTACTGCAGTGGTAACATCTGATGCTAAAACGTATGGCAAAATAGCACAGAAAGCAACTTCAAAACTCCACTCAGGAACAACACTTCATATGGATCATCCAAGTTTCCTCTGAATTCAAAAGAAAACTGCTGACACGTCTGATGTGCAAATAGGCTAACTACTGTGAATGTACAGGATACTCTAAAAGGGGGTTGCAGAGAAAGCATTTGCAAAAATGTTCCCACCGATGCCATCATTCAAGCAGCTAAATAGGTGTTAGTCTTAACGCTGACAAGGTCAGACTCCTTTTTACAGTCATCTCCACTAGATTTCTCAAAACAGGTTTAATTAAAAATAGGTCTGGATTCCAGAGGCTTGTCTACAGTTGTGTTCCCACAGGTACTAACACCTGCTACATGAGAACACTGCAGGAGGAGAAGGAGGGGATGTTGTTTTTTTTTTTTTTTTTAATTTCCCTGATGTTAATTCAATTGCAAAGTTTCCAACTGGCTTTTCTTTTTTTTTTTTTTTTTTTTATTTTCATTATAATAATTATAGATGTATTGGAGTAAGGAGAAAGGCTGCTGTATTTTATCTGGTTTGCAAAGATATAAAACTTGGGTTTAATTTAAAAAATAGAACAGTGTAGAAAAGTAGCATTTGATACACAGGGCCATAAGTCTCTAACTTAAACCTTTCTCACCACATTCCAAAAGGGGAAAAAAGGCAAGCAGGCTCTGGAATGGCAAGATATTGTTGATCCACAGCCTTCTATGATTTGAGGTATTTTTTTAGTGTGAAAATATTATGCTTGGACAGATCATGTATTTGTCCAGTTACCGCCTGAGAATAAAGTAAACAGCTCTGAATCTCCAAGAAATAGTATTTGGAAAAGAAAGGACAACAATGCTTACATGTGGAGCAGCTGGGGCACTAGTCTGACACCTAAGGGCATGTTGACTATGACTTCGTACACCTTCCACCTTTGAGACACTTGCAGTAAGTCAAAGGATGTGTGTGTTGTACTGGGACACATAAGGTGATGCTTTATGAAGCAGGGAAACATAACTGCTCATGAGAATAAACTCAATTTCATTCAGGTAAACTGCATGACAGCTGCAATGTCACACTGGAAAGAGCAATACTTCCACCTAGTGGGCAACAGAAAGATCAACCCAAGAGCTTCCAAAAACACATGTTTTCCCAGTCATAAGCAGTTTTAACTTGAAACTGGATTAATGAGAGAAAACACAGCTGCTAAAAATGGTGGGAAAGCCCAGCTACTGTGACTCATGGCAGATGAAACTAATTCTCATGAAAATAAGGATTTTACAGTGGTTACCAAAGACTTTCCTAAATTAGGCAGATAGTAACAATGGACTGCATGGGGCCTGTAATGGCCTGATCACACCATGAATGAGAACGAAGGCAAACCCTTTAGATTCAGAAATGACACTGGGTTTCTGGCTTTACCCACTATTTCAAGCTGGTGTGAACACAGAGCTGGGAGCTCATTGTCTGAGACATCAGAGCTAGTGATGAAAAGCAACAAACAAAAGTAAAAAGAGAAAGCAGGAGGAATAAAGAAACCGAAATGTTAATGGAATTAACAGACCACAACAACAATAGGAAAAAAACAGACCAAGGAGACCAGGAATGAGGTGAGGAAAAAACACAGACACCAAGCTTCACTGGCAAGAGTTTAGCAAACAGCCAGGATTCCCTCCCTGGACATGAAAAACACCATCAAAAAGTGGTCCCCTGACCCTGTTCATGGAAGAGATGGAAAACATGGCATTCCTTACGAACTTATTATGGTAACTACAGTGTAAGGCAGTAAGGGACTCTTGCTGTCCCATGTACTGTGAGACCTCAGCTACAGCGCAACAGGGTTCTGTGCATTGCCCAGATGACAAAATGGGAGGCTGGAGGAACAACCAAACTACTCCTGTGCACCTGCCTCCAATACCAAGCTTGTTTAGGTAAATCTCCACACCTGGGCTGACCAACCCTTAAGGTTATGGCAACTATTCCAGGCTGAGAGGCTTGAATGTGAAATAAATGTAAAAAGACACTGCCTTAAAATTCTTGCTCCAACAGAGAAGCAGCATTCTGCTTCCCACTCCTTCCCCCGGAGTATCTATGGGTTGCAGACTACCTCCTTCTCACCTCAGCAGAAATAGGACACAAGACTGCATTACAATGAAATAAAATTTGAGAACTGACTACAGTTCACTAGAGACCCATGTCTCCTTCAGTCTTGGGAAACAAGTTTCTAAAGGCAAGGAAGTCACTAGAGGAGGCTGTGGCAATGGAAAGTGCCTGCAACTTCCTACTAAAGGGAACAACACTCAGAGAAAGCAACTTGTGAGATACAACATCATCAATTCAAGCATTCACTTCCTAATCATACAGTCCTGCTCTCCAGCAAACAAAAACCTAGCACAGACAATCCAGAAGAGAGAATTTGCTCACCAAAGCCAACTCTTCCTTGAAAAAGTAATGTGCATTTTAGCCATAGTAATGTAAAATCCTCACAGAGATGAGGTTGCCTTTAACTTCAGCAGAGTAAATCAAATTAACTCATCTAAATATAACTGTTAGTTTTTAGTAACATTGCACTTTACACTGTTCTTTTAAATTAGCTAAGGGCTCTCTAGAAAAACACTCAGTCTTCACTTTTCTTTCTACTCCCCTTCTCAGAGGGGCTTAGAAAAAAACTTCTAAGTATATTTAAACTTTGAAATATTTTTTGTGCCTCTTGAGTTTGACCCCAAGTCCATATGAAATCTTAGCCAATCTTTAGGGTCACAGAGTGTTCCTCCAACACTGAATCCTTGTCCCAAGACAGAGTTAACAGTGACGTTGTGTTGCCCACTGCAATTTTGAGCTTATGCTTTTACAACCATAAATACCATCCCTTTAATATCATTTTGGTATGTGAAGGGGTCTTCTGTCACTGGTTGCACTTCTTTTTTGCATAAAGACAGGTAAGCCCGACAGAAGTTTAAACTATAAATTGGTCCTGTTATGAAAGAAATTTACAAGAACATGAAGCTCCTTTTCCACTGGGCAACCAATATATGTTTCAGAGTCCGGTTCAGCCACAAAGCAAACTTGTTTAGACACGACTAAAGGCTCTCCAAGGAATAAGCCTTAGTCTTCTCTGAAATTCAAAGACCTTTAATAAGAAGTTCCTTACCCTCACAATATATTCTTTCACTTACTGGACATTTCAGCAATCAACCACACAAGTTGTGAACCTTCCAGCACACAGAGTACAGGGTCAGCATGAAACTCTCGGGCAAAGCAGCACCCTATGACATCAGCCCACAACCTACAGACAGACCTCAAACCAACACGGGACTTATTTTGTTTGAATTGATCTATAGAGCAAGTCATTTAAATCTCTTTACATTCTGGAATGTGTTAAAGAAACTGTCACTATTAGAGGATTGGCAGAAATATACAGCCAACCAGCACAACTCACTGGCATTACTTTCAGCTTGGCTGGTTAACAGTGCCTTTCATGTTAACTCACCAGCTGTACATAGGCGACCTTGTAATCTGGCTTCTTCACTCTCTGATTCCTGTGATTCCTCTTGTTGTTTGCACCTGCAAGAATGAAGAGGATCCCACCTTTTACTTCCCAGGACTTCTGAGTTCTCCAAAGCAAGCTTGAAGGAGGGAGTTGGCTATCTCTGATTTATTGTTAAGAGGAATACTCTTCCTTCACTACCAGCACAGTACTACAATTATTAAAGTGTACTTTAATAAACTGGTAGACCCTGCTCTCCTCGTTTACAAGCAGGGAAAGAAGGCATCACCAGCCTGCTGCCACTGTGCCTTCAACACAAAGTCTGCAAAGAAGCAAGGAGAAAAGTCTCCCAGGTAGGGGCCAGGGGTGATAAACTGCCCTCCCAACATCCATAGCTTCAGGAAGACAAGGAGAAAATTACCACTTAAGTAGCCTTAAACTTGACAATTTTTACTATTCAGCTATGATCTGGACGTACTGTTTATACACCAGGATATTATATTCCACATCCAAACAAACTAAAGCACCTCAAGCTTCTCCAACCATGCTGGTCACAACTGAAGTGGGGAGTACAACTCACCCCCTTCATGTCAGGCAGATACTAAAGCTCTCAGATTATTAGGAGTTCTAATGCTCTTTAATTCCTGACTATAAAGCATCACCTAAAATTAGCAGTGGGGGACAAAATGGTTATAAGGACAAGCATGACTATTTTTCAGTGCTGTTTGGAACTACATGTGTTTGGTATTTATGACTTAATTTAATTCTGGTTTTCACATAAGCATATTACAGATGATACTTCCAGGGTTTTTCCTTCCTTTGTAAGTTAAGAGTTTTAGAACCTTATTTTGAAACTTTTTCTTTTATCCTTCATTTTTCAATACTACAAGTTTTTTTCCTATTCCTTTTAAAATCATTCTTTATCTTATCATCATAAACAGACAATTCCTTTCATAGAGTCACTACATGAAAAATCAAAAACCCAACCATCAAAGATGTCCTAACCAACAAGTCACTCTCCATCCAGTAATTACACTGCCTGGTAATCAAAAATGTAAACTAACATGAAAAAAAAAGAAAAATATTTTTGACTGTATCCAAACTGCAGTCAGAGAAGCTCTGGGGAAGGAAGCATTAATATGTAAAGGTGACATTATCTAAATTTATCTTATTTCAGTTAGAGATGAGTCTCTCTGCCTCTAAGTCAGAATTCAGCATAGGTTAAACTAGGAATGTTTTTTCTTTTTTTCTTGGGTTGTTTTTTTGTTGGGTTTTTGGTGGACATTCCAGTGTTTTTTTGTTCTTGTTACTGTTTCTAGGGGTTGGACAGGAGAGAAATACCACAAGTGGAAACATTCAAGTCTGTAGCAGAAATCTGGTAACAATAGGTGATAAAAACCTGAAAGTTTGTCAAGATGTTTTTCTGGCATTATCTACTGGTTCAACAGAGCATTTTTATTTGCTCTACAAACATTACCTTTTGTTAGACCATAACAGCTCCTGTGTGCACATGCAAACTAATATCAGCTCATTTTTTAAAGGAAGGCTACAGATGAATTGAAGTTTAGTTACTACTTCATGAAGCAGTTCCTTCTGAAGGGAGACACCCACTGGTCTCCCAAGTATCAACTACAAAAGCACAAGTTAAATAACTGGCAGGATGATCAGCCTTTTTAAATTCAGATTTTTCTTTTTAGAGTGAAACTTACATCCTCATTTAATCACAGCATTCAAATATGAAGTGGTGTGTGTTCATTTGAGGGGATGAATAAACAACTATGTTAACAGCTAACCACCTGGAACCCCTGCAACCAAAGTCTGCTGAAATCTAACAGACCTTTTAAAAGGTAAAAGTCTACTCTGGCTGCACAGGGATGCTGTATTCATCCCTTTGCATTACTCAACTGCACTTACCATACTGTATCCTGGTTCTCACAGCAGCTACAGGCACATTGTATATTCTTTCAAGGTAATTCCTGATATCCAGTTTTGTCATTCTAGGCAATAAAAAAAGCATTTTGGGGAAAGAAAGAAAAAAAACTGTAAATATTTAAACAAAATAAACTAGAGACTGGTTGATACTGAGGAATAAATATGTCTTCTTCTTGCTTTAACCAAGACACATTTATGACATTAAAGTGTAAACTCAATCTTGACCACACACTGCTACAGCGATTTATGATCCATAAACTGTAACAACTGTCAAATACTTTATCCTCTGTAGCCTCAACATTCAAAATGCCAGGTATATTCTGTGTTCAGCAGGCTTTCTCACTGCCCAACCTGAGACACCTTTATTCTGAGCAGAAGCTGCTGATCTTAGAGAACCTGCCACAGCCTTATGGGCTCTAATGTGTGCCAGCAAACTAGTCAGGCTGAAAGAGTCCTGACAAATAACTGGATACCACCTTGCTTACTCTGGATCAAATTCTAAGCACTTCCTTCTTCCCAAGCCCGTCCCTGGGAAGCTGAGCCTCACTAAGACTCGGGGAGAGGAGCCACGCAAAGCTCGTCATTAAATCAGTGCCCTCGTCGCCCTCTGCAAGGTCTGCCTGATGCAGGGGCCCCTTCCCTGACGCAGCACTCGGCCCTCCCAGCCCTCAGCCCACAAGGCCGGCTGCCGTGCCCGCACTCACTCCATGGAGACGCGGAACTGCACGGTGTCCTCGGGCTGGGGCACGCCGGGCCGCACCGCCAGCATGAAGAAGTTGGGACGGAAGATCCGCAGCTGCGGGCCGCCCCTCTGGAACAGCGGGTACCTGCGGGAACACGCCGCCGCTCAGTGACCGGCCGGCCCCCCGACCCTGCTGCCCCGACTGAGCCCCACCGGTCCCCACCGCCGCCCGTCCCGTCCCGCCCCGCTCGGCTCACACGGCCCTCCTAGCGCCCGCCGCCATGGCCGAGCCCCGGGGAAGCGGCGCCGCCAGAGCGGCTCCGGCGGGGCGGCGGCGCCCCCTGCTGGCGCGGAGGAGCGCGGCAGGGCCTCAGCCGGGCAGGGGACGCAGGGCCGGGGTGGGGGCGAGGGGCTGTGCCCAGCCCGGGTCACCTCAGAGTGAGAAGGACAAGGAGCCACGTGAGAGGGTCCCGCGGAACGTCACGAAGATGAGGAGGGGCCTGGAGCATCTCTCTTAAGAGAGAGACTGCGGGAGCTGAGGCTGTTGAGTCTGGAGAAGACTCGGAGGGGGTCTCCTTGTCGTGTACAAATATCTCAAAGGCAGGTGCCAAGAGGATAGTGCCAGACTCTTCAGCGCTGCCCAGCGACAGCACAAGGAGCAATGGCCGTAAACTGAAACAGAAGAAGTTCCACCTCAACACGATGAAGAACATCTTCACACTGAGAGTGGCAGAGCACTGGAACAGGCTGGCCAAGGGAGAATGTAGAATCTCACTCCTGGAGATATTGAAACCCACCTGGACACATTCCTGTGTCACCTGCTCTGGGTGACACTGCCTTAGCAGAGGGGTTGGACTGAACAATCTCCAGAGGTCCCTTCCAACCCTAACAGTTGTGTGATTGCATGAAAATCTTGTCTCTGTGGCATGCTGCAGTGCTGTCTGCCTGTGGTCCTGTCCTGACTCTCGTCCTCCATGCTGGTGAGACCCCAGCATAACACACACAGGGCTGATGGATCAGGTCCAGAGGAGGCCACAGGGATGCTGGAAGGGCTGGGACACCTCCCTTGTGAGGACAGGCAGACAGCTGGGGTTGCACAGCCAAGAAAAGGGAAGGCTCCGTGGAGACCTGATTGTGACCTTTCAGTATGTAAGAGGGTTACAAGAAAGACAGAGACTTTTTACCAAGGTATCACGTGACAGGACAATGGGCAGCTGTTTTAAACAGAGAGGGCAGGTTTAGATTAGATGCTGAGATTAAATTCTTTACACTGGGAGGGTGGTGAGGCACTGGAACAGGTTGCCCAGAGAAGCCGTGAATGCCCCATCCCTGGTAGTGTTCAAGTCCAGGCTGGATGGGGTTATGAGAAGCCTGGTCTAATGAGAGGTGCTCCTACCCATGGCAGGGGAGTTGGAACTATGTGATCTTTCAGGCCTCTTCGCACCTAAACCACTGATGAGTCCATGACACCTCAGCACATGCCAACAGAGAGACAACAGTTACCAGAAACAGAAATTTGGAAACATGGGAGAGACTCTAATGGACTTACCTCCACCAGGGCAGTTCAAGGGTTGGCAAAGACAAGAGGCCCTACAGAACAGCTTGCATCTCAAATTTAGTAACAGCTACTCATGTTTTGACATCTACACTGGATTAACCAAGTAATTCACACTTCAGTATTGGACTTTAATATTGTATGCAGGCTAACAGCCTCAATAAATATTTTAATGTAATATTTGAATAAATCATTCTCTATTGCACTCATCTGCATTTAATAAAAGCTATGTGCTAAGAACTACCACTTCTGTAGATTTGTTCCTTTATTCCCAATTCTTTGATTCACTTCATCACTTGAACTTTGAAGTCAATTTCAACTACATTTGGCAGCCAGTTTATGAGCCCCCTGAGAACAGTCGGCTCTTGGTATCTGCCTATATGATGGCTTAAAACAGGCCCCCAGTCCTGAGTCTTTGCTGATGACACTGAGCCTCTTCCCACTTGGAGAGACAGATCAAATGATAAGTTTGGACCAACTCCCAAATCCTTGGAAAATGGGAAGGCATTAAATAAAATACAAAACACCATTCCAGAGGGCTGTTATTGGAGTAGGTACTGGTTGTGCTTTATTTACAAAATCCAGAGATTTGTACAAAGCAATCTACAGGACAGCATAGGACTGGTATCAGAAGGATAAGGGACATGCTCAGCAGGAATTGAAGATGCCAGCAAGGAGTCATCCCAGTTCCACAAGGAACCGCTTCCCCTTGCCTGAGGAAGCCACCAGACCCCTCCAGGAAGAAAAGCAGCAGCAATAGCCAATCCAGGCTGATGTGATTTTTTGTTATCATTGAGGCATAAGAACACAAGGGATCAGTGAAGGAGGAAAGAGGAGACCAGCAGGGGTTCAGCACACCATTAAAGGCCATCCTGCCTGGTGCTTTACTTCCAGCGCCCACCAACCTTGCCCTTGGCTCCTGCCTTCTTGCTGCTACAATGCAAAAGGAAAGAAAAACATGTCAGCATGATGGAAGCAGAGGGGGTCTGTGGCCACTCTGCATTTCTGACTCTTAGGTTAGGTTTCAGCTGCTTTCGCTTCTCACATGTTGGGCACACCTGCCATTGACCACATCCTAAGAAAAATATTGTCGATATTGTGGAAAAATATTCCTCCGGGGCTCTTAGTGTGAAAGGTAGGATGTTCATGCCTGAAAGAGATGGACCCTTCCAGACTCCTGGATTTTCAGGGTAGAAATCTAGGTGGTCTCCAAACTAAGCAACAGGTCTATGCAGGCACAGACTTGATATTTTCTGAATATCTGAAATCTGCTGTGCTCTGGATTTTAGGATTTAGAGCTCTGTCTAGAGAAATTTGCTCAGTATGAAAGAGCTCTAATCAAACTCCCCAGATGCTCCATTCAGTAGTAGAGGCAACAAGTTGAACACTAATTTAAATACAACTAAGAAGTGCTTTGCTCTAGCAGAGTGGTTATTTATATCATGAGAATAAGAGCCTCCAAAAGAATTCAAACAACTTTTTAGGCCTGATCTCATATCAGTATCCCTGTCTTGTTCATGGTGTTCATGGGAGCACTCCAGCTACACTCCCCATTCAAAGCACCTGACGCAATCTCTATCCTGGAGTTCTTGCACACAGAAGGGCAATCCTACATGCAAGCCACTTACCTTCTGCCTGAGATGCCTGAACTCAGAATGAGGCTGGGCAGGAAGTTAGTTGAGTTAGATTCTGCGCTAGTTCCCATTAGCAGCACCTTGGTTTGTGGGGCTTGGTACACCCACAAACCTTTCCAGCTCACACACACAATGATGAGGCTGCTTCTTGAACCAAAGTACATGCAGAGTGTGGGGCTGGGGACCAAGCACAAGGTGGTGGGGCCTTGCTGCCAACAGAGGCCTTTCTTCAGAACCACTGGTTCCTCCAGGGAGAAGAAAAACATGGGGACATGACATCTGGGGTGATTTTTGTTGTGTTACCCCATGGATCGGTTCAAGAGCACCAGCCATATTTACAGAAGGATGTAGCACAATGACAGACACACACACATAGTGGATACTTTACCTTTGACCAAGATAGGCTTGGTCTATTTTAAAAAATTGATGGTTTACATAAAGAGAATATGCGCTTTCTGTTTATCTTAAATTAAGCTCTATGCCCCTTTTGCCAGCCTTTCTGAAGGTTCAAAACCCAGTGTAGGAACTGCATAGCTCCTCAAACAAAGACAGACTCCTTTTATGTCCACAAGCACCTGTGACGTTTGATGTTACACCTAACCTTTAGAGTGTGCTTAAGGAGATTTAATAAAGTCTGAAGCAAGAGACTCATTTGATCCTTGTATAACACGCTGGCAGGCACTGCCTTGGAATTATAGTGTCTAACATGGATAGAAACTTAAGCACACAGAAATCTCACCAGCTCTGGGCTTCTCAGTGCAACATTTTCAAATGATGGCCTGGGAGAGTATCATGTCTTTTGGGGGAACAAGCAGGCCTGTTGTGGGTGGTGTGGTAGCACCCCACAAGAGCAGGAGCACCCAGACTCCAGGAGCCATGGCATCCTTCTGCAGCTGCACATTCTGCTGAGGTTTATCAGCCACAGCTCTGTACAGAAAATACCACGGGAAGGCCAAGCCTTATGTTTGACATTACAGACAACCAAACCCCCAGTGTTACATTCATTTGGTAAGCCAGGGCATCTTGGGGAAGTGGGAAGGCAGTAACTGGTCACTCCTGTCATCCAAAGATATCACCAAAGACCACTGCTTCATTCCAGGTATGACTTTGCTAAAAAGATACAGATGCACAGAGAAGAGCAAACCCACCACTGGAGACCTCTCCTCCCTTTCTGCCCTGCAGTTTCTTCTCTGTGAGTGTTAGTTTTCTGCATGTGAATACCTCTGGTATCTCATAAATCCATTAAAAACACCTAGAATAAAAATATGAGACTCAAAAAAGTAATGAAATAGTCTTGCAGTGAAGGAAAGTGGGAGAGAGATGATGAGTGAAAAGAACTCACAACAGAAATCCCATTATGTTAGTCTTGTTACACATCATTCTTTATAAACTTAGCAACCACTTGTTTATCCTTCATAAACTAGGGCTGTAGTCCCTCAAGTATTCAAAGCACCTCAATCAGGTGTTTGAAAAACCCAACAATAAGCAGAGGAAATTTTTGAAGGTATGGTGTAAAGAAACATGATTTGTTCTTGTTAGGTGTTACATTCACTTCAGTTTCCCCTTCATTTTCTCAATGTGAGGCAGGATGGGAGTGGCCCTTCCATCTCTAGCCCCATTTCATTGCAACAACAAAATGTCAGTGTTGAGGCTGAAGTGACACATTTGAACACTGAGAAGATATCCCCAAGCCAGGAGCTAGGAAGAGGATATATAAATACTTACTGCTTCTGGGCCTGATCGATCCGGTTTCTGAGGGTGACAATCTGCAAACAACATACATGACCAGGGTTTTTAGAGACAAAGAAACCTTATTCCCTCAAGGAGAGTAGCATTTTACCTGCTGAAGTGCTCAAAACAGGCGCCTGTAGGAGGAATTAATACTTGGAAATAAAAGCTCACCCACGGTTGAAGGACAGAAATGTTACTTCTTGGCAATAAATCTGCAAACCAACTTCATAGGGACAGAAGAGCTAGAATTTTATAACCCTTACCAGAAGTGTTTCTACATATTGAAATTAATCTCCCATGGACTCGCGTGTCAAACTGCAGGCATGTAAACTGGAATTGAATATCACCTTGGCCAACTGGAAAACTCTCGGATGCCTCCGTCACCTTCGTCTCTCAGTGTCACCTTCTCACTCTTCCCTTACTCCTATGCATCAAGTGTTTGTGTAAACCCAAAGATGTTCAGTGATCTTTGGATGGGGACCTCAGGAATGGAAGATGGGTATCACATTCTGCTGGAATACCTTTTGCTGGCTGGCAGAGCAGAAGGTGAGGAGCTTGCAGCACTCACCACTTTCCCAGCCACTCATTTAATAAGAGAAGATTACCTGATGCATAGGATCATAGGAGAGGAAACACCTACCTTGCATGGGATAAACACATTATATAGCCTGACTTAGTAGCGCTGTTTGGTCTGTAGGTCTGGACTCATTACTGAAATCCTGGGACTCATGTACTGGAAGAGCCTACAGTACACTAGGATGTGATAAAGACTTTTGCCCCTTCATCTTCTAATTTGTAACTGAGTCAGTGTTCAACTTAGTTTTCCTGGACTGAAGAAATGCCCTTGCCATGACATATGCTTTGCTTTTGGCACAGTTCAAAATTCTGCACTGGCTCTGCCAGTCCAAGAATTGATGACCTAAAATTTAAATATTTAAAGTTGCACTTGACATTCTCCACGTGCAAAAAAAGAAAAACAAAAGTCATACATTCCAGTTGTCCCAAGAACTGGTAATTCCTGGCTCACGTCTTCCCATGGCAAACAGAAAAAATATAAGAGACTGAAATATTACCAGGAATAGGACAGCACAAGCAAGGAAAGATCAACAGATCACTTGCTTTTGTACTTACTTGTGGAAGATTTAGTATTTGTCACAGCAGTTTAAATTGCTATTTTCCAGCCAAATATCTTCCCCAAGTGTTGAGGAGAACCAGTTGTCTTAGTTTGACCCAAGCACTTAAGACTTACCTTCAGTCATAAACCTTATGATATGACTATGACACTCACTCTCCAATGAAGCACCAAAGAGCAACAGACACTAGAGCTAAAGAATGGCTCTATTTCTGTGTCCTGCTTCCTTCCTTTTTCTCTCCCTTGCATCCTTGCTTGTGTCTCCTTCATTCTCTTTCCTATTTTCACTTACCTTTCTCCTAATTTTTTCCTCCTGTCATCCTCCCTTTATTCTTCCACTTTTCCTCTCCCAACTTAGTTGTGTGTTTTCCTTCTGCTTTGCTCATTCTTTGTGCTTTGTCTCCTTGCTTTTCATCTGCAGGCACCCACCTCTTTGTTTATGCAGAGGTCTCATTACCATAGCATGTACCCCTCCCCTGGCAGGGCCTTATTTCCTGTTTTCCACACCCACTTGGCCTTTATCATTAAGCTAGCTCTCTGCAGTATTCTGGATCTAGATAACCATGTGCCACAAGGTGGAGAAGTTTTCCAAACCCATACTATTCTCTATACACTGTAGTCCAAGCTATTACACATGTATCCCTGTTTCTACATGTACCCCAGGTGCATCAGGGTGATGCTCCCATGCATGCAATACCTGGTTTTGGACACAGAGTTTTGGATAAGGAATTATTTTAAGGTGCTCTCAGTAGATTGCATGCTCAGTTCTTTAAGTAAATCCCTGTTAAACTCTTGACTCTTTTCCTAAATTACCACTTTCCATCTTTTCAAAGAATGGAAAGGGAGAGAAAAAGGAAGTGAATGGAAGACACAAGATCCATTTTTCTCTTTTCTCTCTGCACTTGGAGCCAAGTTTCAGCTCCCGTCTGGTGCCGGCTCTGACCATGCGGCAGGCTCATGCATTTGGTAGCCTTTGCTGCTGCTGTTAAACAGGCAAGTTCATTGTACTTACAACTTGGAAAGCTCCTGCAGCCTGCAACGCATTGTTAAAATCTAAGAGAGATTGAGATAGTTACATTGGTGTTGCTCACTGCCTGTCAGCATGTGTCTGTGTGACTGGGAATTAAAAGGAGAGTGAAGCAGAGATCCAGCAGGATTTCTCAGCCACTGAAACCTAACGCGGGTGAGTGCCGCCCTATCTATCCAGCGACTGTGTGAAGGAAACACGCCCACTTTCTGCTACCATATGACACTTCAGTCAGATGCTCCTCTCTGGAGACAGTTTTCAGTAACTCCAGAGAGCTCAGGCCACAGAAAATCTGGGATGGAATAAAACTTACAACGTTCAAGTTTGAAATCAAAGATGGATCTAAAAATATTACTTTGCAATGGAGGTGTGTGAACTGAGAGTTTTCAGGCCACAGTTACCTATGGATAAACAAGAATGAATAATGTTTCAGAAGAGGGCAGGGGGTCCATTTTCCATTGGGATTGCCTTTCCATGGGGCACTGAAAACTTTAGAAGTGATCTATTCAATTTTAGCCTAAAATGTGAAATCCCGTTCAAGTATGTATGTTCGGGGAATGTAGTTCCAAGCATTTTGCTGCATAAATATTGCAGAGGGTCATTGGAGATCCAAATCATGTCACAACATGACTTTTGCCAGATGAATCAGAGAGATTTTTACATTTTGGACCCAGTACCATTAGCAAAATGGCTTTTCTACTCACCTCATATTTTTTCCTCTTGATCTGCTCTGTAAAATCATACTTTTCAGTCTCCAACTGATATAGCCAGTCCCACAGCTCCTTAGCTTTGTCCCTGAGGGAAGACGGAAGAAACACATGGCATCAGATATTTTCCTTTGTTTTCACATTAATAGTGAATTTTATTTAATGCCACTCACACATCTTCCTGTAAACCCCCTGTGTTCTCTTAAAGCTACTCATCATTTTCAAGGTCACATTTTTGTCACCTTCAAGTCTTTTAGACTTGCAGTCTTGTATGTGTTACACATTAACATAATTCCTCTAATTTTCCCCCTAACTCTTAATAAAAGATAAGACTGCAGTGGAATCAGACAAGAAGGAAGGAGGACTCTGAAAGTCACCCAGATAAGCAGAGTGGTTGCCATTGTGCAATCTCATCTGTGTCAGGGCTGAGGTGAGCCACTTTCAATCATTTGTAAACTCCAACATTTGCAGTCCAGTGTCACTATAGGACACAAGAAAGCACGACACGAGCTGTTGCTATTGTCACAGTAAAGAGACTACTTTATTTTTTCTGACTCCAGCATTTATAGTTTTCCAAAGGTGACAGTGGATTGGAGGGTGAAAGTGCCACCTCTCCAACGACACTGAACAAACTACTAGTCCATCAAACTTCTCCTCCTCTATGAAGGAATGCAAAACAATAATTTATTTACAGAAAATTGTGTGAGAAAGTTTGTTACAAGAATGTAAACTCAGAAGGCTTTAGAAAATCTTAAAAAATCAGGGCGACAGTCCAGACTATCATCTGATGACTTCTCTGCACCAGGGTACTTAGCTTCCAAACCTCCAGCCTTCATGGAGATCCTATTCATACCTTAGCAGCATTAACTCACCCCTGGGAATGCTACAGATACCAGTCTGTAGGCTTGTTCAGCTAATTCCAGAGCTAGCCCTGTGAGCAACTAATCCTAATTAGCAGAATAGGCTAACAGAGCTATGCCAGGAGCACAGCTAGAGGGCTACCAAACCATTTCAACCCCTCCCTACATTCCCATTTCTCCTCCATTCTCCAGGTTAAGCAAGGGCACAATTTAAGTGTGCCCCATGATGAATTTCAAGGAAGGCCCCCTCCTCTACCTCATTTTATCACCAGAGAAGACTCCAGGATAGTAAAACCAAAAATCAGTGGATTACATTCCATAAATTAGGATAAACATGTTACCTCAGCTTGTCTTCATTAAGGTGGTCAATGTTCAGGGGCTTGCGCCTCTCAGCCAGGACCTTTTTCTTCGTCTCTCTAGCTGTTTGCTTCTTTCCTCTCTTCTGGTCAGCCTATTTTCAGAACACCAATTAACGTCAGACTGCAGAAATTAAGCCTGAATAAAACAATTGCAACATTGGACCTTTTCCTCAACTTCTAATGAAGACTGTTCCCAGTCAACTTAATGGTTAAATGTTTTCATATTTCTTTCATCAATCCATGATTTTTACCTTAGCCAGATAACTGCTGTATGTTGCACCCATGGAGGACAGAGCCTTCTTCTTCTTCAGATCATCCTCAGCTTTTCTCTTGGCATCTTCCTCCTCTCTCCGTGCCTTTTCCTCCTGTGGAGTGCAACACACAAAACAAGTGACTCCAGGACAGACTCCCAGCTTCCCCAGCAGCCAGTGTCCGTGCAGGGAATGTGATCAGAGAAATACATTGATGAGAATTAGCAACTCCTGTTTTCTGCCCTTGCTTTAGAGAGTGGTCATTTCACCTCTGGACTGAGGCAGGCAGAACCTGTAGTTTTTCTGTCTCTAGAGATCTCTCCAGTTGGATGCAGGGACAAGGAGAGGGAAGCAAAGACACTTACCGCAAGCCTTGCCTGACGCTCCTTCTCCTTCTCAGCCCGGATTCTCTGCTGCTCTGCTCTTTCAGCTCTACGCTTCTCCTGCAGGGAGCAGTGGCAGAGGCATTTGATCACCACCGTGGCTTTACCTGCCTCCACTGCTACACCCCACTACTAAGAGCTTTGCTTCATTGAGTGTGAGCCACCTTCTCTCTTTCTAGAGCATGCAGAAGGGTCTCTGTGCAATTCTCAGATATAAAACAAGGGGCTAAGAGAGGGGACAAATGGGGGGAGAAGCCATTTGATGATGACTTGAGTAACTTCTTGTACATGACAGCACAGCTTTCTGTCAAAGTCTGACAGCAGTTTCAGCTTCTCATCTACAGATGATCTCTCAATCTAGTACAGGGAAATGGAGTACAAGGACTCACAATCCTCTCCTTGAGGGCAACCAGCTCTTCCTCTTCCTTTCTTCTGGCTTCAAAGTGGCTGTCAATCAAGGCCTGCAGTTCAATCAGGTCTTTGTTCTGCCTTTTCTTTTGGATGTCCTAGAAAAGCAGGAAAACTCATTAAGGCCATATTGCTCCAGTATTATGTCCTGGACATTCCCAGCACCCTGCATGCACGGAGAAATTAAAGTAGAAAATGTCTGTAGATTTCCATGGAAATCTATGCATTTCCAGTTATGCAACAGTCAGGAGCCCAGAAGTGTAAAGAATCCAAATCTCCCATTTCGCTACACCCTATTTTATCCCTGACTTTGCTTACACACCTATCTTTGCATATACTCAACTGCCTCCTGTTTGCTTTGTAATAGAAATATTACCTACAAAATATTCCTGCATTTTGGGTAAAGCAAATATTTCTGTGGAGCTTTTCAACACCAGGATTTCCTCATTTTTCTATCAACGTTCTAGGAAGGTGTTTGGCTCTCTACTTATAATTGTAATTTTAGCTAATGTTTCTCAGCAACAGATGACAGTCTGCAACTTTAAAGGCATTTGCAACAATGGGACAGAGGATCTGAGATCCCTAAAACACTTTCTTTCTCCTCATAATGGCTTCAAAGATTCAAGGAGATAAACAAAAAAATAAATACATGACTTTAGCTTAGTCACATTATCAGTGAATGCATTCAGACAGTTTCAGGGAGCAGAGAGTAGCCTTTTGCTGAAATCAAATGACAAATCAACCATACTTTTGTCTTTGCCTTTACCCTCAGCAATATCCAATGCAGGAGGAGTTATGTGGGTTTGCACTCATGTCTATTATCAGGTACAACGGACTAACACAGCCAGTCTCAGGAATACTTACATCAAAATCTACTTTTTCACCCTCTGGTATTTTAGGAGCAGTTAGTCTGCAGAGAGTCAAAAACAATAACAAAAAAAAAAAAACAAAACAAAAAAAAACAAAACAAACAAACAAACAAACAAAAGGATTTTAACCTTAAATAATTTGCAGCTTTTTAAATAGCCTATCCCACCCTGCCCTCAGGAACCATGCTGACAAGAATGAATGCTGGTGGAGATAGGGAGGGGTGAAAGAGTACATCAGTGGAAAACTACTCCAGAAAAGTCCTAAGGACCATTGTCCTTCCTGGAAGGTCATGCAGGGCAGAGAGTTATCCCTAAAACTCCTCTTTATTCCCAAAGCCTGTGGTCATTCCGTACCGCACGGAAAGATGTGTTTATTTGTGAGTCTGCTTGTGCAGGGCTGTACACTCCATCCTGGGCAGCTGGCAGAGTGAGAAGGGAAGGTGCTGGGGCCCAGGGCCAGAAGGTCCATGGGAAACCTTAGCAAAGCTCAACTCAGCCCAGCCCAACATTTGCCATTGTCAGTAACCCTGGATGGAGAGGGCAGTTTCCCAGCCATGGCCTCTCAGAGGATTTACTGTGGAGCTGCCTGTATTTTGGGATACTGTGAGCCCTCTGCATCTCAGACAGTCCATGAATTCTCTGACTCTACCAGGAACAAGTCTTAAGGCCCAGGCCAGTAACTGCTGCTAAGGCATCCTCTGAAGGAAGCAGACATCTTGGAACAGCATGCAGGAATAAACAGATGGATGTTGTATGAGGGAGAGCTGCACAAAGGCTTCTGGTGGCCATTTGCCTAATAGAGAATCTAAGGGCTTCTGCTAGATCAGGAAAATGAGCCCAGGGTTTTGAAACCCTGTCCATCATACTTACTTTATTCTGGGCTTCTCCTCTGTATTTGGAAGGATGTAGCAAAACAGGAAAGGAAAAGGAGGAAGAAAGTTAAAACAACAGAGATCACGCCAGCTGCTAAAGTAAAAGGAGGGAAGGGAAATTTAATCTTAGGGAAAACATACAGAGAAACTGGTTAAATCTCAAGCTCTTCCAAAACTAATACACACATTCACACACCCCTTTTGCTGGTTTACCCTCGAAACAGAATTTGGCAGAAAATAATCAAGAGACTGTATAAAAGTGCCAAATGTAGCATCTGGAAAGCAGTGATTTTATGTAAATGCAAAATTATTTTTCTCAAATCATCCTGACCAAAGCTCTATGGAGGCCAGCTGGGCTGGAGGGTAGAAGAAAATGATGCTTTTTTCAATCAGCACTTTTTTTGTTAAAGTTAACTCGAATTCAAAATATCATATCTCAGTGATAGCCAGGCTCCACCAGTTTTGTTCAAATGCCTCACATGGAGTCCAGGAGGGCAAAACCTTTATGACACACATTTTCTCCAGGTTCATTGGCTTCCAAGACATCTTAGGGCACGTGTCCCTGAGATACCTCCATGCCATGGGGATGGTACTTATTCTTCTGCACTGTGTGATGCTCCTCAAACCCAGCTTGGAAAGGCCATTCTCTCTTAGCAAGCATCCTCTCCTGCTGCGGTACATGCAAAATTCCCATGGGCATTAATGGGAATTATGTTTTCATCTCCAGGAGAGGCATACTGCCCTGATAGGCAAGCCAAACCATCACAGAGACTGCCAGCCTGGGCCCTCTGGCAGTGAGCATTGTTCCCTTGAAATAAGTGACCTTTCCCTGGCTCTCAGAAATGTGCTGGTCTCATGAGTTACTCGCTTAACATTTGTGCTTGTGGTCAACTCCCCTCCCTGCTATTCTTTTTAAACTTCAGTTATTAACTCCAGCTTAATGCCAGCAAGTTCAGTGCTGTTACTCTCACAAACAGAAATAAATAAAACCTATGTACTTATTCTGGCCCATTCTCTCAAAGACCCAGGTTGGCTTTCATAACCACACACTACATTTGAACTTTCAGGGATGCTTAGGGATTCTGCAAGACAAGATTCTGCCTGTGTTGGCTCAGTGGGAGGAACTGAGGTAAAAAAGCTTACAGCCTACTGAATCTGGTAAAAAAAAATTTAAAAATTGTAAAGTAAAAGTAAGAATAACTGCTTCAGTAGCAGGTGCATGAACCCTGTTATTGATATCATAATTCAAAAAGATATTAAATTTTTTCAAGTGCTTATTTTTATCCAGTAGTTTGGGGACTGATGGTGGAGATTTAGAATAGCAAATAGAAAAAAAATAGGAAAAAGAAAATGAAATATTATAAGAGGGGAAAATAGCAAAAAACTTCCACTGGAAAAAATTATTGAGGCAATCAGATGTAAGGGTGTTGCATAAGAAAAAATTGAGAGAGTGGTTGGAAATGGGTTATTGAGATAATCAAGAGAAAAGATGTGAAAGATGGGTAAAAGAAATCAGAAACCAACATTTCCTTTTTTTCACTCTTTCCCATACAAATTTCATTAATTCATAATTTTAGGGGGTAGACTTTTCTCATTTACTGCAAGAACACTGCATGCCAAAACATTTTTCAGTTGAGGCTTCCAGATGCCAGAGCAATGCTAAGAAAATAAACAGCATGTAATTACAAATGTGTTTTAGACTGCTCCACTATAAAGGAAGTCCCAAATCACTCCTGAAGAAAAATACCATTAGCCAACAGCGTGCTTTTCTATTCCTCCACTTATTTTTTTGTTTTGCTTTTCAAATAGCCAGTGAGCTTTTTAACATGTTAGCTAAATTGCTTTTTACCTAGAGAGAGGAAAAGTAATTATAATTAACCAGTCTATCAGGTATGTTATTTACACAGGATTCCCTTCCTTCATGACATACCCAGATAATTTTAATAGACATTCCTGTTTGGCTTAAAGCTGCCAGTTAGTAACACTTCAAAGAGAGGGGGGAAAATAAGAGTAGACAGGAAATGACTGGTTTTGTTTGTTGATCTTGGTTGCCAGGATTGACACCTGTCTGTCAATAACTGTGTGAATTTGGTCTCAGCTGCCACCAACAAACAATTGTAACAATGAAAAAACAAGGTTAGTTCTTGAAATAAGAAATTGTAGTTAGAATTTTTAAAGGTACCTCCAGAAAACCAGAAAAGGGGTATTTTATTAAAAATTAAACAGTAAAAAATTCTATCCTCTGCAGTGCATGACGCAGCCTTTGTCCATACTGTATGAACCAAAAGCAGTCCAGGGATAGGATTTATTTTGAAATGCCCCTTCAAGACACCAAGGCAAGGAACTGGGCCAAAATTTGCTGACCAGCAGGAATTGTCATAGCAAATTCCTGTTCCTATGGCGGATTTTGACTGACGTTCCCGTCATTCTGACTGTGAGCCATGGGGCTGAGACAAAATCCCTACATAGAACCCTGCCAAAAGAAGGCAAGAGACACTGCAAATCCAAGTTCACTGCCCTGGTGATTAGAGAGTCTTTGAGTTTCTGGTTTCCAAAAGGCTTTGTGCGGGGAGAGGATACACCACCAAAATACCACCACACTGCTTGCTCCTGCCCAGTCTTTAGATATACACATGGTGCTCTCCTTCTCTGGGAATCCATCTGAACTGCCTTTATTTCACTCAGAAATCCCTAAACACCCTCCCTTAATCCCACTTCTCAGAAGCAACATATCTAACTCACACTGTGTCCTTGGGAAAAGAAGGAAATCAATATGCTATTAAAAAGAAAAGAATGAGAAAGAGGGGGGGTCAGGAAGGTCCTCAGGATACTTCCCTATATTAAAAAAGAAGCCTGAAAAGCAAGCAAGAAAATTAAAACAAAAGAAGAAGAAGAACAACAAAATCTACAAAAGCAAAACAAGGAAACATAGAAAATGTAGGGTGTTCTAGGGGCTGGGGCAGTCAAAAAGAACCAAGTTACTTCAACAGCCTCTAAACTTCCATGAGAACTTTCTATATGCTTAAACTGGCCAGGGAGGGGCTAAGTTATCTTCTACAAGAGCAACACTGACCTTGCATACATTTAGTTTTCATCCTTTCATATGAGTCTTGTCCCTACCTGTGTGCTCCAGCACCCACACAACCAAGTATTACAACCAGGCTATATTTAGCTCCACCCATCTGAATAGATGTCTCACGTTTAGCACAATTGTAAGTGCATGCCTTGAGCAAAAGTTTACATTTCTGTAGATTCAGGCCTGGAGCCCATGACCACCTAAGTCTGTGTGAGGGATGCATGTCTATGCAGGGCTCAGTTCCATTTTCAAATATGCCACTATGATTTATGAGATTCTTTCCTGAATTCTGGAGATAGAGACATTTTGCTGATGAGAGCTAGGACACAATAGATTCTAGCTAAAAGACAAGTCCAGAGCAAGCTTCTAGAGCTTGATTTTCACCATCTACTATCCTAATGAGGATGTAGAGGCTTCTCAACACACTAATGACTCCCTCAGGGTGACTGGATATGCACAGTGAGCGATTCTTTGCAGCAGAGATGTTTTGGCCCAGTTCCTGAATTTAAAATAAAGTGAGGAACAAAAACAGACATATAAAAGAGAGTGAGATGTTTACTATTGTTGTCCTAAAACAATACTGAGCTACCATCATTGTATTCACCTTCTTCATTGGCTGTAGGTTGGAGGACAAAAGAAAAAGAGAAGAAGCACAGTAGTCAGTCCACAACAAGCACTGTTCTAAGAGGACCTGTCCCCACTCCCTCCCTATTATGCTGGGAACCTTGGACTCTCCAGAGATGGAACAAGAAGGAAAAACACTGTTTTGGTGATTTGACTTGGCTAACAAGCGTCCCTTTCTCCATGTTCACTGAAATCCATCTAGAAAAACCATTTCCCTCCCATACTCTCTTTTCTCTTGAACAAGGTCAGTGGTTTTGACACTTTCCCCAGCACTGAAAGAGAAAAAGGATGAGGGTCTGTAGGCACACCACATACCTTCCTCATGAGCTTCCTCTGCTGTGTTGTCGTGGTGCAAGCAGTGATGGAAAGACAGGAAATAGAAAGAAAAAAAAAAAAAAAAAAAAGAAAAAACCACAGTTATTTAAAGCTCTTGGAATCCTGAGAAAGAGACCAGGAGAAAAAATAAAGGAATTTGTGAACTAAGGCAGGCAGAAAACTGGCGAGACTATCAGGACTTGAAAATGCTGTAATGTTAAAGCAGCAGTAAGCATTGAGGTTAACGGAGAAGAGGGCTGCAAATGATAATTGTGGTTAGTGTCTGTTTCTCTTGTTTTCTTCTCTTCTACCAGCCCAGGACTCCTGTTCTCTCCCTCTCTCACACACATACACACTTCTGTGTTGCACCTAGGTAGAGTAAACCAGAAGTCATGTCACATACCTGGCTCATGAACTTCAGGTGTG
This sequence comes from Vidua chalybeata, assembly GCF_026979565.1. Classification (NCBI taxonomy): domain Eukaryota; kingdom Metazoa; phylum Chordata; class Aves; order Passeriformes; family Viduidae; genus Vidua; species Vidua chalybeata. The sequence goes on along the minus strand of NC_071535.1, from coordinate 47,270,801 downwards.
AAGTGTCATGGAACAAGTTGCGATAGACAACAAGAGAATGAGAACAAGAAACCTGTTATTTCACACACCAAAAGAGCTTCTGAGCCAATGGGGAGGAGAGGCAGGGAGGAAAAGGGGAGCCAAGGATGAAGTTAAGAAGTAAACAGGTAAAATATTTACATTTGAAATAACACATAAGGAGAAGTCACAGAACAGGAAAGGTAAAAGAGGCAGATTTATGATAATAGTGCAGTGCTTAAAAAACACTTCTAATCATCATATGGCATAAAGCACAACCTGACAGCACAGTGTACCGAGGTTTACCTTGATTGGAAATATGCACATGAACATAGCCAGCATCTCAAAGCGCTATTGAACCCGTCCTTTACTACAGCAGTATTTCAGCCATTTGAAATAAATGCAGTGTGGTTCAGAAACCTGCTGAAATACCTGCCATAACTCATCATCAACGTTCAGCTAACTTCCAAAGAAGCTCAGTTCCCTTCTAGATCTATGGGTCAGGCCATTTTCTTCCTTGAAGACAACATTGATATCTATGTAAATGTACTGCTGCTCTTCAAATCCATTTGCAATGTAAAATTACAAACAGATTACTTCATAGGAAGAAAATGTTCATTAGACATCTGTGCAGGTCTACATGTCATTCTTCTGGGTTTTGGCAAAGCATGAATAGATCAGCAATGTGAATTTGCAGGGCAGATTTTGCTTTTCAGCCATACACACACACCACCAAATATTTTGCAAAGCAGGCATAAAAAACCCATGAACTCTCACAGTGTCTATATTCCTCATGTACAGTCAATAGGTCAAATTCTGCCCTGAGAATTTAAATAAATCCTTCCCTAGAGGAAGAAATATTCATTCTCATATCACAGGGCAGAATTTAATGCATTCCACAAGGAGACTTTTTGCTGAGCTACCCTTTCATAGTAGCATATGTGTGTTGCCCCAGTTTCTAGTGAAATTTTTATGCAACGAGTAAGTTACCTCCACCTTACTGCTGATTACACTTTACTGAGAAAAAATATTAAACTATAATAGAACCACCCCAACGGCATGCAAATTATAATCCATCCTTAACTGATCAGTTGTTATCCCCTGTCACCTTGTATTCACTTCTCACACACACCATCCCAGACACCAGGGAGTTTAGAAGTTAAATCACATACCTGGAGGGGGGGCTTCATTTAGTAGGATGTGTCAGGGGAAAAACACAGGAAAAGAAGATAAAAGAATTAGAAATAAGTTATGCAGGAAGGGACCACCTCAAACTTTGGTAAGACTGGGTTGGAGAAGTATAATTTGCAGACCAAGTTATAGGGATGGACTGTTAATAAGAGTGGAAAAGGAGTGTAATTACAGTGGGAAGTAGATAGGAAGGAAATGCCATAGAAACAAAAGATAAAGGGAATTTGAATGTTGATGATTTGCAACAGTTTAAACCATGCAAATTTATAAACCATGGGCAAGTGTGGTAACACTGGTGATCCTTAAATTTGAAAGAAAACATACCCAAGAAGAGAGTTTTACAAGCATTTAGTGTTACCTAGGTTTCAGTTGCCCTTTTAGCTATCAGAGCTGGCATGAGGATATGAGAGTTACTGAAGGAGGTACTGCTTTGGATGTATCCCTATGCCTGCACCTGAAATTCCACCATCTAAGAATCTCTGCTAGCAGATTCTGAGCTTAGCTATGGAGAACTGGCAATATTTGTGTTTGCACAAAGCTTGTCTTTGCTGCAAAGGACTAGAACTGCTTGAATTTGTGTGCCAGAATCTTTCTGAAATCCACGCTCTGCAAGTGTAAGCAGCTTGGGTTTCTGCAGCCCAGGTACCCTCATAGTTCAGGGGCTATGGGGTAATCACAGCCTTCAAAGTTTTCAGGGACACTAAAAAAGCTTGTTCTGAGCTTCTTAGATGGTGATCCTTCAGTTACAAACAATATTTATACTCTCCTATAGGGAAAATAAGTTTTAGGGAATTTCAAGAATGGATTGATTCTTCATGATACTGGTATTCTTCAACATCTTCAAATTCCTATGTACAGGAATGCTTCTGATTAATACATAGGAATTTAGATGTCACAAACATGAGCTTGATTAGGTGGAAAGAGTCAAGAAGGAAAAAGAAAAGAATTAGAGCAAGAATTCCACAACAGCAACAACTGTGACTTGTGCAGGCCAAAGCTGTGACTTAGAAGATATGGGAGGCAAAGACAGCATTAATAACGTAAATAATCATGCAGTTACATGAAAAGCTGGGACAGGCTCCTTATGACATAAAAGGTTTTTGTTAAGCTTGTTATATTTACATTGTCTTTTGGTTTTATTCTGCTTTATGTTACAAAGGGAAAAGAAAGCATGGGGAGGCTGTGGTTATGGCTCTATTTTTTATCATACTATGTTAATACCTTGTGTTTTGCACAAATTTTAAGCTCATACATCTGTCAATGCTAGAGAACCAGCTCGCAAGTAGTGAGTATCAGTTCAATAAATATCATAGAAAAGAGGTACAGAGGCAGGTAGAGCAGCTCTGATGGAAGCAATGACCTTTAGCTCATGCAAAACAGTCAGAAAAACCTTAGGTGCAGATTAAGAGACAAAAATTAATATGATTAAAAAGAGAAGAGAAGGATGTGAAACAAGAAGCGATGAGAACAGGAGAGATATGAGAAGCAGTGAAGAGATGAATGTTGAAGTATTAAGTCATGTAAAAATCAATCAGCTTTCCCCTCACTCCAGCCTTGGCAAAAGCATTAATCTGCTCTGAACTAAGAGGCTGGTCTCCCTCTGTGGACAGCAGAGGGAAATAGCTGGGCTGGGAGGCTGCTGAGATGCGACTACTTTAATAAAGCTACTCCAAATGGCACAGAATCATTTCCACAGACAGTTTAGAGGACACTGCAAGTTCAGTTTCTGTTTTCCCAGGTAATAACCATTATAACATGCCCATACGCACTGTGAGGGTGACTCCAAGTCCGGTGAGCGCCTGTTATTTGAGCTCCTACATTGAGATGTTTGTCTACAAAAAATGTTACTACATTTTTCATGCAGCAGTTAGCTTTATCCTCATTATGCGTCACAGAGTGATGAGGAAATTATGACTTGTCAAAGGTGTGAGGAAGCTGCAAGTTACTGTTTATCATTAATATTTGATTTTTATATTTACTTCCACCATCCTTGAATTCCTGAGTATAATACTAGAGTTACGGTTTAAATTTTCCAACATAAATCAGAGTTTAAATTAAATTTCAGTATTTCAGAACTCACATAGCTGAAATTTTAGTTTAAAAAAATTAGAAACGTTTCACAACCATAAAGGCTGCAGAGATATTAGCATCTCTGGAACAAAACTTTTCCACTTTTTGCCTTGTGGCATCTTCTTATTCCAGATTTGTTCTTGCATTACACTATATATACCCCACATTATCCATAAAGGCAATGCTTCAGAAGCATCTAAAATAGAATTTTCATTTCAAAATTTGGAAATCTTCCATAAAGGAGAGAGGGGGAGAAAAGTTGGAACAAAATGTTTTAACTATATAAAAGCCATAATTTTCAAAACCTGTCAACAGAGTGTTCCTCTTTTTTTTCTTTTTTTTTTTTTTTTTTTTTTTTGGTTGGTTGATAAGTTTCCATTTTGTCCCAGTTCAGCATTCAGCTCATGACCCAATTGTGAAATTGCCAAGAGGAATTGAATTTCCAGCACACAATAACCCTTCAGATTGACGCAGAGGAATTCAGAAGTCACATACCTGGTTCATGGACTTCTTTAAAAGGGAAGTAGCAGGGAAGGAGATGTAAAGAAAGATAAGAGAATTAGAGCAAGAAACAGAGGATAATTAAAAACTTCTACACTTTCCTTTGCCAAGGTGGTGGAGGGGGTATTAAAGGGATAAAAGCCATTAATAGGATTAAGCAAGAAATAGAGGGCACATATGAATGTCAATTAGAATTGTGGAGAGGAAGGGTTGTTTGAATATAAAAATGCAGATGCCTAACATATAAATTCATAATGTTATAAATCAAATGCCACTATAGCCTTCGGCTGACAAAAACATGATTTGTATTTAAATTAAGTCCATTACCCATAAGTTTGAATGTGCAAAAGGGGTATAGACAACCTGCTCTTATTCATGTGCACAGAAATCCCAGTCACTATTAAAATCAATGGGCTCTGAGGAGCTGGTATTGATTTTCTTGGTGCCCAGGATTTCACCACAGGTGCATAGCGCTGCACACCAATGTGGGAGGGTGAGTATGAGCATGCTACTGCTCTCCAACCTGCAGGATAAAACATCCCATGGAAGCCTGGTTGGGCAAGCAGAGAGGGGCAGGAAGAAGGGTAATCGAACAGTAAATGGGTTTGGGCTGCCAGGCTGATGCTTTAAGAAGCATGACCTTCTATTTTGCCAGTCACAGAGATTGTCTTACCAGATCTGGACCTTAATTCTGGTTACAAAATCAAGTAAAAATACAACCCTGCCACCCCATTTTTTGCATAATGCACATTAAACCAGAAATACCCCAATAGGTATGGAAAAAGCCCACACTGCATCTTTTCTCAAATACACTCCAGCCAAAATGATGCCACTTAGTCCAATCCTTACCCCAACAGTAAAAACTAGGTATGACACCATGTCACTTGTTGAAACGCTCATGACTTTGGGTGCAAGTCTCCCCACATCTCCATACACTGCTGCAAAAGGGAGCTCTGTCTCTGTGCAGTGGCAGGGGAACTGGGGAAGAGGTGCACCCAACAAAGGCACACAGTATTGCTTCAGAAAATGGCTGTCCCACCTCTAACCCTGGGGCGTGGCACAGAGGAAATGGTTTGAGGAAAACTATCCCTGTACCAACTGGTGTCCATACAAATAGCCTGGCTGGAGACATCAGGTGCTGGGGAATACATAAGCAGTGCCCATCCTGTGCCCCAGGCATTGTTCTCAAATAGCAGTTAGTGCTCATTACTCATCATGCCACATATCCTATGCGAGCAAAGCAACCGTGCAGAAGATATTTTTTGCATCAGCTCATCTTCAACCACCTCCAGAATTTCTGCACGAGTTACTGCTCCAGACAGAAACAGAGGAATTCACAAGTCATGGCACATACCTTCCTCGTGAGCTTTAGCATGTGGGAAGAGTCACAGAGCAAAATGCAAAGGAGATGAGAGCGTTAGGAGCATCAGAACAACTTTTCACTTGGGCAAAATGGAGGGGGAGGGAAAGACTAAGAATACGTTGCAAGGAAATAAAATTAGTATGGATACCAAAAGCAGTACTGGAAGTGAGGGTGCAAATGGTCTGAGATATTAAAAATATAAAGCTGATTTAAGCAGCCATATCAGATTACATTTGTCTTATACAGCCATTCCTGCAGTCTTGCCCAAAGCCAGGAGCAGCACGCTGTTTCATAACCCTGATGCTTGCCCAAGTGGATTTACAACCTGAGGCCAGCAGGTTTTGTCATGAAGTACAAGTACATCATGACAGCAAGTACTGTCATGAAACAGTGGCCTAGAAACTCCATTATATGAACAAGAACACCATCTTTAATCATTTGCAAAGCTAAAGCATCAAATTTGTCACCATTTGCTTTATACCACCGGGTTTAAGCTGAAAATAAGACATGTGGAAAGGCTATTGTAAGAATATCAGCCAATCATGAGCATTTCTGCATACAGTCTGCAGGCCAGATCCACCCCAAATGGTCCAAAATAAGTCTGCCAAGGAGATCCAACCAATCTCAAAGTAAAGGCTTTTCAACATTCATCCTTTTAAGAAGTTTACATTTCCCAGCACTTTTCAAGCATTTATTTCATGCAAGAGTTACCATGTACATTGACAGTCCATTCAATGTCAAGACAGAACATGATGGCAGACAGCACAAAAAAAAAAGTGGTGGCAAGTTTTGTCTATATTAATATGCCAATTTGTAACTCCCATTTCCTTTTGCCATCTTATGGTTTGCTGGCTAAGCCAAAGCTTACTCTTAAAGACAAGAATTCAGGCGTCATGTCACATACCTTCCTCTTGAGCTTCTTTAGGTGTGAACAGCCACAGGACAGGATGCAAAGGAACATTAGGAGAAATACATTATTACATGAGCTGAAATAGGCTGAAAACCTTCCATAGGCTGAAAATTCTGCTCAGGGGGAAAAATTTTATCCCAGTAAAGAACATGCTAATGGCCAGGAGGGGAAAGGAATTTGAGGCACCTGTGGCTGAGAAACAACTTCCCTTCATGTGAAGGGAAAAAGCAAAAATATATCAGACAGGGAAAATCTCACAGTAAGCTCAAATATCACATGCTGGAATTTCTCTCTGGTTCCAGTTTTAGAGGACAGCTCCTGCCCTTGCCCAGCTGGGCTTTATGGTGAGCCTTGCACGTGGCAGGGGTGGCAGCGAGGCCGGGTTACCACTGAGACAACTCTGCCAGACCTCGCACTGAGATTATTCCTGTGTGTTCCAGCAGCAGAGCCCGTCACAGAGGGGACGTGGAAAGCAAAGACAGCAGAAGCAAAAAGGCAAAGTAACTGGTACTGCTCCTCTTGCACCACCCTTGAGGCCCCACCACCACCACCAAGGAGACTGCAGGGAGCAGTTCGGAAGGTGATGGCACGTACCTGCTGGAGGAGCTTCATCAGGTGGGATGTGGCAGGAAGCAAAAGCAATGAGATGGAAAACGAGAACAGACTAAAGAGTGTGTGAATGCAACAGAGAGTTTTTTTTAAAAAAAGCACAGGATTTATGAAATAAGGAAACAGAGGAGGAGATGAAATGAGACAGGTGATCAGAGCACACACAGATACAAGAAATGTAAAACCATCTGGACCTGGATGCTGTAAAAACTCTGCAAACTGCTCAGAGTCTACTGTGGCAGTACAGACAGGTTTACCCCTGTTTAAAATATGCCCATAGCACAAAGCTTTGCAAATATGGAACCAACACACCCTTTGGCTCCTTGCTCTTGGAGCACCATATCCCAAACCTCTTGACTGCAAAGGGTGAGTTTCTGTTTCTGTTCCAGCCCCTCTTCCACCCTGACTGTCCCACCTTGCCAATGCTGTGTGCAATGTGAGGAGCCAGCTGGGTCTACATGGTTATAATTCTGCAGCATTATGTATATTATATATCACATTATATTAACTTATTCACTCATTAACTTATAAAATATATTATATATTTTATACATAATATGATATTATAGCATATGTACTATATAACATAGGGCTAAGCACATATTTTACCACAGATGGATTTTGACTTCAAAATCTGTCTGGTCATGATCTGCCAAGCTACGTAGGAGAAACCAGTTGACACCTTCTAGAAACCTTTCTAGCCAGACCTCAGTTACTCCATGGCACACAAATACCCAGGGCTAAAAATTAGCCTCAGAGCACATTGTGTCTTGGATAAAGGGATAGTATCCAGATTTTCTGTGCTGCTTCCTCCCCAAAACTGGAGCAGAGGTGTCTGCACAGATATTCAGGGATGTGGGGTACCCTCAGTGAAATTTGTGCAAGGGACAAGAAAAGCCCTCCAATAGTTTGTGCCAGCATCTTTCTCTTGTCTCTTGCTTTCTTCTACCACCTTGCAAAATCGAGGTGCACATCATCCTGCTGGTGCAGGAACCAGCAGGGCTGAGATGCTGCTTCACCTACCTTCTTCCTGAGCCTCTTCTGTGTGTGGGAAACGTCACACAGCAAAAGAAATAGGAGAAGAAAAATTAAAACAGGAAATATGTTATTGGAGCAGTCCTGAGGTTTGCCAAGCTCCCAGGCTGTTACAGTGATGGAACTACAGGGTAAAAGAGAATTAAAAATAACATTTTTATGGGCACATTATGAGGTTATAAATGTTACTGAAATATGGGAATATGACCACAAGTGAAAACCACATAAAAAGGCATCCAATATGTTATTCTTTATTAGAGCTGGCTAAAATACCTTAAACCCAATTTTTGGTGAATTTTCAACCAAAAATAAAACTGTTATATTTCTTTTGCTTTACTTTTTTTTTTCTCATATGGTGAAAATTTTTCACCAACATTTATCAATTTTGAAATGTCAAACAAATTAATTCCTGAATTTTACCAGATGAATATAAACTTTGCAGGGTGTCTCCCTCCCTTTAAAATACTCCTTTTGACACCATTGTGCCAAAAATAAGTCAAGTGGTTCAGTAAAAAATGTATAATAAAACAAATATATATATATGCTTGTTTTCATACACATATATATTTTTATATGTGTATATTATATACATTTTTATAGGCAGAATCAATGCATTTTACTTCTTTTATATATATATAAATGCTTTGGTTTTTTTAAATAAATAAAAATATTTTTTTAATAAAACAGACCAAATATCTTTTTTTTTTTAATAAAATTGGCCCCATTTCCTACCAGCTCAATAAACAACATCAGTGTACACAATTGCATTGATGCCTGTGGCTCAAGACAGTCCTGACACTGGATGTGAAATATTTGATCTGGATTTCTTTACACACATTCTCCCTCCGCACTGAGAGAGAAAGAAAGCAGAAGCCATGTCACATACCTTCTTCCTGAGCTTCAGGTGGCAAGTGTCATGGAACAAGAAGCAACAGCAAGCAGGAAAATGAAAACAAAGAACTGTTAGAAACTGGTGGTGGGGTGAGCTAAGGCCTGGAGAAAAAAGGTGGTTAGAAAGTGATGGAGAAAAGTTATATGGAAAACAAATGGATGACACCAGAAAGAGACACATGCAAAAGTATGGAGCAAAAAGAAGATACACTTCAGAGGAGCCAGTCATGCAGATTAAAAAGAAATTCACCTGCCTATTAATGTCATATCAGTCATTAAATTCTTGAAAACAAAAAGTAGATGGTTAGAGAAGAAAGGAGGCAAAAAAATGCTTTTCCTTTAAGGAAGGCTTGTCTGTAGGACCAACACCCTTCGCTTGCTCTTTTGACATTTGACAAGATGTAAAGGATAGAGCATGAAAAATGCCTTCGCCTTCCTGGCTCTGCCACTCCATGCAGGACCAGAGAGACAGATGATGACTGAAGGCAGCTCTACAACCTATTTAGTGTCTCTATTTTCTTTTTCTTTTTTTGAGCCTGGGGTCCCTTCAGAAGCAATGCCGGGGAAATAGTTACTTAAGGATAATGTACCTTATAGCAGAAGCAGAAACTAGTCTCACCATGGCCACAGTTGTGCTTCTGTTCCCACCACCACTGATGGGAATTTGCCTGTTGCAGCAACTTGGAGGAATCCATGACAAAAGAAAAAAAAAAAAAAAAAAAAAAAAAAAAAAAAAAAAAAAAAATCTTTGCTGTGTATAAATCCCCAAAATTGACATTTCTACACAGGGACAACTCTCTGTCTCTGAGCTGGTCTCATACCCTGCATGTGCAAATATTCCACCTCCAGTAAAGGGTTTTCCTTTCGACCCCCTTAGAAGATGCTTTACACACTAAGGGCAGATCCTGGGAGAAATTCCAAGAGTTTGGCCCTTAGCTCTGTTCCAGACATCTTGAGAAAATGAAGGATGACAACTGGCATCTACACTTGCCTGAACTGAAGCCAGTGTGTCGAAAATGCCCAGCAAAGACAGTGATACATCTCCAAAATAATCTCCTCCCTGCTGCCTACAAAAGGTGAAACAACTTGGGTGAGAAGGGTTTTTCATGCTCCATCTTTCCAGATCAGCACTCTGTCTCTCACAGCTTGTCAAATCAAATTTTGCCAGCTAAAGGCATGGTAAGAAACTTCATCTTTGCCAGTTGGTTCTCTGCCTTGCCTTTTCTGTCCTCAGCAGTGCCCTGTCGACTGCTCCTCAGGAGCTGGACAACCTGCTCTTCTTTTCAATTTCAAAATTAAAACGCAATTTGTGGACACCGCCAAAATGAGAACGGCAGGAGTTCACCAATGATATGTTATGGGGGCTCTGCACCAGTCTCTGCTCTAAAAAGCTCCAAGTTTATGGACAGATGAGCCCCCAGCTTTTTCACCATCCCCTCATATAAATACTCCATATCACTGTAGCATGAAGGCTCTGCACATCACAGCAACCATCAAGAAACTTGATTGTTTTTTTGTTTTCCAACTGGTTTACTGATAAGTGATTCAGATCGCCTTTAACAGCAAGCACCAAAGAGAAGGGTGAAATGTAGACAAGAGAAAAGCAGGACCAAGAATCAAAGAAAGATAAATTACGTTCTGCTTTTTTTGTTACCTTCTTCTTCATACTCTTCTGCATTGAAATGGGAGAGGGGGAAAAAAAGCAGACAAATCAACCATCAGCCTTGACGTATTAGTAGGACATTACCCATGGCAGAGCCCTCTGTGCTCACAAGGATGCAGGGCAAGATGGTTTCTGAGAGGCTACTTGCAAACCAGCAAGTCAAATAACAGATTAAATGAGTTTGAAAACAAAAAAGAGTAGTTATAAAAAGGGGAAGAAGATAATAAGGTATTGAATTTTTCCTTGGGCAATGGAAACTCAAGGTTACATGTGCATTAGAAGGGAAAAGGTAGCAGAGAGGGCCTCTGAATAGAAGAAAAGTGTCTTATGCATATTGCTTTATAAACATTGAGGGGATTTGTGTTCTAAAAGCAGAATATATTACACATTCAGAAGCTTCAAAATAAATTGGCAGCAAATGGCAGTGCCCTTACAAAAACTAGCAGCGTCCCCTCCTACCAGGGCATCAATTTGGGGCTGAAACCCCACAGGCTGCCCGCAGGACGGACACGGCCAGGATGCTACAGGTATTGTAAAAACCCCAGAAGCTGGTGACAGTCAGAAGCACAAAAAAGAAACTTCAGATTTGTCTATCCATACCAGCTGACACAGCCAGCAAATGTTGCTGGCTTGCACAGAAGCAATTACAGACAGATTTAAGACTTACCCTCGCCTTGTTCCCTGTGAGAGAGGAAAAAAGGATATTGGAACTAGGTAAGTATTTCTCCCGTTCTGTACTGATGTCAAGCTTTAAACCGTACACAGAAGCAACCCAATGCAATGTTGCTTAAATTCTGTTGTCTGCAGGTCTGTCCATGACTGATCCCATGACTGCCCTAAATCTCCCCTCTGTACCACTGATGCAAAAATGTTAAATGATGCCATTGGGTTTGGTCATACTACTCTAGATTTGTTAAACCAAGGCAGAAATCACCGCAGTGTGGGTTTTACTCCTCCTCCTCCAGGTACAGTGCCACAGCCACAGAGGACAGACTGGGCTGGCTGGAGGTGTTTGGGGGATGTCCTGTGTCGGACAGGGAGGGGTCCTTGGTGCTCTAAGTCAAGATGCCCCTTCCCCACTGCCTCATGGGGCTTCAGGCTGAGCACAGAGCAGCACCCTGCAGGGATGCGCTCGCTCTGCTGTGTGGAGCCAAGCTGAGCAGATAAACACACACACAACTTTCTACTTACACTTCCTCGGTATCAGACATGCTGGCAATTAGTTTCTAGAGAACAGAAGGAAAACAAACAAGAAAAAGAAAAAAAAAGGTGTTATTAGTGAGTGTACCTCATAAAAAATACCAAGGCAGAAGCAGATGGATTGACACTTGAGGACAAAAAAAGCCAAGCACCTGCTTTCCCACACACCAAACAGTTCCCCACCAACACTGACATTTTGGGAGAAGCACAAACCTTTGCCACCCATGTCAGAGGACAAAGGGAGGGGAGAAGAAAAAGATCATCTAGAAAGATATATCCCATCAATTCAGCAGCTTCCCACAGCAGACCCAGGGGCTGCCTAGTCCCAGCTTTGAATTACAAAATCCCCAGAGCTCAGGGAAACAGGCAAGGCCAGGGTGTCCTCCCACACCCATCTGACATTTCCATTGCTCCAGCAAGATCAGAAGAAATTTTCTTTCTTTTGTGCTACCACAGGTGGGAAGGTGCCAGCTCCAAAGCCTCAGCCAGTTACAAAAATAACTGAAACTACCAATAGAGATAAGTGCTTATTTGTCAGCACCCAAAAGTGTGTCTTGTTTATACAACTGATGAGTGAGTGAACAGTAATTTGATGATTAGTTTAAGATGAAAACCAGCCACATGCCTAGTTAGGCAGTTCACATTGATATAACCATTTCTTTGTAACGCAACACTGGCTTTCCTAACAGCATCAGCTGCCCTGAGGCCAGGGGAGATGAGCAAAGGCCCCCAAAACTTTCTCCAAATCTACAGCAGATCTTAAATTAGAAAGCCAGACTTCTCCTTGCTGGCCCAAACCCCAACTTTCATGACTTCATTATTCAGCTGATATATGAGAGATGTCTTGAAGGAGCAGGTGGGCTGGCTTAGGTTCGAAAGGAACAACTGCAGCTCAGCAGCTTTCTATTTCAGAGGAAGGCAGTAATCCCACAGGCTCCAACCCTGCCCTATAAGGGATTCTCTCCATTCCCCAGCAATGACCTTGGGCACCATATGTTAACAGGATTTAAAACCCCCATGTTGCAAGGAGAGATAAACAGCCAAGATTTTTTCTTCTAGTTCCTCATTTATTCTCTTTCAGAAATTCAGCATTGCCCTGGAAGTAGTGCTAGCAGTGTCAGTGTTATGGCCTGACCTGAGGTGCTGGATGGGAGGGGTAATCTACTGGCAGGTCACATGAGATTTGGGTTCAGTGGTCTCATGGTCCCAGGCTGCTTTTAACTTCATAGCTGTGGTTGCCCACTCCTTGATTACAAGGATGACTCTAGTTCTACCAGGCAGAGGGAAGAGGGGGAATTTTGTGTTTGTGAGGAATTTCAGCTTTAAAGTGTTTTCTGCTCACCGATTTACACTGCTTCTCCTGTTCATTACTTGAATGCTACAACACTGCTTGTCTCTCTCCCCTGGTCTTTTCAGTCTACATTTCATAAAATCTTCAGGATGAAGACTTGCACTTGCTATCACCTCAGTGTCTAGCATGTTAGCAGTCTCATTTCAGCCTTCAAAAATTATTCAAGCTATTAGCAATAATGCTTGACAGCATGTTGGTTTAAGCAACAGGACAGCAGAGATTTTCCAGGCAAAAGCCTGCAGAGGGAACCTGCCTAATGCCCAGCTGTTGGCTTCTTCCAAAATACATGTTCTGTAAAGACTCAGGGCAATGGCAAATCCTCCCATGGATTAAGCTTTGATAAATGCAGCTTTCCTTCTTCCCAAGGTAGAGGATTAAAAAAATAAGGACTTTTAACCTGTGGGCTTTTAGGCTGTGGGCTAAAGTCCTCTCTCATTCTAGTAAAAAGAAAAGTAATACCACTAAATGGTGAAGAAATCAGCTCAAGAACCCTCTGTGTGCAGACAGATAGTGAATGTCTGCTCAGTGCAGGGCAGGCACGTAGTGCAGTGCATGCTGGTTTTTCCAAGGCAATTGAAGTCGATGGGAGCCTTTGCAATCAGGCTTTCCATTAGTAGTCATTGGAATGAGCTCATCTCGTCTCCAATTTAGCTCTAAGGACATCTTGCTGAGAGTTGTCACACTGGCTGTTCCCCTACCCTCCTTCCATATTTGTTAATCCAAGCGCTGCAAATGGGAATGGGATTTTGCATGGCATCTGTCCGTGTGCTATAAAAGCAGAGTGAGAATGCCAGCATCCCTAACACCATAAGACCCCAACCCTAAGAGGATTTCTTGGCCCCAATAACAAGTGCATTGGCAGACTCTGTACAAAGATGAGCCAGATACGGGAACCCCATAGGCAAGGGCAGGGGGACAAAAAAATCCAGGGGAAGATCACTGATTTCAGCCTTGCAAGGGCCAAACATTCAACCAGGTTTGGTCCCTCTGTCAGGAGAAGCTGGCATTTAAGGCAATACCTGACTGCCACTGCCCTGGCTGGAAAGATAAAAAGGTTTAGCTTCAAGAAGAGCAAGGTGTCTGTCCACTTCATGGCGTTCAAAAGCCATCTGGTCTCTTAAAGCCAGGGGCAAAATGCAGACTGGCATAGCTACAGCCACCAAAGACTAGAAAGGCTCTTTGATGCCCAGCACTATCCACATAGCTAACTCTGTCACCAGAGCAGCCAGCAAAATTGGACTATATTTACATCCAAAAGGCAATAAAGAAAGCAATCTGTTAAAAGCAGCAGTTTTTGCAGCTAGGATTAAGTTTGCCCGAAGGCAATGGAAAGTCTCCAGCAGGCTCGGGATTAACCTTTGGTGGAAAGTACTTTACACACAGCAAATGTAGCCCAGGATTAAGGCTGTTAGCACCTTCAGGCAATAATTGGGCTTTGTTTGTATAGTGGCAGAAAAATGGATTCTGGTCTTGACTGAGGTTTAAGGATGTAATAAAATCAATTAGTTAATACTGCCCATGCTTTGGAAGGAAATCAAAACACATGGGAAAGTTTCACCAGACAGAAAACTTCCTGCCTGCTCCCACTCCTGAAAGGTGAAAGCAAAGGTTATTCTGCATTTTGTTCAAGCCAAGCAGGTCACTGGAAGGACAAATACACCGATCCTTAGCCCCAGGTGGGCAGGAATACGATTTCCCTTTTGGCCCCAAATGCTCCTGGCCTCAGCTGAAAGAGCAGAGCCAGCACATCCCAAGAAGCCTCTTAGCAGCTGAGAATGCACCCGGGAGGAGGAATGGGCTGCCTTGCACCTCCAGGCCATCCCTGGAAATAACCCACCCATCAATCATCCCCTCGCAAGCCAGGCCATACAAGGTAGGCAAGGTAGCAAGAGCCATATGGAAAGAGGCAGCACAGAAGTGGCCATGCATGGGCAATGTGACCTGGCAGGGACAGCTCTGGGGCAAGGACTGGGGCTATGATCCACCAAGCACCACAACCACTCTTTCCCAGCAGGAGCCACTGCAAACCCACTGCATGGATTTTTAAATATACATACATATCATATTTAAAGAGGTGGGTGTGATATATTATACATCTAGTCAATATATAAACATATGCATATACTTCTCTCTAATGCTGAAACAGAGTAGCAGGACTCCAGCACTGCTGCAGGGTCATAGCAAAATCCCAATTCCATATCCTAAAATATACCCTTTATCCTTGTCTGCAGGGTAGTATGAGCTGTCTGATCCCTGCAAGAGACTTTCCAGGGATAACAAGGCTGAGACAGAGAACAAAAAGCCAATGACTGTGCTCAGCTCACATCCCCTGCCTTTCCTTGGTCTTAGAATTGCTGTAACCCCTAAAGCACTCAACCAGGTGCCTCTTGAACATCTCCTGGGGATTCCAGCACCTCCCTGAATCTTGCCCCCCTGAGGGATGGCTAGCTGCCCTGGCAGTCACGTACAGCCTCACTGGAGCTCCCCCACATCAGCAGCACAGCTCCCACCCAAACTGCTGGCTCCAGAGTCACCTGTGCTGGTGTCCCTCCTGCCCCCATAGGATATCCACCACCTGACAGCAAGAAGCTGATCCAAGAAATATAAATATGCTCTTGGAAAACTTTCCACTCTCACAGAAAATGAGAAAATTGCGAGAGAAATTCCTTGTGTGTGCAGAGGGGCAGGAGGAGTGGGTTAAAGTGGTGATGGGATGCTCTCCATAGTCATGACTTCAAACTCCTTCACTTTGCTAGCCTGACCATGCAAAACTCACAATTTTTATTCTTTTCTGTGGGAGGGGACAGTTTTCCTTGGCCACATTTTTTTTTTCCTGGATCTCCCTCTAGACCTACAGCCCTCTTCATCCACCAGAAGCTCCCCTGATGGTCTGCCCTTCATACCTCTTGCCTCAGCCATCCATTTCTCTAGGTGACAGGGCAAGGGAGGTCAGCACTTTCTTCCTGCTGCTTGAGGGAACTTTCCCTGACTGCACCAAGAGATAACAATTTCCAGTCACAAATCTTGGTTTGGAAGGATCTATTCTCCCACTACTAATCCTTGAGAGATTAAAGCACCCAAACCTTTGTGGGTGACATGAGACTTGTGAGATGCCCAACTAAAGCTCAGACCCACAAGTGCCTTTTCCTTAGGATCCTGTGTCAGATCCCAGATCCTGTGGACCCCAACCCTCCCCTGGTGCTTCTCCATTCAAACCAAGGTTCATCCCCCCCTTGCCAGGGGATCCCACTTACCTGGGAGGAGTGGAGAGAAGCACCAAGCTCCCTGTCGGAGGGGACGGGCAGGCTAGGATCTGCGAGCGTCCCAAGGTGATGCAGCTCTCAACTTATAGTGACATTTGATCGTCCAGAAGAGCTGATTGGCCCCAGGCTCCCTGTGCTGGGCAGGGAAGGGAGCAGGGACGGGCGGGGAAGGGGTGAGATGGAGGGGGAAGCAAGGGAAGGGGAAAAAAAAGGTCATACCATGTATAGGAGCAGCTGGAGGAATTGCACAGATGATGCTAAGATGGGAGGGACATGTTTGGAGAGAAAAACCTCCAGGGCTTATGTTTCTATATTTACAACCAGGCAGGCAGGCAGGGCTCAAAGAGGGGTATCTGAGGCAAAGGCACCTCAGAAGCAAATTGGGGGGCTCCCATGGCTCCGTGGTACATGATCACTGCTAAAAAGCTGGCTGTGGCAGCCTGGATCTCCCAGACCCAACACACAGCAGCAACCTACAGTCTCCCCCCCCGGGCAGGGGCTCTTCCCAGCTCCCCTCCACATGCAAAGGGTTTTGGCTGTGCTGCAGGGTAAGAACTTTGGGAAGGCCTGTGGACCTTCCACATCCAAGGCTCTTCAAAACCAGCAGTCACAGGCATGCAAGAAGGCAGAGGCACTTGGCACACATGTGGCCGTAAGTGCATCTGTGTGTGAGTGCTGTGTGGCTCACACCCACCTCTCACTGAGACTGCCGGGGCTCTGCCACGCACCAGGGCTTGATGGGACCTGGAACAAAAAGCAAGAGAGCAGGAATGCAGCTAAAGAGCTTGTAAGCCTTTCTTAGCATGACATGAAAGTATTATTTAAGTTAGGACTTCTTAGGGAGGGCAACCCCAGGTGGCTAGGGCTTGCGTACCTGGAGCGGTTTTGCTGCCAGAGCTCTCTCCACAGTTGTATGACCATTCCAGCAGAGGATTGCAGTGCCTCACACAACCCTCTGGTTCAGGGTTTCCATTTCACTAAATATCCCAGGCTTCATCTTCCCGTCCTCTCCCTTCCCTCCTCACTCCCCTTGGCAGGGCTCCCCAGCAACAGAGTGTGTGCCCTCCTGTGTGCCTGGCAGCTCCAGCACCCCCTTCCTCCCCACCTGTAGGAGCAGAGAAGAAGTTCAGGAGCTGTGGGGCAGGCGATATTTTTGGCTCAGGTCACAGATTGATTCCTGCCCACTCTTTCCCTGCTGCTTGCAAGAAAGGGTCCCCATCTGAGGATGTAGAGACAAGCTTTCAAAGCCATGGAGTGGGAGCACAGTGCTGCAGCTTCCCAGTCACCAGGTAACATGCATGAGCTAAAATTTCCTGTACAGCTTGCCTTTTCCAGCTGTCCTGCAGCTTATCCCCTCACCTCCCTCCTGCAACCCACCTCCAGCCAATGCTTTTGTATTTGTTAGGAGGGAGGGGGACAGTGTATCCATCCTCAGCACCACAGCTCCATGTGGGAGTTTGCCAGGTAGGGTGGGGAGATGGGTGGGCACCCTGTGCTGCTGAGGAGAGCAGCAGCAGCTGCATGGGAACACATGGCCAGACCTGGTATCATCACCTCCACACCCTCCTCCAGCTCTGCCCAAAGCACTAACACAACAAAGTGGCTTTCACACTGTGCCTTTGGAACCACCGAGCAGTTTTGCTCTCTTCCACTGGCTTGTTTCCCTCAAGCTCTCCACCACCTGGGCATGCCTCCAAGAAATACATTTGCCCAAACCAGCAGCAGAGTGTGGGTGCATGGAAGGAGAGGCTCCCAGCTGTTTCTCTTTTCACGTCTGTGGTGGGCCCAGTTTGGCAATGGCCTTCACCAGCCCCCTGTAACCACCTGCCAGCTATCGACTGTCCCTGCTGCCAATGGGGGCTGCAAATCAGGCCTGCCACACCAAGGACCTGATCAATCAGCTCAAAAGAAAGCATGTGTCTGTATGTGTGTGCCCAAGTGCATGCAGAGCCTGGGCTTACAGTAGGGTGCTTCCCAGCAGATGTGGACTAAACGCTCCCGTGGGCCCATCTGCTGCCAGCCATTTGGCAGGAGTAGTGTGAGCTGCACAGCCTCCACCAGAATGGTGCTGCTCTTGCCCACATCACTCAGGGTTCACTCTATGCATCCTGGCAAACATGCAGCTGGTACAAGCAATGGGAAGGACAGGTAATCAGACCTCTCTGCTGCAGCTCCATTTGCAAATAGATGCTGTCTGCAGTAGCCACTCAGTTCCTGCACTCACTCAGTTCCTGGACATGCCAAGCAACTGCTTTGGACAACACCCATCTTTAGATCATGTGTCATGTCCATGCTCTGTCCTCCCCATCACCATACCCTGGGAGCATGGCCTTTCTGCATAGTACTGTCCCAAAGGATATCTGTGCATCCCATGGGCTGCCTCTGTCAGAACTCATGTCCATGTCATGCATCTCATTTGCAGTCCCAGCATGATCTGGATCCCTCCTCCCATGGGACAGAGGGTACCTTTTCCATCCCTCGGTAAAGAGGGCTTGTCTGATGCACACCTCTTACATTTGCTCTGCTGACACCTGGTTCACAACCAAGGCTCATTCCCCACAGTCCAATTTATGTTTGTCCTTTCTTCCCTTTGTGGGTCTGTCTATCCAGTTTAGCACGTAACTACAGGCCCTTCCAACATTTGTTTCATACCTTAGCCATATACCCTGCATTTCGCACATTCTCTGTCACATCCTTATTTCACCTCTTGGTTCCATCACGCACCATGGTTTCATTCACAACCTGCCACGTTTTCCTCATCAGCTTTGTCTCGTTACTTTAGATGCTCCTGCTCTAGGAGATATAATTTTTGCTGTCTTGACATCATCTGCTGTCCCTGCACCAGCAGCAAGGTGACTGGGGCTCTCCTCTGAGCTCTACAGCACAGTCATGCCAGCCTAGAGAGCAAGCAAGCACCACCAAGTACCTCACGCTCCCTAATGATCACAGAGACCAGATGAGGGGGACATGATCCCAGCTGTACCTGCACAGCTGCCAAAAGCTACCCAATTTCATTAGGTGAGGGTGCAGCAAGCACCTGTCATGGGATAAGCCCCTCTCTGCCACCAGCTGCCAGGTTAGGAGACAGCACTGAGGCTAAAGAGCACAAATGAGGTCACAGACATGAACCAGGGTCTCAAACCACAGAATGTCCCTCTGCCAGCTGACCTCAAGCCAGAGCCTGGCATGCTTTTACTGTGACAGCATACAGAAAACCACTGTCCCTCATTGAACAGGAACTAGAGGCTGTGGCAGAAATTTAGACAAGTTTCCATAGGTAACCTGGCCCAATGTCACATTTCTTCTTGGTAAGTAGGAACACCCAGACTGGCTACTTGAGATAGGCTACATGAATTTATTGTGTTGCCAGGCCACTTGCAGGGAAGCTGTAATCAACTCTTTTCATCTTTTCTAGCTTTTGGTTGATCTATTGCAGTAGCCAGTGCACTCAGGAGAGATGATTTTACACACAATATGCACACACATTAGCCCAGATAATTTTACAAACTGCATAAAGATGTTCATCTTGGTCAAAGGCTGGTGTGCATGTTTTGTTTGGGTTTGTTTTTTATTTAAATATCCTTTCCCTGTGCTCACTGCACACCAGTCAGCAGGCAGCATTTTCATGGATCATTGCCTCCATGGCTGGTTAATACTCAGCCAGCGAGCTGAAATAGCACTGGAAAAGTTCATCTGAAAACCTCTGCAGCCCTGGATGTCTGAAATCCTACATGTTCATTAAAGACTACAGAGTTTGTAAATAAAATCAGCTACATCCTTCCCATAAAACTGCCCAGGAGAGATCCAATTTCTGAGATAAAGTAATACCTATCCCTATCTACCATTACTCTCCAACACTGAACAAACAGATCTACTTCCTAAGCAGACTTTGCTTTGGGCCTGGAGACAAGCAAGAGGAGCTCCTGAGGTCCTTCCT
This sequence comes from Vidua chalybeata, assembly GCF_026979565.1. Lineage (NCBI taxonomy): Eukaryota > Metazoa > Chordata > Aves > Passeriformes > Viduidae > Vidua > Vidua chalybeata. The sequence continues at coordinate 47,250,820 of NC_071535.1, read as the reverse complement.
CACCCAGACTTGCCCATGACTGCACTTACACCTTCATGGTAGAGCTAGAGGAACTTTCACTGACACCTTCTATAATTTAAAAATAGTTAAGTTATCCAAAGTGAATTTAGTTATGAGGAAAAGGTGTTTTACTTGAGTTTGTAGTCTGAATTATTCTTTATACCCCCTCCTCTCCAAAGTAATGTTTGAATGCTTTCAAAGCAATGTTTTTTACTCTTTTGCATGATATAGGTATTTTGGGTTTGGCATGTTTGTCTGCTTCTACAAATACCAGCCTTGAAATAATTGAAGGTATCCAGAAAAATGTACTAATCTGACTGGGAAAGTGTGGGGATATATTTTTCTGTTCTGTGACATTCAGTTATAACCTTTTACCATGATTCAGGGCAGAGGGGAAATGGGAATCACAAAAGCTATTTAAGAAGGCAAAGTAAATTTTATACAGTTCCCCTATGCCCTTTCTTCTCTTCATCCCACCCCAGAGAAAGGGGTTCTGCAGGGGGTTTATTCAGCAGCTCAAGGTTAGAGTAGATGCCCTATGTTCATTGAACACTCTTTCCAAGTTAATTGAAGTAGCTGTCAACAAAAAGGCAGATCAGATAGTGGCTAAGTAAGTACATTCAGAGAAAGGACAGCATATAAATACATATATAATTATTTTCTGTTCCTGGGCAAAATCCAATGACCTGTTTTATGCAGCCAGTCAGGAAGAGATCAGAATAGCCTTAAACTTTATAACCAGCTCGTCTGAGTTATCAGCAGACTACTACCATTGTGCTGGTGACAATGGGATCCTGGGGAATCTGAAACAGCCCAAAGGGGCTGAGCAAAGACTATCTTTTCTCCCTGGCTCCTCTAATACCATCCTCTTAGCACTTGGTCTCAGGATCTCTGTCCTTGGTTGCCTCTCCTTTCCCAGAAGTGCCCTGGTGCAGTGTTTGCCATACACAGTGATGCACCTCTTGCAGCAGTCATTCAAATAACAAGGAGAGCAAACAGTTGCCAAGCTGTGGGTTCACCTACCTGAATCTTGGAAGGTGGCTGGGGAGCCTCAATGTGCCAACCCCTTCTGCTGGTTGTGGCTTCATGAAATCACAGTTCAGAGGCATAAAAAGGAGAATAAAAGGCAACAAACTAGCATTCTCTTATTGATGACCACATTACTTACATATACCTCCATTTAACTTCCTGGCACTGCTGTTCTCCTCTTTGCATGTGGTGGGAGGGAGTCAACCAACATTTCCATGGAGGTCTCTAGTGTGTCATCCCTTCTGTGAAAATTGGTTGGTAGAAATATCTGCCTGTCTTATCCCCTCTTAGCCTGTAAGAACAGAAACTCTACATTTTTGTTAAGAAATAGGAAGGGATCTGAACACTCCCTACTTCAGCATGTGCAAACACAAGCCAGCCCTTTGCATCATTCATACAGTGTGTGCTGCAAATACATGCATTAGGCTGGTGTGGTCTCAGTGGTGACAGTGACAGAGCAGGATACAATGTGTCCTTGGGCATTTCTGAAGTCTGTTAAAATATTCTTACTCAGAATATGGGGTTTCTTAAGTTTCCAGTTGGGTTGTTATTCCCCGTTTTCTTTTTTTTTTTTCCCCCAGCAACATCTTCAGTGCTGGGGCCACACAAAGGCACTAGCACTCCTAAAAGACAAGGGCATTTTTGAGACATTGAAGTTGTCAGTCAAAGAGGAATTAATTGCATGAGGGTGTTTGTATGAAGGACCAAGCAGCTACCCCAAATCCTTCCAGAGGTCTGCACTGCAATAAGGAGCAGTTTGTCCTGCAGAGCCAGGCAGGATCTCACCAGTCAGCAGGGAGGCAGAGGGGAAGAAGGCAAATGGAGAGCACACCTCTGACACCCACTCCAAAGCACCAGCACATACCCTCCTTCCTGAAATGAACAGGCCTAATGCCTTTATTAATGTTCAGCTCTTTATTAAAAAGATCAGCTGGGCAGGGGGCTCGACACAGAGCTCGCCCCCGCGGTTGTAGCTTTCCCAGGCAGCCAAAAGGAAGGAGGCGTGCAGAGTCGGTCACTGGAGGCCCGAGCAGCAGCTGTGCTTTCTCCTTTCCTTGTGGCACACCAGTGGCCCAAGGATGAGGAGGCGTGGTGTGCAAAGTCTGTTGCTGAAGTCCAGAACAACAGCTGTCCCCACTCCTTCCGCGGTGGCAGCACCAGGACTCTCTGTCTCTCTATCGCCCTGCTTCTCAGAGCCTAATATAGTCTGTTCTTTCTTAGGTGATGGCAACGGTTAAAAGTCAATCAGGGGATGTGTTTCCCTCTTCCTCAGCTAGGGCATTTGCCTAGACTCCTCTACTGTGTTCAGTTTTTGATTTATATTCTTTTTTTCCTCCTAAAAATACTCCCATGATCCTAAGGGGTTTCTATTTGCATGTTAGTCTCAGAGTGGCAGCGTGGAGGGGTGGGAGGCCGGTTGTCCCCAGGTAGTTTAGAGAAAACAAACAGAGCAATTAGCTAATTAGCATTTCAATATCGGTACTTAGCTAGAGTTAGTAGTTTTCTTTTAGTGTGGCCATGGGAACTAGGAAGGCCCTGCCCGCGTCTCTGCGGAACACCTGGAAACTGTTCATAACACTTCCCACAAGAACCAGCCTCATCAGATGGGCCAGACCTCTGGTGGATGAAGGAAGAGCTTTGCTACCTTGATCCATGACTAACTCAGATTAGAGAAGAGTCAATGAGCAACAAGGCTTAGCAGGGAGAAGCAGAAGGAATTTGCCTTCAGAGCTGGCTTTGTGGTGTTGCTTACCAGCATCTCAAAAGCCATATGAAACAGCCCAAGCTTAACCTGGGCATAAAGCTGCTTTGTAGACCTCCGGGAAACTGCTGTCACTTACCCCTGTCTTCCAGGGAACATGTTTAAGCCCCCAGCTGCCATGGCATTCACACTTAAAGCTGGGAATTCACACTCCTGAAAGCTGGCATTCACACTCCTGAAAAGCTGGGAAAAAGCAGAACATGAGAAGTCAGCTGGAAAACAGATGAAATGCCTCAAGGCCAAGAGGCAGTAAGCACCTGCATGGTGTCTGGGCAGCTCACAGGCTGCCCAGGACAAAGGCAGGCATTGATGCCATCCTTACCAGCTCACTTCAGCAGTCTTAGTTGAGATCTTGGAGTCAAACTGCACATAAACCCCTCAACCAAAATTCACCAAAATAATGCACGCCAAACCTTCTCTGCTCCCAGTGCAGCATTTTTTACACTTGCATCCTCTGCACATAGCAAGTCCCTCGCCAAGAACATGTAAAGACAGAGCCAGAGTTTGCTCTCTTCCTCTCTTGGGAAGGTAACAATAAAAGCACAGCTCTAAATTTGCATTTTGCAACCCTGACTTTTACAAAACAGTAAATATTACCAGCCAACTTGAAAAGCCTCCAACTGCTTTCATTGCCTGGAGCTACTCTGCTAGAATAGCCATCCTGGCAACATCACCATCCTCTGCCCTTTACCTCTCCAGTACTTCAGATGCTGAACTTTGCAGAGCCAAAGTTGGGAGCATGCAATGGTGTCACTCAATAGCCCCTCTTCATGTTAATTTTAGGTGGTGGAACTTTTCATGCTTTTAAGAAGTCCCTTTATTTAGTTTTGAGAAACCTCTTTTACTTAGTGGCTACCATAAACACTTATCTATCTGATGTTTTGAACTCACCTACAGGGCTCTAGAAGTCACAAACAACCATAATCTGGCATGATCTCAAAGGAACAAGCACCTGTTAATTTTGTAAACTGGACTGAGTAGCATGATGCTCCCAACATGCAAATAATTTCAGATGGAAACAAATTACACATCAGTAAGTAATGCATTTCTTTTTGTTTTTTGTTTTTGTTTTTTTTCCAGTTAATATTTATTTCTGACTTTTGTGGTAGACTGTTTCTCCATCAGTCATTTGTTTGCCCTGGGACATGTCCTCGCTGCATCTGCTTTAGAAAACTGAGGCACAATCCCTGTGGGATTCAGGAGATCCTGCTTGGACACCCTAGATCTAGGTTAGGTACCTCTCTAAAGATAACAAATCAGGTTTGGCCATTCAAGATAGGGGCTGGGTCTCATCCTCACACTTTTTACACCTAAATGGATAAGACAGGTTGACAGTGAGGATGATAACTGAGCAGCAGGATGGGAGTCAGGACCAATGCCTGGAGCTGCTGGTTTGTGCCCCCAGAGGAGGTGAGCAAGGCAGGAGACCAGTCAAGGAGCTCACAAGCTGCTCCACAGCCTTGGGGAAGACCCACCTATCCAACCAAGCATCCTACTGGATAATTACACTTGCAATTTGCTGCTTTCATGCCTTAAAGGGCTCACTTGTGTAAATCCCAATGGGATCTCCCCTTTACTTTTACTCAACTTTTTCCCATTCTTCCCATCATTCTTACAAGTCCTGAGTCCATGACACTTTTTTCTATTTATTTAATGCCTGTCTTTAGCATTGCTAAGTCACTAATTCTGGGAGTTATCAGGAAGAGATGAAGCACCTTTCTGAAAATTTGTGATCTAAATCAAATCACTCCACTGCAATCAAAACCCTGAGGGGACTCAATGCAAAATCCCAGGGAAACCACTTGTCTCAACACCAGGATCCTTGGAATGGTTCCATTTCTAAAGTAAATCCTAGCTCCAACTGCACTTTTGTCAGTGTGAAATACATTTTTTTCTCTTAACCTGTTTATATACAGATATATATATAATGCAGCATCAGGGAAAGTGTCTTGAGCCGTCAAGGAGTTACCAACAGACCAACTTCAGAACCTTGTTCAGCAGCATATCAGCTGCCACCTCAGTATTTATAGCCACCCTGCTCTTTGAGCTTGTTTATTTTCCTTCCCAAAGGTGGTGGTGGCAGGAGGCAAAGCTCTGATATTCAGGCTCAGGTGTCCCCGAGGCTGACCTTTCCTTCAAAAAGCAGAAGCTGCAGACACATTTCAAGGAACAAAGTCATTTGGAAACTCTAGACTCTTGTGTCCATTACCACACCAGAGGCCCAGTGCAGAGCTGCAAACAAGGGTTGAGCAGAGATCTGTTAATTAGCATTCACTCATATACATGAGGATGGATGTAAAAATAAGTCTGTTAATTATTTCATACCTGGAAAGAGAACCAGGTGAAGTCCAGGCCCCAGTCTCAAGGCAGAACAAGTGCTACAAAAACAAATAACACTCAAAACAGACTTGAGTTTCCCCCAAGTTTAAATAATGTTGCTTTATAGCAGTACAGTAGTCATGGACCATGTTTTTCAATCCCATCTTGCATACATTCACATAGAATTAATCTGTTAAACTCTGTTGGGGAAAAAAAGCAGCCCTGAAGCCCACCACAAAGACAAGCAGCACATTTCAGTATCACTGGAGCCTCCACAGATTTACTTCAGAGCCAATGCTGCCAAAATGATATTCCCCTTCTGCATAATCTAGACAAGATGGGTAAAAAAGAAATTGTAATGAAGCAACACCTCAAGGTATGCTACCAGTTCAGAGCACTGAGAGCCCACATAGGGGTTCCCAGTCCCTCTTTTTGGGTACTGCCAACCTGCCAAGGGGATGGTAATTTAGGGAAGCATGGCAGGACAGGGATGCAGGCAACCAGCAGATACAGGGACCAGGAAAGCATCACTCTTAACCAGGCTTTGAGGGTAAGACTAAGCCTGCAAGACTCACTCAGTGTGACAGTTTGTCCTTGTTATGCTCAAAATGCAGCAGTCTCAGGAGAAGACAGAGCTAAGGTCTCATAGCAAAAGCCTCTGAGATGCCAGTGCTGCAAAAACCACAATGCTGTGAAAAATGAACAGAGAAAAGATAGGAAGCAGTCAGGCACTGACTAACACCAGACCAGTAACTGCTGCAGAGTGGCACCAGCTTGCTCTCCTTCACTCACAAAATCAGCCACAGGTCCCTACAGGTCCCTGTTGAGGGAAGAGATCAGCCTCCATGCCCTCATTCCCTCTTCGCATTGTCCAAAATGCACATCCAGCATGTCTGGGCTGCAGCATCCCTTTTTTTCTTTTTTTTTTTTTTTCATTTTGGGGAGGTAGGGGAAGGTTTCATCATTCTGGTAACCCCACCACCATGTGCACACCATGTTACTTTGGGAGGAGAAACAGCACATCATCAAGTTAATTTAGCTGTGGAAACATCTCCCCTGGCAGATATAAGTACCTCATAAAGAGCTGCACACATTTACTCTGAGCCAATTCTCTCCCTGGTTCCTGACCACCGCTAGAGAGCTCTGGTCTCCCATAACCTGCTCACTTCTCTGCTGTCACCACAACCTGAATTACAGCAGTTGTTTATTAAAACCACCTCGAGGTCCCTGTGGGCTTTAAGTGGAGAAAATATACTCTGCAAATTAACTCCCCCTTAGAGAAGGAATCTCACACAAACAGCCTTTGGGGCTTTCTCTGCCCTCTCCAAACTGGCAGGGTACAGGAATAGTAACTGGAGAAGTTTTCAGCCCATTATTCCAGCAGCCAGCTACTGTGTTGAAAAAAAATCAGTGCAACCAGTTTTTTGCACACATGCAAAGAAGTGTTCCTTTCGCCTCAAGCCAGAACATATTTCTATGCACCACACTGCTACTACTCCAGCCCCACTTGAAAATCCCAGCACAGCAGCGGAAGGGCTGAAGGGAAGAAAATGGGGCCATGCTGCTCAATGCTTTGAAGAACACAGGACCCCTTGAATTCCTACCTCCCAGAATTGAAGCAGAGGATGGAGAGAACAAGGGTACCAATCGGCAGAAATATAAGAGAAAGAAGTTATATTTGGAATTACCTCCTTCCTTACCTACACTTTAAATGTTAGGATAGTAGAAACTCTTCATTGTTGCTACACCATAAAAGTGTTATTACTTGGAAGGTCACCCCCATAAAAAGGTTTTTCCATAAAAAGGGAGATGGTTCCAGATAGAGCCATCAGCTCATTAGTGTGCTGGGTTCCAGTACAGACAGCTACACTGATCTTATCAAAGCCGGATGAGCAGGATACAGAGGAAATTTTTTTTTTTTTTTTAATAGCTGACATCACCAGTGATTTTGGTTGAAGCCTTTGAGGTTGCTCAGGTCTATTACCTGAAGAGTTAATCTCTGTGCTTCTCCTAGCTGATCACACTCCCCAGGAAGTCTCTGCAGGCTGCTCCATTACTCATCCAAGCACTACTCCTTCCCCTCTTAGAGAGGAATTGCAATTACTCCCAATGAAAAATTCAGCAAAATAACATAGATCTAAATGGGGCAGGCACACAGAAAGCCCCTTTCCCTGCATATGTCAAGCTCCTTTTCTTCTTGTCACTCGGATTGATGCTTCTTCTCCTCAACCTCACATTCAAGCAGAGTTTCAAGGTCTTGGAAAACACCTTTGCTGCAGACTTCTACATGAACAAAACTCTCAGACCTGCCATCATTACAACATCATCTTCAAATTTTATTAAATGCTTACAAAAAAAAAAAAAAAAAAAGAAAAGAAAATCCAGGGGCAGAAAGTCTTAAGCAGAAAGCACACTGATGCAGGAGGAAAAACAAGCTGCCCTCCTTCCTCCAGGAGGGTAGAAACAAGTTGCAAAATTATGCTGATATGGGAAGAAAGTAGGAATGAGACTAAAGAGGGAACATGTTAACACCATGAAGTATGAAGACATGGGAGAGTTCAGAAACAACCCCAGAAGTCAATTTGCAGACCTCAGGCCCAAGGCCAGAAATGCATGCCACTCTTGAAGGACTCAGTTTCCTCAAGTTCACAGCAAACCTTGGTCTCCCCAACAATTCACTAGGATGCTATTTCACCAAGATAGGTTCCAGCAGCAGCCATTTCCCACATATACTGCTCAGCTTCAGGAATATAGCTCATATCAAGGTGCCACCACATCTAACTTTCAGAAATGTTTCAGACACTGGCACTGCAGCCCACTGGCTGGAGAATAACCAAATCACTTTCCCAGAGAAGGGAGATAACAGCAGTGGCCAGGGCTTCTCACCTGGGAAAGGAGATCTCCAAACCATCTTAGGCAGAGAAGTCAGCAGCTATTTGAAACAAAGCTGCTATTGCCCTACTGAGACAGAAAAGTGGCAGGAACATTTTGGCCTGGGCATATAACTGTGATTAAAGAATGATCTGGGAACTAAAGAAAAAGACCAGGAATAAGTCAAATGCAACTTGATGTACACTGACTAGTGATGGAAGTCCCTCAAAGCAGATAACAGAGGGACAGAGGCTGTATCATAAACAGGGCAAGACTTTACCCACAGCTAGTACCAGCAGAGTGACAAGTGGTCCTTGCACTCTCATCACACTCTCCTTGCAAGTCTTTTTACACACAGGACCTGCCCACTGCCCTCCTTTCAAACACCAATTTTTCACCAGATTTCTGTCGAGTTCCCTTCTCTGCCACCACCCATCCACCAAAGGGCACAAAAAGAGAAATTCTTAATCATGTAACAAAAGCCTTGCCTGCTCAGCAGGACAGCAGATCCCTCTCTTCCAACACTCAAGGTGAGGAAACAGAGCCTCTCATCTCCATAGCAGAGACAAATTTAAAAAAAAAAAGAAAAAAGGCAAAGAGTCACATAGGAAGTTAAAACAGGGATGAGTTTTGTCAGCTGATCTAGTTCCTTTCATCCATCTGGAGGCAGTGTGGGGTATTGCTCAAACCCCAAGAGAAGTCAGGCTGTACCCAAAGCAGACTGACAGCAGTTAGGAGAAGAGAAACATCCTTCAATTATCTTCTCTGGAGCAGAGGAAATAGTGGCATGGAGGGTCGCGTTGAGTCAGGATCAAGCTCAGCTGCAAGACAAGAAAACACAAAAGTTACGAATACCATTTGGCCTCTCATGAGCAACACCCAGGGCTATACATAAACTGTATCTTCTCTAGCAATTACAGGTGGGTTTCTCCCACCCATTTTCACAAAGCCCTGTGAAGCAGCCCACCCATAAGACTTCAGCATAAGTGAAGCATGCTGGGAATGTCCATGCCCATGGCAGAGGAGATGCTGAGGGCTGCACGCCTCGCAGAGGTCACAGCTGCACTCCTGCCACACTGTCTCCCACCCCAAAAAAGAGATTTGCAGGCTTCCTCCCAAGCCCAAGAAAGCCACTAAAGCAGAGAGTGTCCCCACAGCCCCCAACAGCCGCAGCTCTGTTTGGAACCATCTGCAGCAGGGCTGGGTTCCTGCAGCTCTCCATCTGCTCCATGCACGACAGCTGGTGCAGCCAAGGGACTCCAGCACACAAATGACTTTTCCATCACTTGATAAACAACTCCTGCATGCTGACACTCTCCCCACTATTCCTGATTTGGGGCTGACTGCAAATGGAGCCAAGTCAGGAGAACAGTGGGGGTCCAAGAGTGGATGAACATCCATCCACACATGGGAGCTCAACCAGTAGCAGAGAAACTTAACCCTTTGAAAGCCTCTTGACATCAAGATTAACTTCCTTCTAGCTTATTACAAACCCACACAAGTTTCTCAGGCAGTGCTTCCTCTATTGTCCCCAGGCTTTCAGCTCCAGCCTTTCCACTAGCAATAAAGCAAGTTTGTCTGCCCCTTAATTTTTGCTTCATTAGGTGGCAAGGGGGAAGAAAAATCTTCCTTGTTGAGAATTTCTCCTGAACACACAAAGCTCTGAAGGAGACTCAAAACAAAGCCAGGCATGACAGGGAAGACAAATTAACAGCTGATTTCCTTTTGCTGTCTCTCAGCATCTCGCTGCTCCATTAGTCAAGCACACAGATTCCTGTACAGTCACATGCCATGGAAGTCACCACACATAAGGACTCCAAGACCCACAGCACAGCAGGTTTCAAGTCAGACGGGATGATGAGATAGCAGCAAGAGTGATTTTAAGAGCACAGATTATTTGTAAGAGAAAACAAATCTTGAGGTTATAGAGCATGAAGCAGCTCCTGACTTTGGGAACAGAGGGATTTTCCTGGTGTATGCACACTAAACTTTCTACTCTGAGAGCCCCCATGCCCTCCTCTGCATTTTTCTGGAGTGCAGCAGTCCATAGGAGAAGGAAAACACTCCAAGAGCTGATCAGTAGCTGGGAAGTTCACTGCCCTGCCTCTTTAGTATTCCCTACACAAGTCTAAAGCAGGTCAGCCTTATAAATCTGGTTTACCAGTGCTGCTGGACCATAGCTCATCTTGTAGTACAGGCTGTCCATGGGACCACATTAAACAGGAGCAGATTAAGTCATTCCACAATAAATCCTACCAGGAAGTGCAGGTATTTGCTCACTTTTCAGCAGATTTTTTAAAAAGGCACAAAAAAACCCACAAGCAATTACCAATCCCTACACAAACAGAGCCAGAGTAGTGTCACACAAAAGTACCTGCATGTCCCTCCAACTGAGACATTTTGACTTTCTGACGCAGAAGAATTTAAAATACCCATGAGGCTGGGGAGGAAAGCAGGTATATTTCAAAGGAATGGGCTCTCAGCCTTTTTTTGGAACAGTGTAGACTTGCCTCTAAGAGTAGCTCCTGGAACAAAGCAAATCCTAATGACAGCCTTGTGCCTAAGGAATGAAGCTGATAAGACACTGTGAATGTCCAACAGTTGTCATCCCCAGCTGACACAAATCCCCTCCAAGCCCCCTCACAGAAAACAGCAGGTCTCTCATGCCTACAGCTAAAGCAAATCATAGAATGATAGAATAGCTTGAATGGGACCTTTAGTTGAAAGGGACCTTTAAAGGTCATCCAATCCAACACCCATGCAATGAACAGGGACATCTGCAACTAAGTCAGGCTGCCCAGAACCCCATCCTGCCTGACCTGGAATGTTTCCAGGGCATGCACCACCTCTCTGGGAAACCTGTTCCAGTGTTTCACCACCCTCATCATAAAGGAAAAAAAAAACCAAAACAACTTCTTCCTTATATCTAGCCTGAATCTACCCTTTGAGTTTAAAAGCTTTACCCTTTGTCCTATTGCAAACGCCTGTCCCCATATCTCTTACGAGCCACCTTTACATATTAAAAGGCCACAACAAAATCTCCCCAGAGCCTTCTCTTCTCTAGGATGAACAACCCTAACGCTCTAAAGCCTGTCCTCATAGAACTGTTCCATCCCTCTGATGATTTTTGTGGTCCTCCTCAGGAGTTGCCCAAACAGACCCATGTCTCTCTGGTACTGAATGCACCACTTGCTAGACACTGCCTGTAACTTGCCCACCACAACCTCTGCTCTGGAGGGCAGCTCATCCACCACGGTGAGGGCTTGACCTTGAAGCTTTTGAGCTCAACATGTCACCTCTTCAGTGCTTTTATTTGCTATTTGCCTTAAAAAAAAAAAAGTCATCCTTCTCCCCCCATGCCCAACCAGTTTTGGCAGACACGCCACCTGCTTGCTGGGTATGGATCACCTTCCCAGCCCAGTGCTGACAGCAGCACTGCAAGCCCAAAGCCAGCACTGGGCACTCAAGCACAAATAGCTGTACTGCACTTTCCAGAGTTCTATTCAGGATAGTTTTCCTGCACAGTAGGTATCACATTACACACCACACTAACCAGAGCAGGCTGAGAGCCACCAGGAGCAGAACACAGCACATGAAATAAATAGCTCCCCGGGCAAGCCTGACATCACCCTGCCCTCGTCTTCCTTGTTTCAGGATGCTCATTTGTATCCAGCACCAGCGATTAAGGGGCTCAGTGATTTATGCCTCATTTCATGGCAAAATTCAGCAACTCTCTGCTGACCAGAAGCCAGGATAGAGTCAGATTTCCTTCCTGGGGCTGCCAAAGAGTCATTGCAGGTCAGAGGCAGTTTGGTACTCCCCATCTTGCTCAGGAAGAGAAAGGCGAGAACTGAGACTTAGTTTTATCTTTGCATCCCCAACACAAACCCTTAGCTCCACTCTGCTCACCTGACCAGTAGTCACTGAGCTCCACTGAGCAACAATCACCAAAAAGGAGGCAGTGATGAGCTCATAATAAAGAGCAGGAAAAGCAGCCATGCATCCCTGCAGGAGCAGCCCAGCATTGGCCCAAGGGCTGCAATTGCCATTGGAGATCAGACCTGACACAGAGCACAAGCCACTTCTGCTTCATTCAAGAATGAGTGATAAAGGCAAGACAGGGGCAAAGCTTCCCAAGGGAAAGAGAAAACTTGGTTTTATCTTGGAGGAAGGTGTTCCTGGGCTTCATGCAGCAAGAAAAGACCAGCCAGAGTCAGTGCTGTGACAAAGCACTTCCTCACTGATAAAGAGAGCTTCTGAGAAGCCCTGTATTTCACAGGGGTGTCTTCATGCCAGCTGAAATGAATCACTGACTTTGATTCAAATGACACATGTAGACTATGGCTGTTCTGATGTATGTAACATTGTATCAGAGTTTTAATAACTGAAATATGTAAAGCCATGAAAGATTCCTGCTTTTTGCCTCTGGAGAGGCTTCAAAACTTCAAAATTTCAAACCTGCTTTGTTTCCCTTGACATTTCCTTCCAAATCCCATTAGGACTTGCCAAGACACAAACAGCTGGGGTCCCCAGGAGCTCTCATTGTGCTAATGCCAGGAGCAGAAGGGCTTCAGGTCTGGCAATACAGCTTTCCCCCAGGACATCTCTTGCCCTGCCACACCCACCCTCAAGACTGGCTGAGGTTACCTCAGGAGAGTAACAAAACAAAGACTGATGCTCTTCTCCCACAATATTGACTCCATACTCATAGCTTTTACAGAAACGAAAAGGAGGACTTGTGCATAAATATTTCAGAATCCAGCCCAGGGCTAAGCCCACACCAACTCTAAACTTGGTCTTTTCTTGCAGGAAATGACAATGCTGATAACAGTATCATCCTCCACCCAGCCTGTTTCCAATCACCACCCCCTCTGTCCCCCTCCCACCCTCCCAAAGCCTGGGAAGGACAACCTGCGGCTGCAGCGGCTGCTGAAGAAGGCAGCCCGGAAGAACGCCATACTCACCTCTGAGCAGGGCAAGTCCTTCCGCTCCAGCCTTTCGCCTGTGAACGAAGCCAGCCCTGACCAAGAGTGTGTTGAGAGTGCTGCCCCAGCAGCGGAGACCCCTGAAACCACAGCACCCCCCTGTGCCCCCCTGCCAACCCACCTCTCCATCAGGCCTGTCAGCCACCGCGCCCCCTCCCCTTTCCGAAAAGGGAAGCCTTTCGCGCTGAAGGTCACCGAGCAGCGGCGCATTGCTGAACATGTCAAGCTCACAGCCTCCTCGGCTATGCCCCTGCTACAGAAGCCAGAAGCTGCTGAGACTCCACAGCAGCCTGAAGGGATGGGCTCCCACCTTCGCTCTCCATCTGACCCTTCAGTATCTGTTTTCCCCCAGCCTCCTCTTTCCAGTACACCCAGCAAAGAAAGGGCAACAGAGGTTACCTATGTCACCAAGGTGAACACTTATTTCCACAGTGTCAAGCCACCCAGGACTCCCACACCAAACCTGACCCAAGGAACTGTCAGCCACGAAGACAAAAGGCCTACTTCCCCAGCACCTCAAACAAGCAGCTCTGAACTATCTCCAGAGCAGACACCCACCTCACTTAAAGACAGCAAGGCCACTCTCCCCTTGCCAAAACCTCCCCTCGTTCCTGCTGTAGAGACAGAGCTTCCTGATCATGCTCCCAAGCCTGTTCCTACTGAGAAGCCCAGCACCTCTGATGCCCACACCAATAAGCCTACAACCCATGGAAGTGACATTGAAATACCCAGATCCAAGACAGCTCCTGAATTACCAGAGAAAGACAGAGACATCCTAGAACCATCAACATCCAGCACTCCCTGGAGGCAGGCACGCCCAGCAATGGCAACTCCAGCACAAGCTGATGGTACTGGATCCACCTCCACAGACACTGAGACAGAACACATCACTGAACCCCAGATGACTCCCAGCTTACCCAACACCAGCTGTCCCCCCAAGGCTGAGCCAGCACCACCATCAGGAGAAGCACCAAGACCTCCTGGAACTGGTGCTAGTGGCTGGCATTGCCTCAGGAAGCACTTGATGGTGCAGCCAGAAGAAACCAACTTCCCAGAGTCCAAGCCAGAAAAGCTGGGACAGGAGGAAGGGAATAAAGAGGATGCTGCTCAAGCAGTCATCAAGCAAGACTGCATGCTGGTTAAATCGAAAGCCATGAGAATGTGGGATGCCATTTTATACCAGGTGACACTCAGCAAGGAGAAGAAGCAGCAAGCAGAAGAGAAGGCAGCACAGAAGGAAGAAAGCTTCTTTCTTCCCCGCCGCTTACCCATCCTCCTACACAAGCCACGTTTTGATGCCCGGAAACTGAAGGAACTGGCTGCCAAGCCCATGACAAAGATCAGCACCATGTTTGAGGTGAGCCGCTTTCGGCCCAAAGGGGCCAAGGAGCACACCAAGAGCTTTAACAGAACAGCATTAGGATGGTCAGTCCACTGAAGCCAGGCTGCCCTACACTTCTGGAGGTGCACCAACCACTGACCAAGCTTACTGCCCAGTGGAGCCAAGTGTAAAGAAAAAAGGAAATTAAACAAAACCCCTCCAAGCCAGCAGCCCCATGCTGCAGGTTTAAGGGTTACTCTCCATAAATTTAGAAGCTCAAATGCATAACTACCACATCCACAGATCACAGGAAAACAAACATGTTTGTTTTAAAAAGAGGCAACAACAATCACTGGAGGCAGTAACAGAGTGAAGGCACACAGTGAAGAGGACAAGCTGCCTACAGAAAAAAAAGACCAGTTTAGAGTAGGATAATGGAATCTGAATTTTTTTGTTGCATTTATCTAAGAGATTGATCCTAGGAACAACAGCAGTTGCATCTGAAATGAAGGAATCTGGGTTGTTCCACATGTCTAGGGAGAGTCTTAGAAACCAAACTCAAAGAGGATACATATAACCTCTGTCTCCTCTACTGAAAGTGTGCCCTCTGCCCATTTGCTGAGAACAAAATGGAAACTCATCCTTTCACCCAAGGCACAGACAAGAGACAGAGTAATATATCCTGCTCTCACCAAGCAGTTCCTCTGCCTATCAAAATGGGCATCATCTGACACCCCCCTAGGCCAGTCTACTAAATAATGCACAGAAGAATAATTTTGTTTCAGTAATCAAGTTCTGTTATGTATTTTACCATGTTTTCTCCACAATAGCTGATGGCTAATGTTTCCATGATAACCAACAAGACCCTGCTTTAGCATGTGGATATCCAATTCTGTATTTAACAAGGTGCTGGTTTCTGAGGAGTTCTGCTAACCACATGTAGTCTCATTTTCAGGGTGAACATCATGACAGTTGTACACCCTCTTGTCCCTGACATCCTGAAAAAAGGGCATTTAAAGGAAAACTCTGCCCACCCACAGAGACAACTGGGTTTTTCAGTATTACCCCTTGCAACTCCACTGCCAGCAGGTTTGTGATCATGAAAGCTTGGAGGTTGGTTATTTCTGTTTCACAAGGGACTTGGTCATATGCTGGGGTGTTCCTACACAGCTAATACAGGATTGCTATGTTTAGCCCAAGTAGAATATAAAGAGCTGTGTACAGAGTTTCCTTTTACATGTGCAGAAGATATGGAACTGACCAACAGCTCCTCAGGCCATACTGCAAACAGACTTAGAAACAAGGAGTCCCTTTTGCCTTTTTTGAAGTCTTCCTGTTTTGCAGTGATGCTATAAGAGCAGTTCATTTAGCAAACCTTAAGTTTTCACTTTACCAGTCTTATCTCTATTCTGTAACCCCTTCCCTACTCAAAGGGCAAAAAAGAAGGAAGAATAACCCAATTATCTAAAGTGGGGATTTCTTCAAACCCCAGTTTTCAAAGAAAAAGGTAAAAAGAGGTTGGAAATGTGCCAGTAATCACAAGTGAATCCTAGGTAAGCCTCTGCAGGATAATTTAGCATTGGTGCAAGAGAAGGCTACAGAGAAATATCCAAGCAGCAGCACAGCCATAAAAATTTAAAGAGTGCAGCATAAAATACGTGAAGCAGATAAAGGGCAACCTTAGCAGAGAGTGATAAATGGCACCTTAGAGCAGCACAGCCAGATGGATGCCTCTGCACAAAGGTCTGTATGCACAAGAGCCACAGTACTGGCATGAAGCAGAGCAGCCAACATCAATTACATTTGGGAGTGAAGATGGTTTAAGAAGCACTTGTGCTTTAAAACAGCTTTTGTCCTGCACCAAGGACAACCACCCAGAGCAATCCAGCAACTCTTACCTAAGGCTTAGGTTTTGCATGTGCTAGGCTTCCACTCAGGCTGCATTCCCACCCCAGCCCCACTGCATGTGGATGAAGGACGGGGAAATGTCACTGGGGAGAGCAATTCCCACAAGCAGAAAGAAGGAGACAGAGGAAGGCAGGTATGGGTGCATGCTTTAGCCCTTTTACCCCAAAATCAAAGGGGGTAAGAGGCCCATAGCAAGTATGGCAAGTCCTGCAGAGAGACAGACCCTGACACCAGAGTACCACAGATGGGAGGGCATATCCTTGTAGGCAACAGATTTCTATCAATGGCTGCTCACCGGAAGTCATGTGGTGTGTTCCAGCCTGAGCTGCTGTGCTGAGGAAGAGAAGGGGGATGCTACTGGACACAGAATTTGCCTATTTTTCAATGCCAAACAACATCAGACAGTTGCTAAGTGCCCATGTTGACACTTAAAAAAATCCTTGTTCCATAGCCTGCAGTGAGGTCCTGCAGCCCAGGAAGGGAGGGAAGGAGAAAAAAAAAGTCCACATCTGTGTTTAAGCAACTAGAAAGCTGCTAAGGTGGTATAAAGCAAGTGACAGAGGTGAGCCAGAAGGGTTTGGGAGCAAGAAGGCCATGACAGTGATCCAGCAGTAGGGAAAAAGGATGAATATAGTTCAAGGGGGTGCTGGGGAGCAGCAGAGTATTCAAAACAGACAGCTAAGAACCTAAGTACAGAAACAAGCCAAGCTCCTTCAGCTATCACAGCCATTTTGCTATTCACAGTAGAAAAACCCACAATACTTCCATGTGAACAAACCCAGAGAGCAACAGTGTTGTGCCATGGCTGTTAGGATCACTGGGTGGATCCTAGAAAACATCCTATGACAGTGCCTTGCCTTTCCAGAAAGGCTGCTGGACAAAGACCAGAGCCAAAGGCACTTTCATTTGAGCTGCTCAGAGAAACTCAGGTAGGGTAAACAAAACCTGCTGACAACCTAGCAAAACCTGTTTGCTGCAGAGAACTGAAGCTCAGTAGCTTCCCACCTAGTGCACTGAAACAGACTTCAGGAGAAAGAGGAGACTGATCAAAGGGGAGACCTTATAATAGGTTTCTCAGAGTCACAGGCAGAGAAGCAAGTTGAGGATGGAAGTTCTGTGGACTAAAACCACAGCTTCAGGCAGTCTTGGGCTTGTACTGCTGCCCATCTCAAAGTAGCATTCAGATGGGCATCTTCTCTAAATGGGCACTACAAAAGGAAAAAAACAAGCCTAAACAAACAAAACATTATGCAACACTCAGAAGCCAGCTCCTTAAGGGTGGGAGGGAGGGGAAGGAAGGAACACAAGCCCCAGGAGAATTCAGAAACAAAAGGTGTTTTGTAGCAGGCAGAGCTATTTTAACTTTGGCAGTGAAATAAAGCTTCTTTTTTTATAGTAGGAAAAAAAAAGAAGAGAGAATGAGCTTGTTTTCACCCTCAACTTCCTCTCCACTCATTGTGCCAGATGCTGCCCAGTTGTATCCAACCAGTTATCACCTCCCTCTACACCATTCCACCTTATTGCCACAACCCTCTACTATCATCCACTCAAGATAACATCAGGATATCTATGAACCTAAACACAATAGGAACATGAGATCCAAAGGCCATTTTAAGAGAGCACAGAGACAGCAACCTAGCTCTACCTTCCCCTTGCTGCACAGAGAACAGTCCTTTCTGCTCTGTTGGTCTACCCAGTACAACAGATATTCACATCCTTCCTGCTACAAATTTATTACAGATTGGTTCCAAGAGGTTATTGAAGTCATTAAAAGTTTTCTCCCTGATTAATTCAGTAAATCTGGGAATTAAACCCCAGAAACATTTGAATTTCAGAAGTACATCAGCCCCCATGCTCAGCCAGAACGACCTCCAGCTATATCTCTCTACTCCTTGCAACTTAAGAGAGCATAAGGAAAGACAGCAGAGAGACCATTCCTTTGAACTAGCAAAGGCAAACACATCTTCACCCATACAGCAGTAGCTAAGGGACTTGCACTGCAGATTAAACTAACAGAGGTATCCAGCAGCATCAGAAAGGCAGAGACCAAAACAAACCCCTGCTGTGTACCCACTCAGCTCCAGCCCAGACAGTGAGGCCCAGAAGCCAGGCTCCAGCTGCCCCCATACAGCACCTTCCAACTCACCCAAAGTGCTGCTGGCAGAAACAACCCCAGCACCCTGCCAGAACAGCCCAGGAGTTTGTTACACAGGGCAGAGCCATATCCCACCTACCTGGTTAATGAGTTCTCCAGACACACTATTGCTCTGAAGCATCATCTATCAACACCTTCTTGTACTGGCCGTGGCCTGTTGCAACAAATTTATACTTTTTGCCAGAAGGAATGGGCTGAACAGAAGAGAAAGGAAGAGCCAAAGTCAGCATTTTTATCTGTTATATAGGCAGTCAAAAATCAAGTAACTGAAGCCAGAGGAGCACATGATACAGTTGCCTTTAATCCCAGAGGGCTTGGAGACAGTCCATTATGTACTGCTTTCTTGCCCCCTTCACACAAATTCTCTGCACAGATCCATCACCACCTTCTATAAGCATAAGGTAACACAAAACAGGATATGCAATAGGAAAGTAGATGCAATGCAGGCATTGTGAGGGAGGGCTCATCTAAGAGCCCAGACCCCTAAGCTAGGGTTGTTTTTATCCATGGCAAGAGACTGTGGGATTTACCAGGTACTGGCAGTTTCAACACAGGAACTGACAAGATACTTTGACCTTCCTCTCCTAGCCTGGACAGTGTGAGCAGTATCTACTTGCTGCATTTTAGAAGACATTTCCACAAACATTCCCACAAAACCCCAGATCCACCTGCAAGTGATAGTCTTAGGATCAGTTCCACTTAGTTTTGCACATTTTGTTTACTCTCAGTGCCAAAAAGCATAACAAGAGCAAAACTCAAATTTGCAGTTCCATTTGAGCCTAGATGGCTGGAACTCCCAGCTCATGGGCTGAGAACAACATGCTATTCAAGAGACCTTTCAGAATTACTGGATATAAAAGTATTTTTGTCCCCATTTTCACTAGAGCTGAACCAACAGCAATTCACTGTCAGGAAGAGGTCTTAAACATACAATTGCATTGACAGATACAGGTAGCCCTTGTCCCTAGAGAACATCATCTTCTCTATACTTCCAACCCAGCCAACAGCTCTGTTCTTTCTCAGCATATCAAGCATATCACACTCACAGACACCAACTCACCTTGATGCTGCTCTCAGGTTTGGGATTCCCCTTCTGTTCCCAAAGGCTTCTTTTACTCACGATGTCTCCAGCCACGATATCCTGAGAAAATGATGATTTCATTACTCTTCACTGCTAATGCTGCTGAATGTGTCTTTGTTCACATCCATTTCCAACCCACACATCTGACCTCCATTTTTTATTTATAATATCACATCTGACCTATAACAGCTGCTGCTAAAACCCATGATTGTGAAAATGTCTTCCCATTCCCAGTAAATCCTATGTTTTCCTATCACTCTTCCATAAGAGTCTGAATTAGCTCCAAGATGTTTATTTTCTCAAGTCCATTAACTATTTAGGACATGTAAACATCAAGGCTTCTCTACTGAAAGGAATTCTGCTCTCATAAACAGACTTGCAACCAACATATTACAGAACCAGCCTCACCCACAACAGCCAGAAAGTGAATCACTGAGACCAATACATAATACTCTCTGCATTTTCCAAGTTTATAAGATTTATCACCTTGGTACTAGATGCAACTTCATGCTTGACAACTGTAGCTCAGCCCTAGGCCCTGTAGGAGACACATGCATTCTCCCCACCAGCTGATTTTATTCCCATTTCAAATCAGAGATTCAACCAGCAACACAGAGGTTTTCCTGCATGTACCACCAAGGAACAACTGGGGACCCTGTCAGAAAAATTGAATCTCCAAGGTGCAAAGCCTTACAACATGATGGAAGACCTCTAATATCAATGCCTTTGGAGCTTGTAGGCCCCACAAACAAGATGTACCAACACGATAAAAAAGGACAATGCACATTGTGCCCAGGGACCAGTCCCTGCCTCTGGCTCAAACAAGGCAAGTCCTCCAAGGGCCATACCTTACAGGCTGAGGGCTTCACTGCAGATTGAGCTGTGACCTCCCCAGTCTCCCAGAGGCTTTTTGTGCTGGCTACCATCATGTTCGTGGTGGGAAGGTCAAGAGAGGGCTGCCGGACAGGTTTTGGAGCCTTTGTGGAGGTCTGGAAAATAAATGGAGACAGTTTGCCATCAGAGTGTGCCTCTTGATTATGTTTAACCCCAGAAGGTCCTTGGAGATAAGGGGGTGTAAAAGGAGACTTGTAGAGCCCTACTAGTTCCTGTCAGATACTCCCACTCTTTAAGCAGAGAACATGAAAAAACAAGCACGGGACAGCTTGCTAAAGAAACCTACTTTATGCTGTGGAGGGATGTACAGACAGATGGGAGCAAGGAGTGCTCCCATCCAAGGGAGGACAATTTAGTTGTCATCTCACAGATGGTAAGGCTGGGAGGCATGGTGAGGGAGCAACACCAGCAAAGAGGGCTCCTGGGAGGGTGGGGGCAGAGACAATACAGCAACCCACCTCAATAGCCTGTGTGTACTGCTCCAGCCTGTCATCAATCTTCGACACAGGGAGAGGAGGCTGACTCTTCTTTATGCTGTTGCTGCGGAACAGAGAGGAGGATTAAGGTGTTCCCCCAGTGCCTCAGGCAGAAGGGAGGACTTCGTGAGCCACAGGCAGCCTGTCACTCCTGCCCTTTCCCACAGCAGGACCTGCTGACCACCTCCCTTTGCAGGAAGTGACCTGCTTTACCCTGAGGCCAACCCCAGAAATACCTTTTCTGTATTGAGCGGTTCAGCAACTCAGTTCTGTCCATGATCTAAAGGGGAGAAAGAAGACAGATATTACTTTTGTCCAGGGACCTCAGATGGATGCACGTCACCTTTGCTGACCAGTTTTTGGCCTCATCTCTCACCCATATTTTGGTTAGAAATTACTCACACAGCCCCCATGTTCCCCTACAGATCAGAGAGGCAGTGAGCATTCCCTTTCCTCCTTCTTTCCAAGCAGGGGAAAAGAATCCCAACCAAATTCGGGGTAAACCAACCATGTGTAAATTGACTGACAGCTGAAACACTAACCAACACCATTTTTTCTACTCCCTCTGGTGAAGGAGAAGGTCTCTCTCAGACCTTTGGTTTCCTAGCCAGGCACAAAAAGGGAAATGGCAAGTACAGAAAGACAAGGGGGAAAACTAGAGGCAACATCTTGCAGAAGAGAAGCCAAGCATGGGAGCAGCACAGGCATGAGTTAGGTCAACTTATTCACACCAGAGAAGCACACGGACAGGGCAAATCAGCACATGGAGCCACCTGCGAGGCAGCTCTTCATGACAAGCCATCAGGAAAAAGAGTTTTGCACAAGAGGCTCCTGTGCAATAACTCTTTGGCCAAGACAGGAAGGCAAGCAAACATTTCACAACCACTGCAGGAAAGGAAAGCTGAAATGTTGCTAAACCTTGTGACCCTTCCATGCCCCAGAAAAGAAGCATACAGAAAAAAATCACCTTGAAGCCAAAGGGGGGGCTTTCTTAACACCAGCTCCCACAGAGTCAAGGAGCAGCAACCAAGTAAAAAGGAGCCTTCTCCCCCTGTAAAACTGCTGCCTGTGCCACAGGAAACATCACCTACCAAGTCAGCAGATAAAAAACAACACTAAATGATCCTCTGCGATACTTTCAGGATGCTGGTGCTAAATTTTATCTAAACAGAAGACAAAACAGTGTCACATAGAGGACACATTTACCAGCTGTGCCCAAGAGCATGAGACCCATTAGAGAACAAGCAAACAGTGCAACCCTGGCTAATAGAGATGACCTGGGGAGAGCCACTCTGCAGGGTCCCCCCACAGCAGCACGACAGCAGCCCATCAGCCAGCTCTGTCTGCAGGGCAGGCTGTCTGCCTGCTGTCAGCTCTCCTTTGCTTGCTGCTGCAGGAGCTGCTGCTTGCCTCTGAGCCATGACTTCAGAGACTTCACCTTGCTCACTGATGGGCAGGCTGGTACCTGACAAGGCACAGCACCAACCTGAAAAGGGAATCTGGCAGACCTTTGCCTCAGCTTCCCAAACACAAGTACATGTCAATAGGAAAAAGCGTTGCCAACCCTGCCAGGGAGATGGTGTGCAGGTGCAAACCATACACAGGCATTTCTGAAAGGTTATCAACAAGCATCAGGTTAAACACAGAGGGGCCTAGAAAAAGCTGAAAGTGACAAAGTATCTCAGTATGACAGTCTAGGTAGGAACAAACTTTCACTGTGCTATTTGGAGACCACCTCCCCCCATCCCTGGCATTTCCTTGCAGTGAGAATTGTGAATTTTCCTGGTCCCAAGCACTTTTTGAAGGCCAGAAGAAACCACAGTTACTCATTCAGCCAGCCTCAACTGCAGATGCTTTTGCCTTTCCTCTACAAGAGGGCTTCTGCTGAGCCTCCTGAGCCAAAACACCTTCTTGGTGGCCAATGTGCTTAGTTCTTCAGTGTTCACAGAGCCCTGCTAGCTGGAGTGTAGAGATCATCCTTCCTTTGGAAAGATTCCAAGCTCAGATTTTTCCTGAACAGTTTTACATCCAGTTTAGTGTGTGGGTGAGCTCTGAGATCACCATTACAAAACAGAGGGACTGCATTTCTAAACCTTTCCCTGGGCTAATGCAGCAGCAGTTAAGCTGAGGTCAAGAAGCTATGTGTGTTTTGGGGTTGTAAAGACAGAAGGTGCAGCACATGAAAGTTGCTGAAAGCATTTTCCACATTTTCCCACCAGTTCCACTTCAGGAGTATGCTTTGGCTACCCTACCATTTTTCAAATCTGGCATTAGCACCCAGCCTGCATCCACACCCACTCTGTCTCCTCTCTTTTAATTTGACTGTAAAATGGATTCCCCACAAAGAGCAAGAATCTGCTGGTTGTAGATGATGAAACCTTCTTCTTGCCATCTATTTACTGATGCAAAAGAAAATACTCATACAATCATTCCCACTCAGGAAATATTGAGTAAGCCACAAATAGCACAAAACTAGACTCAAAAAAAAAAAAAAAGCAAAGATAGTTCTAATAGCAGATGATTAACAGGCTGCACAGATTCCTTACCATCTCCCTCACTGCTACAATCAAAAAGGTTGGGGCTTACAAAGACAGAAAAAATCATTCAGTACAGAAACACTTAACTGTAGCTATTGTATTCAAAAGCACACACAGAGAACTGAGGATTTGTAGTAAATGCAATGCAAGTCATAAGATGCAATTCAGGTGGTGTTAATAATGGGAGTTTCACAAGAACATCAATGCAAAGAGATGTGATTGGGAAGGACACAATGCTTCAGAGATCAGAAATCCCTGTTTGTTTAAACAACCTCAGTCAGACATGTTGTTCTAATTAAGAGGGAAATGCCACTGTTTCAGTTATTGGGTTTTTTTCCCTTTGGAAGGGAAATTTCATTAAGATTAAGTTCTTGTGAATTTTGTTAAAGACTATACAAGTTGAAAGCACAGGTATCTCAGTATCACAATATTCCCCGGAGTCCTCAATGAACTTTAGACTTTTTGAGTGACTGCTACAGCCTCCAACAGCTCAAGCAGGCAAAGTAGGAGGAGAGGATGACAGCCATGAAAGATGAGGCAAATTGCTCAGGTGGTTTGTCTCAGCTTGTAGCAGGACAGATAACAGGATTCATACCCCACATTGCTGCAAGCCCTGGGTAATCCTTCCTCATCATTAGCTGGGTCCTCTGTTGTGATAGTTGTCATGCATCCAGCAGGGCCCCAGGAACACAAACCTTTGTGGAGCACACTGCAGTGTGGTCAGAGCACAGTTCCTCCTCTTCCAGGATGGCAATGCTTGGGGCCCTCTGGCGTTTCTCTGGTGTTTCTTCTTCCTTCTCTCCATCACTTCGCCTTCTCTTCTTTTCCTGAGTGCAGAAAAAGAACAAGCCAGGAAGTGAGTTGGTCATACTGTTTATTATGCAATAACAGTGATTTTTCCCATCTCCCAGGCTTCCTGCTTTACACTAAATAAACACAAAAGTACAGAAACTTCATGTTAACATCATCTAATTTGGAAACATTCAGGAAGAACCTCATATGTCATTTGGAAGGGAGGGCAGAAGTCAGAAATTTTGCAGGTTCAAGATTCCCAAATGGTATGAAAAGAGGTCTTTGCATCAGTTATAATGATCTCTTACCACAACTGAAATAGGAAAATATTAATTTCTCATTTAGAGGCCAAAAGGAGAGAGAGAAGCTACCTTTAGAATAAAGGGTTGGAAAGGGTAACACACAGTTCAAATGCAAAAATCTTACTAGCCCCAGACAGTCAAAATCCATTTATGACAAATGATATTTGAAGCTCAGCCCCCTGACTTGCACACCACTTGAATTCCAGCTTTGTATCTCTCTCCCCCTCCCCCTAACCAGGAATTTATCAGAACAAAAAAAACACCTCAGCTGGGAGCAATGCAAGGCTTAGAGATCTATCAAGTACTCTAAAGGTGTGATAAAGGCCGGGGAGAGAAAAACAAGCAGTGTAATTTAGATTTGAGTTCTCCTGTAAAGCTACTCACTGCCCACAAAGCCACAGGAGAAATAACACTTTCCTCCTCAGCATGACAGGGACATGGCAAAGCCACACCAGCTCTGGGAGCAAACACACCCCCCTCACAAAAGGGCAGAGGCTGCCTGCAGTGACCACAACAAGGCACAGCACACAGGCAAAAGCAGCACCAGCCCCAGGTTATGCCGTGAAAGTACATCTAATGTCTGCATGGGCTCAGCTTCCAGCAGCAATGGTGAGCCAGGACACAGGAGAGCAGCCCCCAGCATCAGCTCTCCCATCAGTCCTCTGAAAAGAAGGTCAGCTCCTCCTGATCCCACCTCTTGCTCAGCTGGTTCCTCTTCCTCCTGCTGTTCTTGAACCTCTTCTTTCTCCTGGCACAGCCTCTCTTCCTCTCTGATAACCATATTCTCCTCTGGGCTTTCCTGATCCAGCTGGATCTGCTCCAGTTTGACTTCTGCTTCTCTCACACCACTGTCCTCTTCTTCGTAGGACTGCCTCGGAGACCTAGAGATAGGGGAGAGATCAAAGAATAAAAGCACAGTTATGAGCCTACAGGCACCACGAGGTACCTCACACCTCTAGAAATCCAATGTTATCACTTCCCCAAGCCTACAGCATACTGGGTATTCCACATTGGGGCTCATAGCCAGTTCCAGGCACCCAGATGTAACAGCAGTCACATCTCACTCCCCCCCACTTTAAGTGTCCAAGACTCAGCTCAACTAAGAGCTGTGGCAGAGCTGAAGGGATCTGCACATTACCAGCATCATGATGGGCAAAACCCATAGGAAAGCAGAGAAGAGCCCTCTACTCAAACCTCTGGCAGAGAGGACACTACTACCATGATGTGGTGCTGGCTCAATTCCCTGCCCAGCTACAGCTAAAAATCCAGGTGCACCAGCACACCCTGCAGTCAAACACAAATCTGATGCTGCCCCCATGGCTCCAGCATTAATTCAGTGTGGGGCACCAAACAGCCCTTCTCTGCCTAAACTCATCTTCCACATTAACAGCCTCTTGCTGCAGGAGAGCCCAACTGACAGCACATGAGCATGCTTCTCAAGCTGAAGCTGAGCTCTAGGGAAAGGCTACAGAGCCACTCCCCTGGAATCATTCCATGGGCAAAGCACAGTGCTTCACAAGCAATGCTGTATTGACACTTGGTCCCAAGCCTCAGTTTTGCCCACTGGAAAAAATTAGACCTCCACTCACATCACTCATCTCATATCCCAGCAAAACAAAGGAGCTCCAAAGCAGATGGGGTCACCCCCTGGCTTAGAGGTTTATAAACCACAATGGGTTTGGTCCAAGATAATTGCTCCAGGTCTCCAAGGCTGCAAGAGGAGACCCAGGAGTATGTTTATACAATCAGCTTTGCAAGAGCAGAGCAGCCCATGCCTTTGGGCACAGAGACACTGGAGTACATAACCCCAGAACTCTCACTGGCTCACAGCCACACAACAAGCTGTTATTGCCATCTTACTTTACCCAGCCAAAAGAGCTTTCTCCTCCCACCCAGTTCTTAGAAAATCGCCTGGCTTGAGAGAGCAGGGCTAGAGAGCTGGCTAGCAGGCAGCTGTCAAAGGGCAAGGCTGACTCACTGCTCCTCCCTCAACAGGCAGCACCAAAACACAAAAACAAGTTCCAACAAGACCTTTCCACCCACCTCTCTGCTGCTGGGAAGGCAGCTCACAGGTCAGCCCCCATCCAGCCCTCCACATTGACTACATGGGGAAAAAGATGATGCAGATGCTGGCTCGCTTGACTTGTTTCTCATCATCCTCTCACCAAGAGCAAACAGGCTCTGAAAGCCCAGGAAGCTAGCAGCTCTCCACCAGGATGCCAGCAATAGCTCCAGCTCAAGTACAAGCTCGTATTAAAAATTAAGGCCAGCAAACAGAGCACAGCCCATAGGATGCCTTTCACACCACAGCAATGCTCTATGGGAGGCAGGTAGGCTGGCACAGCTTCACTTTCTTGCACACAGCTGATAGCATGGATCTCCTACCTCAAAGAGGAGAGCCAGGACCAAAAAGAAAACATGCCTTAGCACCAAGGCCCTCAGGGGATGCAGGACCTGGTTTAGTTCCATCCAACAGAGAGCAGCTGTCTCCAGCCACTCTTTCACCACTTAAACCCCAGGATTTGCTTCATCTTCAGTTAAACAGGACCAAAGGGAGTTGGGAAAGCCTGACCACAGCACTGCTTGTCCCAGCACAGGGCACCATAGGCAGACACACAACCTACCTGTGCTCACACCACACTCCAAGCTCGTCCTTCAGGTGAAGCAGGTCCCCAAGGAGAAAGCTGCTGCAAGGACCTTACAGGGCACAGCCCCTGCTGTGAGGGCAAGCCCAGCCTTTGCAAAAAGCCTGCCCCCAGCAAGCCCACAGAGCCTGAGCTCCTTCTGCTACCTCTCCCAGCCAGCCCTTAGCCAAACAACCTACACCTACCACTCCTGCTTTTGAAGTACCACTTCTCACTGATGGGCTTCACCTGCCATGAACACCACCTCCCCTGCTCAGCACCCTCCCATCCCACTACAGGATAAACACAAGCATCACATAAAAACCCAACTAGAAATACCTGGGGAGGATAGTGTTAATTCCAACTAATTCTCTTTTGAAGGCCAAGGAGGGAGAAGCAATAGCCTTTCTTTCCAGAAAAGTTCTTTGCAAGGGCAGCTGGAAAAAGAGGCAGCCAACCAAAAAGCAGATGATTTCTAATTGCTCCCACAGATGTTATAATTACATTGTGCTGGGCTTTGGAGGTGCTTGAGAAGAGTTTGTGGGGTCAGGGCTGCAAAGGTATAGCTTGCAACATGGTTTAGCCACAACGTTTGGAGAAAAGTAACAAAACTTTGAGCTCATTCTTATTTATTCAGCAGTAAATATTAATCTTAAGCATTTTTTCAGTCACAGAATAGTTTGGGTTGGAAAGGATCTTTAAATGTCATCTAGTCCAATCCCTCTGAAATAAGCAGGAACCTTTTCAGTCAGATCAGGTTTCTCAGAGCCCTATCCAACCTGACCTTGAATGTTTCCAGGGAAGGGGCATCTACCACGTCTCTGTGCAAAGAATTCTTCATTGTAAAGAAGAGGCTATGCCAAAAATTCCCTACAAAATCAAACTGCCAAGAGAGCTGAGTCACAGAGTTCATGTGCAGGTAGATTGTATCCAAGGGAAGTGGTTAAGGCAGGAGTTTGGTTTCGTTCTGTAAAGGAGGAGTGATGGGAGGGCTCTCAGGGCTCTTTGCTGCCTGTTTTTCCCTCCTCAGAGAGGAGTCAGGCACAAGGTGGGCTGGGGCCATAACACCCACTATGCTGACATGAGCCAGGAAGCAGCAATAACTTAGAACAGCTTTTTAGGCTGGCCTGGATTATGTTAGAGACTGTTTCAGCCCCTGCAGCAGCTCAGGTGGCTTAAATCTGCTGTTGTCACTCCTCCAAACCCAGGAGTCCTGGCAGGCTGCCACTGCTTGGAGCACAAAACTCAATCCAAACATCCCCAAAGCTTGGGGCTGTCCCTGGGCCATTCCTCCCTGCTAGCCCAAATGGCAGGCAGAGAGCATCTGTCCCAGTGGTGTGGGCCTATTCTGTCCTGCTGATGCTCCAGACTCTGGCCTCCTTCTTACACATGCTAGATTTGACCTGGGTTTGGTCACTGCTCCTCGGGGACATGGGTACCCCTCCCCTTGGTTCATCTATGTCCTACCCACCTCTGCTTGCGCTGCTCAAGCTTCTGGGACCAGTCACTGAACCCCTCATCTTCCTCCAGCTCCAAAGTCCCAGATGGCTTGAAGTCATAGCTGAAACACAGCAAGAAGGAAAATTAGCATGACGGGTATGCAAAAAGGCCTAAACCTGGCCTGAAATAGCCACAGACTGACACAGTCCTTCTCCTTTCTGTTATTCCATTTATTCTTCTCTGGGTGAGCTGTACTGTTGAAGATAGCCATGGCAAAATCATTGCAGCATCTGTGGCCCTGGCCACAAATGTGTGCTCAGGCTAATGGAAAAGCTCCCAGGGAGCAAGGGAGACTGGTTGAATGCTGTCAGAAAAGTGGCTGCTTCCCTGTGTCCCTCTGCAAACCCAATCTGAGGACAAGCGCAAAGCCAGCACAGCCCCATCATCACCTCTTCAGCTGATGTCCATCCCTCTGGCTCCCAAGAACACTCCTGTCTTTCCTGCAAACCCTCTGTCCTCCTGACTATTTCTGGTTTTCTTTAGTGGGGGAAAGGGAAAACAGGAGGTTCACTCTGTCCCTTCCCTGGAGCAAGGAAATGCAAGGGTGGGTTTGAATTAAGGGGAGTGACATGGATAGGATGAGTCCCAGCATGGGAAGAGCCACAGGAAGGAGGAGGCAGGATTTACACAAGAGAGAATGAAGCTTTTCAGAAGATTAATAGCCAGGGCTGACTCTGGCTGCATGAGCAAGCCCAGGTGGCTGTCAGCAGCTGTAAACAAAACCAGGGAACGGCCAGAGAAGAAGAAACATCCTTGTGGTTGAGCCTGGCCCAGCAAGCTTTGGCATCATGGAGCAGGGAGCAAAACCCTTCATTTTAGGAGTTGTACTTGTCATTGCCCTCTTAAGCACTCATTTAAATTTGGGCTATGCCAATGGTCCTGTGGGGCCAGCAGCATGGCTCTGCCCATGCCAACAGGACTGGAGCCTGCAAGCTGGGTTACTGGGGCTGCTGCACACTGCTCTGGGCCTGAGGTTGCTCACAGCACCAACCAGCAAAGCAGAGACCAGAGACCTCATCTGCTGTTTTAAAGACCTTTTCAAATTATTTCCTAGCCCCTACATGAAGGGGGGGGGGTTGGAAAAGCTAATGACTATTATTACTTTCCAGACCTTCTGTTTGCTTTTAGAACAGACTGAAGCAACTCGGTCTGCAGAATATCACTGTGTATTTCCACAAGAGATTGTGAAGGTGTTTTGCAATGCTATTAAAAAAAAATCCGGAATAATTTTGGAAGTATCTTGGCAAAAAAAAAAATCTTTTAATGGAAAAAAAAGGTTTTCATAAATAACTTTTGCTTTTTTCCCAGTAAAATGAAGATGTTGCTTCTCTGTGACTATAACTCCAAATCCTGCCACTACTTTTCCACTGTAGTATTCCATTCAATAGATTTAGAAATAAATTGAACACATAAATAGTGGTAAGACTGAGGACTTTGAGACAAGAATTTGGCAATTCAGAGTGCAGACTGGTTTTTCTGCTAGCTCCAGTGCTGCACGGCATCTGGACTGCTGAACCATGGACATGGGGAGGCTGCAGTAGGATGTGGTGTGGGATGCTGGGGATGTCATCCTATCCCTTCTCCAGGTGTTTCCTCTCTGACAGTAGAGAGCTCAGCATCTCCATAAATGCCTCCTGAGCTATTTCCATGTAGGACTTGCCCCATTAAAGCACAAAAGTTCATTTTAACCCTTGGAGCTGTGAACTGCACCAGCTCAGGTGGTGCTTCATGCTTCCCAGTGCCAGGGCAGCATCCTCCAAGGAAGGAATGGGAAACCCAGTCAGGATAGATGATTGCTTGCACTGTGATCTGCCTGGGATTGTGCATCACCTCCTCAAGGCACATCTGTCTTTGCATGTATCAGGAAACTCCATTACTTTTAGTGCAGGATGAATCCAAAGTTGAAATTTAACCAAGCACTGAAATCACTGGCAATAGGGACTCCCTGCCAGAGCCCAGCCTGCCCCAAGCTATCCCAGTGTCAACTCTCAGGGCAGTAAAACCCCCAGCCTCCATCCAAGAAAACTATCAATGCGGGACTTGTGGGGTTTCCTGCCCAAAGAAGAAAGCACACTGTTTGCTAGTGTGCACTAAATCCCCCAGCCCAAACCTATCAGAGAACTTCTCCATCTTCCCCAAACCACCCCAAACAACGGGGACACACACCCAGGGGCTGCAGGAGGGGTTTGCTGCAAGGAAAACATGTGTTGCTGAAGTATTTGTCCACGGGTATTTCTTACTGGTTTTCCTGTGCCAGGGCCATGCTCTCTGAGCAGGGGACAGTGCCATTCAGGCCCTCTTCTGCCTGGGACCGCAGCTGCTTCTCCCGCTCCCGCCGACGCCGCTCTCTCGCCGCCTCCTCCTCATCTTCCACGCTCCACTGCGCTGTCAGCCTGCCAAGCCAGAGGGAAAACCCATCTTTAATGCCATCAGGCAGTCCTGTGAAACCTGGTATGAATCCTCTGAGGTGTCTGCGCTCCCCCCCAGCAAGCAGGAGCCTTCTGCAGACGAGTGCTCCCACCATGAGCAGTGATCCTCCAAGTGGCATCCTCACCTCCATCAGCACAGCTTCGCAGTGGGACTGACTGATGGGCAAGGACAAGGTGGGACACAGGGACTGAGAGAAGGGTGCAGGAGAGCCTGCAAGTCTCTAGAAGGAAGATGTGGTACATATCCTCTTCCTACCTGCCTGTGGGCTGAAGCCTACTGGACAGCACCATTCCCTGCAAAAACAGCTTTGCACCCCCGCTTTGGAAGGGTTTGTAAATGGTCCTGCAATGCTGCAAGGTGTCTGAAGGGTTTGCAAAGGGTCTTGCAGTGCTGCAAGATATCCAACACCGTCATATCAAGCTTTAGCCCACAGAGGGCAAGATCTGTACCCTGGGGATGAGTTTCCTTAGGCAGTTGAGCTGCTCCTGCCCAACCAGAGGCCAAGGAAACAGTGGCCAATGGCAGCATCTATGTCCTGCCCTGCTTTGCCCTGCCTGGCTTCCTGTCAACCCTGTGGAGAAGAAAAACCTGCCCTGGCTTCTCCCAGACATCTCAACTGTTGGACAATAATGCCTCTGTGAGCAGAACAGCCTCTTGCATCCCCAAGGAAGTGATAAGGCGGATGCCACATTCCTTCTCTGGTGATAACGCCAGTCCAGTCACTCCCCATGTGGGATTGGCTCCTGCTCCACTGGCAGCACCAGCTGAGATTCAGGCAGAAAGGGACATGCCATGGGGGGGCCACCAGTCACCCAAAGGGCCTGCGATGGCAGCTGGGCAGGTCTGATTGTAGTACGCAGGGCTGATGCTGGTGCAGATGCCTCCTCACCCCACTCACCCCTGGCTCAGCCAGGTCCAAAGCAGACACAAAAGATGTTTCCCCTGGCATTTTCAAGCCTATTTATAGAAATGTCTTTCAGGAAGGCACACACATGGGAGCTGGGAAGTCGATCTCCCACCAGCAGCAGGACCCAAACCAACCTGCACTTCCCCACCTCAGGCACACCCTGAGGACCACATTCCTCTTAGGATGAACCTGCTCAATGGGAGATACAGTGCAACATTATTCAGATTAGAACAAAGAGCCTGTGAAAAGGAAAATGGGGAAAAAACCCAAACAGAAATGCCTTAGTTGAGACATGTTTCAGCCCAGTTTGAGTGAATGAGCGGCAGGTTTCAAGTGACTCCAGGAGTGCCCTCAGTCTGGACTATGAAGAACGTGAGAGGGCCTCACTTCACCATGGGTCTCACCAAAAAGCTGTTTTCTTTTGAAGTTCAGGGCAGATACCTCCCTATCCCAGCAATGAGGGAGGAAAAAAGCCCATTGGGATTAACTGATGAAAAACGTAGCCTTTCTAATTACACTGTGAACCTTGCTACCTTTTCCAAGGAAGACTCACTCATAGCCTATTTTACTCTGCAGTGCAAGCAGGACTGTTGAG
The DNA here is from genome assembly GCF_026979565.1 of Vidua chalybeata. NCBI lineage: Eukaryota > Metazoa > Chordata > Aves > Passeriformes > Viduidae > Vidua > Vidua chalybeata. The sequence goes on along the minus strand of NC_071535.1, from coordinate 47,218,332 downwards.
CTTAGCCCCAGTAGCATCCCTTTGCACAGTGGTCCCACCACCACCCTGTCAGGAAGCTGGAGATGACTCCAAATCACTGCCCTCCCAAACTCCCACCTGCCTCAAGGCAGCAAAGCCAGGTTGTGAGCCCAGTAAAGAAAGGCTGCCCATGCCTGCTGTGCCCACAGAGGAGCAGGGAACAAAGCAGACCCCAGGACTAGCCCAAGAGAATCCTCCACTGCTGTGCAGTTACTGTCTGCCTTATTTTGGGTGGGGTCCTTCTGCAAGCACCAAATTCAGCTCTTTCCCTTTTTACCCCCTCATCACCCCTTGCCACCTGGGTCTCCATGAGGAACAAAGCAGACCCAGACCCGAGCCTGAGCTCCCCTCCTCCCTTCCCTACTCATCCCACACTCCTATTTATTATTTTTCCTCAGGTTCCCATAGAAACCCTTGTCTGTGGACCTGGCAGGAAGCCATCATGTTGTTGTTTTGGTTTTTTGTTTTTTTTTTAAATATATAAATGAAGTCATTCATCAAAATCTGCCATGATCTCCCTCACTTGTGCGACAGCTCCAGATAGTCTCCAATTCAAAAAGGCTCTTAACCCCCTCTCGCCCATATCGCCCCAGTTACGAGAAGCAAAGTCCATGTTTATGCCAGAAGAAGTTAGATTTTTATTAAAATCTTTCACTCCTTCCTCCAGTTCCTTGGGAAGCTGCTGCAAAGGTGGTGCTCCACCAACACCCCCAGCTTGGCCAGGGCGCTCTGGAGTGGGGGGGGGTCCCTTCTGATCCACATGAGCTTTCCACACTGTGAGAGCAACGTTGGTTGGCAGCCCTCTCCCTTTCCCAGTTGGATGTGACTAACTCTCCCCATGACCTCACCGGCTCGCTATTCTGTCCCTGCATCCTTCGAACAAGCTGAGGAGAGAGCCGGGGGCGACCGTTCTGGGCAGAAGGATTTTTCTGCAAAAGCAGAGAAATAACTTTCCCAGCTCCCCTTGCCACAGAGCAATCCCAGCTTCCAGGTTGCCCACTGCTGTGTTGGGATGTGTCTCAGACACTCCGCACATCCTGCGGGGCTGCAATGCTGGGAACACCATGGCTCTGCTCAGCAAAAAGGGCTGCAGATAAAGCCCCCACAGATTCAAAGATACCAGCACACTCCAGCAAACACCTAAACCTAATTTCTTTTCAGATTCTGAGCTCTCTGTCATGCTCAAATAGGCTGGTAGGGGCGTGAGGTTTAATAAGTGATGCATTGGGGTTCAGTAATCACACTAACAAGCAGAGGAAAAAGGATGATTACTTTTGGACTGACCTAGCAGCACAAATATTTGTCTTTAGTGAAAAACAAACAAAACAAAATTAAGCAAAAAAACACAAGCAAATGAGAAACTAAGCCTTGCTAAAGTCCTTGTGTTTGGGTCAGCCAAATGGGTTTGTTGGACCCCAGACAAAATGTGCCATTTCAATTTGGACAAGCACAAGTGTGAGCAGGGGGTCAGCTGTTAAATTGCCTTTTGAAGCAAAAAGGTGGAAAGATTTAATTTCTAAATGGTTCCAGTTACTAAAATGGGGCCATGGTCTCCCAGTTGCTCTAATTGTTCACAACCGCATTCAGTAACTCAACGTGCTCAGCCCACAGTGGTATTTCACAACCGTCTTTCCCAATTCTAGAAATAATTACCCAGTGCTTCTAGATCAGGCTGATCCCACGTATCTTCTCCTCCAGCCAGCACTGCCCCAGATTCGTCCCAGGCTGCGGAGGTTTGGGGAAAAGCAGAATCATAGCTGCCAGTGGGACCAAGAGTTCTCAACTTCATTTCACCCATCACAGGATGGGGAAATGGAAAGTAAGACTTGAAGCTTGAGGAGAGGCAAGATAAGCTACAGCATGCTACACTCCTGAATCCAGCCACCTGTCTTTACAAAATCCCTCCACAGAGGGATTTTCATGCAATGTGAAAGGAAATTCACTCCCTTTAACAGACTTTAGTGTGACCGGAGAAGGGAGGAGAAAAGGTAGAGAGACCTCAGTGACCCAAGTAGCCCAGAGCTGTGGCAAGATTTGCTCCATCAAGAGCTCATCACAGGTTTGGGTCATTTCTCTTACACGGTCCCTACATCTCTGCCAACAGCTTTTGGATGTCTTGGTTGAGCCAAACATACTTTGTGGAATGGGCTTCTCCCTTCCTGAGGACATCCTGCAGGGGTAAGGATGAGCTGAAAGCACTTTGGTTCAGCCGTGCCCAAGGAGACACTGCCTGCAAGCATTCGGGATGCTTAGATTTCTGCTCTGACCAGGGCCAGCTGCCTGCTTCAGATCCAGCTCTTGACCTCACCTCCCTCTGGACCCCCAGCCAAGGGAGGGGCTTTATTTCTGTTTGCACTGCAGAACACCTCTTCCTGCAGCACAGCAGTACAGGCACTCACACTCTGGCTGCCCTGTTCCACATGGCCACAAAAGCCTGCTCCAGACAAGCCAGCATGGCTGGGAAGGTCACGTTTCCTTTGGGCAATTCCTCACCAGCACTTGAGGAGATTTTAATATTCAGGCAAGGGAAATTTCTGGCAGCAGATGAGCTGTGTTTAAGGAAACTCTGCAGACTCCAGGAGTCTTTTGCATGGTTGACGGCTCAAAGGAAGCTTTGCTGGCCCAAACCCAACCTTCAGCATTAAAGCTAATTCCAGAAAGGAAAATCAAATGCCTCCCAAAGGCTTTGGGCATTTGCAGACCTGCGCCAGAAAAACTCAGGAACCCTCTACCAACACACTGGACATTCCTGTCTCCTGAACTCACCGGGGTACCAGGCCAGGAGTGTGTTGGCTTTGGTTGCCACCTCTGTTGGGTAGGTTGTCCCCACAAAGCCTGTGCACAAGAGGGAAGAGGTTTTGAGAACAGGATTTAGGAGGAGCCAGGTGCAACCCCAGAAGACATATTACCCCATCACCTGTGAAAAAGCCAGTGTCCACCACAGCTGGAAATATCCCCTGGGAGCCAAGGGGCTACATGAATTAGAGAAGAACTGGGAAGGGCGGCCATCCCATCTCCACTCTGTTGAGGTTTGAGGAAAGGGAGATGCCAGAAATCAATACAAGGGACCTTCCCCTTCTATGCAATCCACTGCAGCCTGCATTGCCCTGTCACAGTGCCAGATACAACACCAGTGCAGAATATGGCCTAGAACCATCAATAAGTTTATCTGCTGCCGAGCAGAGCTGCCAGGCTTTATTTCATATTGCATTTATCACACAATTACAAAGGGCCCTGACTGCTGGCAGGATGTGCAGCTCACCCTGTCACACAACAGGGAAGAGGACACCCTCCGAAGGCTACAACTCCCTCACCCACTTGACCTTCTGCCAACAAATTAATCACTTATTAGTGGCATATAATGGCTCTGTGTGACTGAGTCAAGTATGCTGAAATACACAGATAATGCCTCCACTCATTTCATTCAGGACCACTGGCATCAGGCCACCACAGGAGTCATGGGTTTCCATGCCTTAGGAGTAACGTGGCTGGATAGCAAAGATTACAGCTGGGTCATCATCCCACTGCATAAGGAATGGGGTGAGGATAGCAGTACAATACAGGGAGACTGAGAAAAGAAATAAAATCAAGAATTATGATGTCACATCCTGAAGTTTATTTCAGCCTTGCCTCGGGAGAGTTATTCTAGCTCTGAAAGAGCAGCATGTCAATCAAAGGCAGCCAGAGATACTCCACAAGCCTCTCCCTCCCATACATTCATGTAATTCCTCAGCTGCATTGCTCCGTTCAGAGTCCACACAACAGAGTTTGAACAAGAAGGCGGGTAGGGGGAGAGGAAAAAATGCATCTATGTACTTCACCCTCAGCCTTTTTCTCATACCAAAATTCCCCACACCACACGTAGCTGTGCAGTCTCCCTGTTTCTCCTATAAATCACGGCTCACCTTCAGGATGTGAACATCAGGATAGAGCTGCTTCACACCCAGGAGTGGCCACAGAGCCCATCTCCACCTCCTGCTAGAACTGGGGCTGTGGAAAGGCACAGCACGTACAGGGTGATAAGGACACACCAAGGCATCTGAACAGAATATGATACATCCTAAATTTTCATCGAGCAGAATAGAAGGAAAACCACATTTAGCATCGCAGAGTTCTATCTCCCTTTTAAAACTAAAAGCAACTCTTCTTTTGTTAAACAGATCTTGGATTTCCTCCAGATAAGCACATCCTTTTTTTGCCCTGAGAAGGATATGCAGATGTACAGCCATGCATCACATGTGCCATGTATAAAACTCTGCCTAGTTTAGCCTTCATTAAATCCCCTGCGAAGATTGACCTGTCACTGTGGCATGACAGGCAGGGAAAGCCCTAGGATGTTAATTTACTGCTTCCACAAGCAAAACAAGACACACTTGAGAAAGCTGGTGGCAAATGGCAGGAGCAGACCCTGGAGAAGGGATGAAAACCGGGCTAGTCCTTCATCATGAGCTTCATCTGTCCCCTCCTGCCACTCACAGGACTGTGGCTCCAACAAGGTGCACGGAATGCTCCATACTTCCAGACACCATAGGTTATGCACAACCACTCACAGAGGCATGAGGCAACCAGTGGGAACAACTGTTTCTTTTTATTATTATTGATTTTAATCACGGCAGACAGAATCCAAATGAATCGCCTCCAAGATGATTAATTGCACCCTCAGGACCGTGGGTCCTTAGCACACAGATAGACTGGTGCAATCATGTATCAACATCACCGGCCCGGAATTTGGCAGGGGGGAGGAAAGGGCTGGAGCCCAAGCCCTCCCAGCACTCCACTGCATTCAGTAGGTGTGAGAAATCAGTTCTGGGTATGACCTTGAACCATGGCTCTTTCTCACAGTCACTCCATCTCAGCCCTAAGGTTCAAGGAATTGGAGGGGTTTTCCTACAGGGCAGGAAGTCTGGGCTATGTTTTTGCAAGGGACAAGCATGTCAGAGGAGAAAATAGACATGCCAATGAAATGCAGACTGCCTTACCCAGCTTTTGTATTTTATTTTTCTCCTCCTTAAGAGGGAAGCAAGACTCCACAGCCTCCCTGCCTTGGCTACAGTCAGCTAGCATCTTTCCTGATACACTCCTGCTGGTAAACAAGTCTGAGCCTAGAAAGGTGAGCAATTGCCTTATCTCTGCTTCAAGCCGGGATTAACAGCAAGATTCGTATCAGTGTGGTGGTTTTTACAGCACAGCTGGCTTGTCCCTCACTTTGCAGCCCTGGGGGTGAGGCAGTCCCCCCAGCAGCAGGAGGGTGTTTGCCGTTTGAGCACTGGCAGGAGGCCGTGAGAATGCGGTGCTCCACTCCCTGGGAGAGTGGAGGCTCTCCTTGTTTATGGCCATCGCTGAGAGTTGTGCTGCAGCAGGAACCAGAGACAGCAGCAAGCCCTCGCTCCCTGCTGTGCCAGGGCAGAGCGTCTTCATGAGAAAAAAAAGAGTCTGCCCCAAAATACTGATCCCAAAATCCTGTGTTTGAGGGCATGGCACCCCATCTTCTTGCTGAGGCACTTGGCAATCCCAGTTGTCCTTTGCCCACCATAGAGCTGAGGAACGGTGCTAATGCTATTTGATGCTTCATTGAAAGAGTTGGAAATGCAGGGAGAAAGACAAATCAAAAAAAACTGGAATGTGAAAGTTAGTTTTCCGACACTATCCCAGCTGCAAAGTCTCAGGCCTCAGCTTCTCCAACCAGTGCCCTTCTAGATGAACCACACTCTGACATACATGGTGGTCCTTCTCCAGACTATCAGAGGATGCCAATAACCTGTGGTTGCAGCCCTGACGGACTCAAAGGCTCACTACAGCTTCCCAAAATTTCCATGGGCTCAAAGTTCAGGCCCTGAACATCCAATTGCTTGAGAGTAGGTAAAAATCTGAGTCAGGCCAGGCTAAAGGCAAACAAAACCCATGCACTGGTTTCTGGGAAAGGTCAGTGGTAGGTGGAGTTCTGACAAAACAAACCCCAGGGCTGGAAAAAATCTGGGAATGGATCCACAGAGTTCTCAGAGGGGACAGATGAGCTGCTTCAACTGGAGAGAAATGATGAGCTGTTATCCTTGGGGTGAAAGCTGAGGGTGGGCACCTCACAAGATATCCAGAGAGGAACTTACCCACCACACACTGGCTTAGCCCTTACCCTCACCTTGCCCCACAGATCAGCTGGGCTGCAAATCCCCAGGTTCCTCCTGGGTTGCAGAATACAGTGGCATCACTTTGCAAGCAGCTGGCACCACAGAAGGCACCTGGAAATCCACTAGGCATGCCATCAGTTAGGCCCAAAGGGCTCTCCTGGATGCTCCTCCCTGCCAGCAGCCTCTGCTCATCCTCCCTTTCCATCCGCCCTGTTTGTGGGGTCCACAAAGGTGCTCATCTGTTCTGCCCTGGCCACAGCTATGGGGCACGGAGGGATAAAAAAAATGAAGGCCACTAATAAAAACATCAAAACAGGGAAGATTCAAGAAGGGAAGCACCATTGGCTCCTCACGACACATTGAGGCAGCATTGCAAAGCATGAATCACACTGATGAAGGCCCTGTGTCCCCTGGTGTCCCCATGCAGGTATCCCTCCCTCCTCTTCCCACACAACAGCTCTGCTGCTGGCTCATTCCTACACATTTCAGTTTCCCCATCTTCCCCTAAAGAGCTGCCCCACTTCTTCACAGAAAGAATTCCTTGCCCCCTACACCTATCTACGAGCCAAGGGAGTTGAAGCAAAGTGGTGCTGCAATAGCCCCTGGAGGCAGCAGCTATCTCCCAGGCAACAAACTGTGCCCAGACCATGTCCTGGCATCAACCACACACTCCCACACCCCACAAAAAATGTTCTTTCCCTTCAAAGCACCATCTATCCCTCCCAAGTGCTTCAAGCTCCTTGTTCCCAGCTCAGCACTCAGGAGGTCAAGACAAAAATACTGGAGTAGCATCTTCCCTGCTGAGACACATCCTGGCAAGCTTCAGGAAACATCAAATGCAGGCAGAAAGGAAGGCAACCCACAGAGCTGGGCAGAGCCCCCATATCCTGATCAAACTAAATATTACACTCATGACACACACCAAAATTCAAGTTCAGGGAATTTTAAAGCTACCCCTAGTGCTGAGAAACTCTAAGCATCACCAAGAGCATTGCTTGAAAATGCAGTAACGTGTTGTAGGGAGAAAGAAGCGGCCCTGCAGGCGCCTCATGGGTGCCAGGACATGAGTGCTGAAGGTGGTAAGCACCTCATCACATATAGCAGGCCAAAACATGGCACTGTGCAAGATTCATTTCAGATCTCACATTCTGGCTTCCCATGTTAATGACTCCACAGAAGATAACAAAGCAAAAATCCCATCCTACAGAGTAAGTAATTAGCTCTAGCCCATGATCAAATTTTCTGACCTGTTTTCTTCCCCTGAGCTTTTTCATCCTCAAGATTCAGCTCCCTTTTCCCACAGGAGTATTTGTATTTCAAACTCCATGGCATTGCAAAGACATACAATTAGAGACACTGGTTTATTTGTTGCTCGTGCAGCAGCCATACTCTGGAGCCCCTGTTCTGGACCCCATTGTGCTGGGAAGCAAAGGGGTGTTGTAGTGTGTAAGAACACTGTACTTTCTCCTCAAGAACAAATCACAGCTCGCTTCCTAATGGCACCCCAGATTCAGCTACATGCTAGATAAAAGAGACAAGAGCAGCAGTGCTTCCACTCACATCCATATGCCCACACACTCCACCCCAGGGCAGCACATCCCAGCCAGGCACCCACAGCCCAGCAATGGGGACACCACTGCAGCAAGCCACCACAGCACCCAGTGGGAGCAGTGTCAACCACGGGCCCAAAAATCCAATTCCAAGGAGCAGCACAGCTGCTTTACAGAAAGGCTGATTTGTAGGCTAATTAAACAGCCATATTCTTTTGTGAAACACGTCAGGCTCGATAAATAGAGGGAGAATAAAATTCCAGCAGAAGCAGAACTGAATGAATCGACATGACAGGTGCTGGATCCCTATCTTATTTATAGGAATTCATTAGAAGGATAAGGAGAAAGAGATCGTGATAACAAGATAGAGTGGCTCATGTTTGGAGAGGACTTAAAAAAATACAAAGCCTTGTGGGCATGTGGGGGATCATCGCTGTAAACTTCCTACAAAGGGAGAAATATTTCTCCAGTGATATCCTGATAGAGAAAGTATGCTGGACAAGGGGAGTGCCTGGGCACATGGGCTAAAGCAGGGAAGGTAGATAACCCTGCAACTGCCCATTCTTCTCATACCTTTCCCAGGCAATTACTCAGCCCCTCGTGCTCTGCAGTTGCAAGGCCTAACCCCGGGCTCTTTTCAGCCTCCAGCTTTTCACATGCCAATGGAAGGTCCCTGCCTGCATCTTCTGCAAAGCCACTGAGGAAGAAGGAGGGCTAATTTTCCAGTCCACCTCCTGGCTGGGCAGAGGTGAAAGATGTTTCTGTGAGTACTGGCTCAGTGCTTCAGCCTTCAGGTGTCTCCAGTGTGTCCTAGTGACCCCAAGGACACCAAACCACTCCAGAGCATCGTGTGCACTAAGCCTGTCAGCAGTCAGTAGAAAAGCCATTTCATGCAAATCTGACTCCTGGGACTGATATTCAGGTGATGTTTCACCCATGGGCCCCTTTGTCTGAAATGATGGGGTTTTGTATCAAGCACAAAGCAGGATGATTAAAGCATTGTGACTCAGCTCTTCAACCCAAAATCCACAAGACTTACACTGGTTTCTGCTCAGGAACCCTTAACCCAGCTGTTGGACAGCTGGTAAGCAGCCCCTGTAGCTGAGCAATGCTCAGAGAAGGTAATTCCCTGGTTATCCCCACTGTTGCCCTGCAGCAGGAGCAGCCAGGTAAATCCTGACACCACACTGATATCCCCAGTGCTCATGGTTATGGCTCTGAGCAGCTGTTTTCACTGTGTGCTCCAGCTCTCCAAAGTACTCAGACACACCAGAAGAGCCCAGGACCTACACAGTGTAACCACTCTGTTGCAGTTACCTTGAGACAGAAAAAAGCAGACCACAGCAATCTTGACAGCAACAATACTTCAAGCCAGGAGCCTCAAGCCATTCACGAAGGAAGCTCCTTCCTGCAGCCAAGGTGGCAGGACTTGCAGAGCCAGCCCCACAGCTGATCTCAGGAACTCCAAGAGAAAAATACAGCTGCAAAATAGGCTATGGTGTGTATGGAGCAGACCCTGCCTGTTCCGCTGTTGAATCCTGTGAGCACAAGTGAGGCTTTTTGTGTGCAAACCATGGAAATCCCTCACACCCCGCTCCACTCCTCATCTGTAAAGCAAGACTGGAAAACACAGACACAAAGCTAAACCTCAGTCAGGTTAAGTGTAATAACCCCACTCAGGAAACATGTCACCTTGTAAAAAAGTCCCTTTGAGTCTCTGGGACACCAAAAGTCCCTTATCCAAAGTAGGAGGAACTTGGAGATGTCACTCAGGACAGGAAAACACCCCTGGTTTAGGCAGTGCTGAAGACAGTTCTTTGAACACCCCTTTTCTCTGCATGAAGCACATGTGCTTCGTCTTGCCCCCCCCCCCCCCATCTGTCACCCTGCAAAATAAATTACTACCCAGCTGTAAGCAGGCGATTCCTACCCCAGTTCATTTGCCTGGCCCTCCTCAGTACCAGCTGGCCCCAAATCCGAGCTGGTCCCTGCCTTCTGCACAGCCACAGAGGTTTCCCTACCCCTCACAAGCTGCTGATAAAGCCCTGCTCTGGAACAGGGATCAGATCCCAGTCCCCCTGGGCTGAGACCAGGGTATGGGTCCAACAGGCCAAACAAAAGATGAACCGAGAGGAGTCAGTTTCTCCTGCCCATTTTCCAATCCAGGGGCCTGTGCAACCAATGGGAGCTTTCTGCCAACTTCCCTGGGTCCAGAAGGGCAGAAAGTAGCAAGGACTGGATGGGCTGTAGGCACCCATTTACCTTCCAAGGCAAGAAACTTATTGAGAGATGAGGTTTAGAGGCTACATTACCAGTCAAGGAGATCCCAAACTGACTGGAAAATGCCTGGTGAAATAAACCCTGCCATGACATCCTCCACCTCTCATCTGGAGACCAGCAGTCACAGTGAGCAAAAGGGAGCCAAAGGCAACCAAGATGCAGAATGTGAGTCCAGCACTGCCTAATTCCACCTCTCACCCATCCATCTGCTCAACTAAATATGAAAAGGTGAGAAGTGCCTCTCTTCAGCCCAGTCAGGGCCATCAGCATGGCACACCACCATCATCCAGAGATGGATCCCAGAGACCCATGGAGGGAAGCAGCAATTCTAGCCCCCAGGGAAGAGCACAGTGACCACATGGCAGGGAAATCTCAAAGCCAGCAGACAATGTAGGCGTCCTCCCAGACTCAGCGCCGGCTGACAAACGGGAATAAGCCCAACTGAGCCATCCACCTCCCTGCCCTCGCAATTATACTCTGAGAGAAAGGTTCAAAGTACTATTGTGATCAATTAAATCGAAAAAAGAGCAGTGTCAGCTTGCAGCCCTGGGAGGATCCAGCCCTTTACTGATCTCTGAATGATAAACGCGCATCACAGCATGCACAACGTACAGTTCCTGCGGGGAAAAAAGAAAAATCCTTTTTCTAGGCAGAAGCGTTCAGCACTCAGTAGACACAAAAAGGCACGTACTGAGACATCCCTTATAGGGAGAGGGGAAACCAGCGGCTCAGGTGAGTGTCACAGTACAGTTGTGCTCAGTTATTTCATTTGGGAGCTCCTGGAAAAGCCATCAGTAAGTTCAAATCTGCTTTTCTCATACAGCTTTAGGAGAGGAGAGGGAGGGTTATCTATTATCCTTCCTTCCAATGCATGGGGTCTGCTGGAAAACCGGGGTAAGGACGAAATTCCGCCGATTTAAAGGGACACGAAGATGGTCGGTCTGAAACACACTCCCTTTCCCCCGCGGCGTCCCCCACCGCGCCCCTCGGCGCGGGCACATCTAGCGGGACCGGGAGCGGATCCCCGCGGGCCCGTGGGCGCTCACCTGATGAGGTTCTGCAGGCCCTGCTTGCTGGAGTTCCTCCTCAGGATCGCGCTGGTCATGGTGGCCAAGCCGCGGCGGGCAGGGTCCCGCTGCCGCCCCCTCCCCAGCGCCGCAGGCAGCCGCCCGGCACTGCGCGCTCCCGCGGCCCCCTCTCCGCCTTCAGGAAGTTCTGCAGCTGGTTTCCTTTTGTTTCTGCTAGCCCCCCCTGCTTCACACCCCCGGCTTGTCTCCTCCACCTCTACCTCCTCCTCCTCCTCCCCCTCTGCCTCGTGGAAGTGTCACGGGAGAATTTCTGGGGGCGCAGCCGCCGGCGGGCCCCCCAGCACAAAGCCCGGCGCTCCCCTCTCCCCTGCGAGGAGGATTCTCTCCTGGATTTAACTCTTCTCTCCCTCCTTCATCTTCTCCAGCCCCCTCCTCTCCCACGCCCTTTTTTTTTTTTTTTTTTTCTCTCCTGTTTTTTCCCACCTTTACCACAGTTTTTCTGATTACACAAAGCAACTAGGGAGCAGACATCCAGACTGGCAACTTGCACACGATGCTCTGTAAATCACTGCTGCTCCATTCACAGCAGAAGTCTTGCATGAAGGTCTCACCTCCGAACAGTCCCTGCACATCCGAAGGTGAGCCAAGAGTCAGATTAACACGAAAGGGGCTTAGCACTGTGAAATGCCACACCAGAGGAAAACGCTCTCTTGGAATGGAGATAGCAGCAAGATTTTGGGGAAAGCCACAGAGCTGCAGCCTCAGGCAGGCTACACCTTGCTTCTGCTCTCAAACATTGGCCCCTCACCAAGGCACCCATGCATCAGTTTTCCCAGACATCAAACTGGCCAGGAGGCAAAAAATTTGGCTAAATCTGGCTTGCCTCCATGAAACACTGATATTTCAGGAGATAAAAGTGCATGAGTGTTTGATGAAAGACTAAGATTGCCACCTGCTAAAATAAAATGCCCATCTGCCACACATTCAGATGGTTGTTCTTCATGCTGCCTCCTCATGGGAGTAGTCTTGGGAGGAAAAAAACAGAAGAGTCTTTCTCCCTAAACTGCATTTTCTGGTCCACATGTGTTTTTTTGGGTGAAAAGAGAACCTCTACTATGCCAAACCAACAGGTGCCTGGACTTGTACCTAGCAAGTTCCAGCCCTGCCTTGTACTTGCACATTATGGTGCTCATGGCATGGCCTGCCCATGTTCCCCAAGGTAAGTGGGAATATTCCTCTGGCTGTCTGCAAAATGGGAGGAGTTATGATGGAACCACTCTGCTGAGACCCTCACCTTCCTTCTGCTTTCAGTCCCTCTGATCTCATTTACATGTTTCCTTTCAATCTCTTCTGCAGAAATGTTTCTTGACGCCTCATAAGCTGTAATGGGGAAGTTGCCCATAAAATACACCGAGAAATATCAATTAAAAAAAGGAAGTGCCTGCCCTCTCTTCCACTGTCTCTTAATTTCAAAACAGCTTGGTTTTTTTTCCCTGCGGGTATTTGCTAAGCATCATCTAAGTGATTATGAACGACAAAATCCACAAAGCGCAGACACTGATGCTGGCCTCACTCTGTGGGCTGTTCAGATGATATCACACTGCATATTTTTCTTTCTAAATTCAGAGAGAAGATGCAAGAGATCCACCACAAAAGATCTCTTGCTAAAAAAAAAGCTTGTTCCAGCCCTGCAAGTGCTTGCAGGAGTAATTAGGTTTAAGCATGTGAGCATTCCTACTGACTTCACCACAATTGGCCAGAGTTGAAATGAAGTGTGCACCTACAGGGTTTTCTTTTTGGAGAGAATGGGCCCAAACCTGCCTGACTCCCATGGTCCAAGCCAGGCAAGGAGGCAACTTGAAGGAGCCCTGGCAGGCAGAGATGTATCTCGTAGCCATGGGCCAGCAGCAACTGGGGTTGAATGAAATCACTGCAAGCATTCTTTATTCAGGCAGAGATGCCACACAATCCTCAGGGAGCTGAGGAGGGGCAAGGAGGAATGCAGCCACTGTCATCAGGAGAAGGCGGGAGCCTCCTGGAGGTAACAAGGACGCTGTTACCTGTGGAAGGCAAAAGTCTCTGTGTAAATGGGCAGAGGAAAATCTGTTAATTCCCCCAGCAAGAGAGCCTTGGCTCAACACCGGGTTTGACTCCCAGAGGATGCCAGCATGAGCTCCTTGTCTTGAAAGCACTTGGCAGACTTCCACCCCAGTTCCAGGACTGACTGCCTCTCAGAGATGGGGCTTTCAATGAACAGGCCTGACAGAAGCCATGCTTGGATGATGAAATGCAGGACTGGGAAGAGGTCACGACATTAGCTCTTGCTGGTCTAAGGTGCTAAGATAATTTGGAAACACCAGAAGTGAGGCAGTGAGGAAAGGGGTCCCTTAACTGCAACAGGCAGCAGGCTGAGTTCTGTGTTGCTCCCAGGGAGAGAAATTCCTGGTACTGAACTCTTCCTGGAAAAATCTTTCAAGGTGGCTGGGCCACTCAACCTTTGAAGAAGGCTTCCTGCCCTTCTCCTGGCTTTCATCTTTGAGAAAAATATTAATTACAAGAAAAATCAGCCTTCCTCCAGCATCAGCAGGGTCCTTCAGGACCACAGGGGGAAGAGAACAGGGCAGGACCTACAGCTTGCAAGAAAGGGAATGGACAGAGTCACTATCCCCATCTCTGTGGGGCAGGGAGCATTTAAACCCACTACTCAAAAGCACAAAGGACATGCCCACAGAGAAAGAGCAGGGCAGGAGAAATCCCACACCACTGCCTTAGAGTGCAGAGGCACCTTGGGTCCCCTCTCCTCTCCTGCCCCTCACTGCCACATGCATCAGTGTGAGTCATACCATGTGTCCAGGAACAGTAAGGTCAGCATCAGTCCCACAGCTGCTTGGATGCTTTCACAGAAACAAACCGCCTGGTCCCATCAGGAAGTGGGTAGGAGTACAGTGGACACAGAAAGAAAAAAAAAATTAATTAATCTGTTATTTTTGGCACAGTTTAAGCTAGGAGAACCACCATAAATCTCTGCAGCAAAACACCATCCCAGTAAAGGAATTGGAGCACCCAGGAGCACATTGTGTGGCACTGGAGTTCCCCAAAGCTCTTCCCAGCAGCAGGGAAGGCAGAGAAGGTGAAATGCTGTCAGAGAGAGCAGGTCTGCCTCCATCACTGTGGGAAGGAGGGCCGGAGTCCCAGAGAGATAGGGCTGCACCAGTTCCCGTTAATTACACAATCATTCTGCTATGTAGCACTAGTTGCAAAATCAGTTGAAGGCTCACACATGGTCAAGAGAAAAAAAAAAAAAAAATACCCTAGCCCTGCTAGTGAACATACAGCTCAAGCATTTCTCTCCAATACTGCTGGGATGTCAGCCACTGTCAGCGTAAGCCCCAAAGCACAGTCACTGCAAGGGCCAGTCCCTTACAAGTGCCACCATCTGCCAGCATGGTTTCCAGAGGTCCATGCCTGCATGCCAGTAGTGGGATCCCACCCCAAGAAGATGTTCTCACAGGGACAGCCTCACATCTTCAGCAAGGACTAAGAGCCCTATCTCAGCTGGAGACCCTGTGCCTCCACCAGCAGCCTCTAGGACAATGGAATAGATGGGGGGGGGGGGGGGGGGCGGGTCTCTGGTTTTCCTTTAAAATTATGCATCTTTCCCTCTACCATCCCAAACCTCTCCCCCTATCCTGACATCCCACCAGCCTCTCCTCACCAGGCACATGCATCCACCACTTTGAAAGCAGCCTGGCTGGCATCAGCATTTGTCCAGCTCCCCAGGAACCCCAGTTCAGGGAAAAGGGGCTGGTACATTGGTACATCAGCTGCACAGAGGGTGTGGTTTACACGCTGGCCTGCGGGGTAGGGTTTGCCCACCTTACCTTCATCCTGAAAACTTAACTCAGTCCACCTTACTCTGCTAGCACTCACTTTCAGGCAGCCAAATACAGAGACCAAGACAGGTAAACAAGAGATAATCCTGAGGAGACAGAGGACTAGCAGCCAAAAGCAGCACATTGTCTCCTTCCCACCAGAACAGCTCTTTACAAGCACCAAAGTGTGCTGCCAGGAGGGCAGGGTGCCCCACCTCTGCAATTAGCTCAGCGTGCAGGGCAAGGAGTCCAGTCCCAATGATGCTCCCCAGCAAGCCTTCCTCTGTTCTGGCATGAGTGAGGAGAGGAAATTCCCAAGGCAATGCATGACCCCATGGGTGTTCAGGGAGGGGGTGCTGTAGGTGGGAGCCAACTCTGTTGGCTCAGAGTTGTTGCCAGGCCGACGTGCTCAGAGGAGCACCATGAAACACATGTTTAATTGTGGGTCTAAAGAGCCAACAAACACTGTGTCATACTAAGTCTGAAATATTTGGCATGGGATCAGTGATGACTTTCTTCCTCTGATATCCAAAGAGGCAGAAATGAGAGGGAATCAGAAGCTGGATCTAGAAGGAGCATCCTTCTTCCTCTACCCCACCACGACCTCTCACCCTCACACAGAATGGAAAATAGACACTCCCTGGGGAACTTAAGAAGTACATTCATAAACCTCAGATCACTAGGTTTCATAATGAAGTTTGCTTCATTTATCAGTGAGAGGGAAAGGTGCAAGTTTACAAGCCTTGTAAGAGAAGATCTTTTTGCCCCAGGGGTGATACACAGAAGGACAAAGGATGGATTTAAAAAGCAGGGGAAGGAGAGAAGCATTACCAGGGCAGCCCGGCACAGTTAAAGGAGATCTGAGCTCCTGTTGCACCAAGGGCTGGGCAAACAGCAAGAGACCACCTGAGCCACTGCAGTGAGCCACCATGCAGGTTTCCCAGACCAGGGCCAAGGCCAAGTGACTCAGCCAAGCCCTGGAGGAGTGCAGCTGGTCCAGCATGTTGAGCCAGCAGCATTACTGATACTGTGCACTGCTATTTATATATTATGTTAAATCAACAAAGCCATTGAAAAGAGACAGGAAGACAAAACAATGACTGCAGATAAGACACTCCCATCCCACACAGGAGGGTCATTACAGGACAAGAAGAGAACTATTGGCCCCAAGGAGTCAGGCTCCTTCTCTTAGGGATGCTTGTCTACCACAAGGCCAAGAAGCAGGACAAAGGACTCCAGCCAGAATGGATAAGATATAGGCAGCTGCTGCCAAGAGATTGTCTTCCCCCAGCAGACACTGTAGGAAAAAAGCCTTTTTATAGCATCACATTGCTTCGTCACAAGTCTCTGCTGAATGAATTTGAATTTTGAACATTTATTTAAAATAAATGGAGTGGTCTTTACTTTGACTAGGTGGATTAGATGGACACTGGGCAACTGAAGACATCTTCAGATACCTCCCATGCTGGGTATAAGAGGTGCACTACCAGTAACAGAGGCACCACCTTTCTTCACCAGGTGGCATCTGTGTGACATGTTTAAGCATCGCCCAAAGCCGTGCAGCATATTTTGTGGATGTGCCTGTAGGTGAGTTCACAAGTGCACAAGTGCAGCCCTGTGTCAAGCCGTGCTGCTCAACTGACTACATAGCTTGCAAGAAGTAAAATACAGATTATGCCCAATATAAACTTATTAGCTCATCTGCAGCTGGCTCCAGGCTCTGATGCAGCACTGTGTTGTGCAACACAAGCAGTTTTAGCAACCATTAATCTCCATTTTGCCCTGCCAGGCTGTCACTCCAGCTGGGGTCAGGGGAGACTAAATGCATAAAAAGGAACTCCCAAGCACCATTGGACAGTTCCTGCATCTCTCACTTCAAGTTGCTCCTTGTACCACGGAAAGGCATCTAATCTAATCTAAAAAAATCTAATCTAAAAAAAAAAAAAAAAGGCTTGCTCATATCCACCCATGCTTCCATCACTGAGCTGGACAAAAGACAGGGGCTGTTTTGAAAGGGCTCACAAAAGCATCATTATGTATTCAGAAAGCTTGAAGACACATGGCTCCATCAAGGGGGAATAGTCATTAATGCTCCAAAGTGAGGCCCAAAGAAAAGCTGAGAGGAGCCTTTCTGCACAAAGGGCAGTGAATGTTGTATGCAGGAAGATGGCAACTGGAATGCAGAAGCAGCAGAAGAGATAAATGCCACTCCCAGGAAGAGGTCCCACCAGAGCAGGGGTGCACAGCCTGTGTATCACAGTAGTCTGCTCTTCAAGACAGCTCAGCTTGGGCACAATGTTGTCAGTTCCTCTTATGGGAAACTGCAAGGAGGCATTTATTTCAAAAGGAAATTATTATTGTCATCAATTTTATTGGGAGAGAACTCTGCTCCTTCTAAATAGCTGGCAGCCATGTTTGTTTGGGGTCTGTCAATAACTCAGAGTTTGTCAGTATTAATGGCTCCAAAGCAAGCTTTCATTGGAAAGGAAACTGCTTCTGCAGCAGAAAAGCACAAGCATGCACAAGCACAGAAGAAGAGATCATATTTTCCAAGCTATCTGGCAAGGACTTGATAAAAGGCGCTGCACAAACTGTCTAGTCAGCTGCAGCAAGAAACAGATACCTAGAGCTGGGAGAAAGGCTTCCTTGGTAATGCAGAATGAATCCCTAACAAAAAAAAAAAAAAAAATCTGTTTTCAAAATGAGCGCGTAAGCAAAAGAACCAAACTGGCAGAGCTTTCTCTATGGCAGGCAGAGGGATGGTGCTGACATATGCTGGCAAAAGCATTTGGGCCTACATGTCTGTGCAATAGCAAGAGAAATCCAAATAAACTGAGCTCCAGTGAATCTGAGTCTTGCACTTCTCAGATCAATTGCTTGCAGATTGCCCCAAGCTTTCAGACCACTGGATGGAAGTCACCAATTAAGCCAGTAGAAGCCCTCTGACTGCCATTTCCATTCATTAATAAATCCAGCTGGGTTTGCTCGTGTATCTTCCTCTTTATCTATGTATTTCTTGGACAGTTACCAGATGCACTAGGCTGCTGGGCACTACCACTGCTCATGTGAGACAGGTTGAACCCAAGTAGTCTCTGGGTTTGACACTCCTATGTATGTCTGAATATGGAGCTCTGCTGCCAGCCCCAACAGCCCATCCCAGGGGGGACTTGCTTAAAGTAGCAAATAACAGAAGATATTTTGTCCTGCCTTGCTGCAAGTTCTCCTGCAGGGGATGGGGGCTGCAGGAGTGGAGCCCCCAGAAAGGCACTGGAGACCTGCCCATGAGAAAGACAACTCTGAGTAACAAAGCCTGGGATTAAGACACTTCAAAGGCTGCCTCACACATCTTGTGTGTGTTAGGATGGATGCACTGGCAAGGAAAACATACATCAGTTCCAAGTGGGGCTGGTTAACCCACTCATGACTGGGCCTCTGTGAAACATGTGGACAGGCTGAGGAGTGAGAGACACCTGGCCAAACCTCAGTAGAGCTGGACTCAAATCTCACTAGTGGCCTGTGCTTCCTAGCTGATTCTGGGAAATCAGGGAGCAATCCAGGTGCCTAAGCACAGGTGTCAAGTGTGGGATGCCTTGGGTTACCTAAGACAGGTGCCAAGGCCTGGAAGATGTCACAGAGGTTCAGTAGGAAACTGCCTCTTCTGGGCACCAAACCCACAGTGGGCAAGTTCTACAGTCAGGGCATCCCTTCACCTTCCTGAGCACTTCAACCTCAGCTGTCTGGTCTTGCAGTAGAGAAAACCTGTCCTCTATCCCTGAGGCAGTAGCCATAGGCATAGCCACAGAACACCCACCATGGTAGCACCCTGACCTTGGCTGGGCACCATGGGTGCTCCTCTAGTACTGATGATACCAAAGTTATGTCATTCAGGACAGCTGCTTTCCCAGAATGTGCAGCACCTCCTAGGATATATTTTTTGACCCAGACCAGATGGGCGTGATCCAGAACATGACCTGGGTAAAGAGGCATGAGTCCCTATCATACACCACTGTGTCTTCCTTTCACTGATGTACATCCCCAAGGCTTCTCCTCATGAAAGGCTTCAGAACAGAACCACACCATGCAGATCCATTCCCTGTGCATTTGGCTTCAAAGGATGCCAAAGACTCAGCCTGATGAGGAGTTTACTGGACTCATTAAGAGAACAGGAACTGCAGCTACAGGAGGTCAAAGCTGCTGTGCCAGCTGGGGGAGCAGAGGAGAGAGTCTTCTGTGTTTTAAAAAGAGAAGTGCAATTCACATGAAGGCTGCTGGGCAATCCCCTGCTTTAACACACACTGGTCCAAACCCATATCTTTACAGAGCAAAATAAGCCTGGAGTCAAGGTGAGGCAAGCCAGGCTTAATTTATTTTTTTTTTCCTCAAGGAGAAAAGGACAGTGAAGGCACCTGATACCTCCTATAATTAGAGACAGTTCTTTATCCCTAATGCCACTGCCAGACCACCACCTATATCCAATTTGGAAACCAGAAGTATAACCCAGCTTCATTACATAATCCATCTGGTCCTCCCCTGTTAATTTCCCTACTATTTTTCCACTTTAATGAGCCCAGCTGGATCAAACTGTGACTAGTTACTCCTGAGCAGGGATCAGCCGTCCCTCCATTCTACCCCCAAGGAATCTGGTGCACTGAGGGGTCCAAAAACTCTCCAAGTATCAGTTTTCCCAAACAATTTCCTTCCAACCATGGGTATACTTAGCAACAGCAGTCACTTCAGCAAAGACCCTTGAAGCTCCTCTAAGGATCTGAAGAATTCAAGACAGCTGGGGGGATGCATGTGGCAAGGAAAACCCTGTGGCTTGCTGGCACAGCAGAGCCCTTCCCCAAGCAGTGACCATACATGGGTTGCCTGCCCTGCAGCTCATGGGGAGGGAAGCTCCAGGAGTATGGAGACAGGGGAATTTGGGAAAATCCAAAGCCAATCTGCCTCCCAGGTGCAGATATCCTGCGGAGCACAGCCCAAGGGACGTGCCTGGCCATGGCTGTAGGAACTAAGGGCAGGAGTTACCTGAAGCTTCCAGAGCTTTACAGAGAGCTCTGAGTAACAGACCCTGTACATACTGGGCTCCCAACCTCTCCCCATCAAGGCAGGACAGCCCAAGCAGCCACCTCTCCAGAGCTCCCCCCAGCTTCTCATTTATTTGGGAAGGCTCACATCACAGCAGTTTCCCATACAGCAATTCCAGTTCATGGAAGAGAGCATAACACAAGTCTGGTTTAAGCAGTGTTACACCTGCTTCAGCAGGAATTTGCCAGTATGTCCCAATTTGTATGAGGAAACAGAGTAGGCTGTGTTCAAATTAATATTTCTAGGACCTTTTCTAATGCATGCTCCTCTATACACTGGACACAGTTAAATAGACAAGGTTCATTGTCTACGGAAACACAGCACCAATATTTTTCTCCTGACATCTCCCACTGTGCATTACACCCAGGAGCCTTGGGATTTACTTTCCTGGCAGCTCCATCACAAGATTGGTTGCTCTGACATCCATCATGCTTTAGGCTGTCCTTAGAGCCTTGGCCTGCCTCCATCCATACATGGGTCAGATTGAAAAGAGCTTTTTCATCAAGGAGGGGAGATCAGGGAGATAAGCTAGCCACAGGGTGAGAAAAGGTAGACCCAAACAGCAAATAAACGTTTCCTTCCTCCATTTTGGGAGTGGAAATCACCCGAGTCTAGCAAGTGTTTAAACAGTACAAGGGAAAGCAAGAGAAGTTTAGAGCTGCACATGAAACTATTACACAAATTGTAAGGGAAAGTAATTCTTCACATTTTTGAAACAAAGAGGAACTCATTTTTGCTCACTATTTTTGCCATAAATTTTCATATTTCATTAAGATGCTACAACACAGCTAGAGAGGAAAGGATGTGCCTCCCTGCTGTCAGTGTTCACACTCTTTTTAAGCAAGGCTGTAAGGGTCTGCCTGCTACAGAACAGACTCCTCTAAACGGCCTTTTATTTAGCTGAAACTCCAGCAGGAAACAGAAAAGGGAACAAGACAACCCAGCCCCACCAGCAGACCCCACCAGTGGCCCTGCATGCACCAAAGTTCCTGCACTCACTACAGCAAGAGGGGAGTAGGAAGGTTTGCTTGCCTTGGGCCACGCATAGCACCTGCTCCTTGCTGCTGCAAGGTGAGCTGAGCCTGCAGCAAAGGCACAGCCAGGCAGGAACAATGCTGGGAATCACATCGATCCCGGTGCTGAGGAAACCCCTGTGCTCCCTCAGCAGCCAAGGCTTTCCCTTTGTTTCAGCAGCAAGTCATGTACAGAGACTTCCAGCACCTTTTGAAGCTTCCAGTCAAATCTTCAACCGAGGCTAATTGCTGTCAGGTGTCAGCCAAAGCACTTACTGCAACCACTGATGACAGGAGATGACACACCTTTCTCCTCTCATTGTCACTTAAGGTTTTTTTTTCCCATCAACATTAGCTGTGCCAGCTCTCAGAAGCCCTGGGGAGAAATGCTAATGCAAGCTTTGAAGCTGGAGATGAAAAATCAGGCAACCTCCTAAGCTCCCTGGATGCTCAGCCTGAATCCAGTCCAAATCTGAGTACTTCTGGGTGATGCACTTTGGCCAAGCTTATCTATCTGCCTCTACCACAGACAGATGTGGTCTCTGATACTGATTTGTCTTCTTTTAGCCCTCATGGAAAGCTGTCTGTATTCAAGTGAAGAGACCCCAGATTTTACAGTCACTGCTGATAAAGCAGTAAAGCAGAGCAGAGGCACAGGGAGATATATAATTTTACAGCAGCCAGCCTGAAACATTGCCAGGTTAATTCAGCTGGTGACATAGGGGATGCAGCAAGAAATCAGATGTGCTCAGAAAGGAGAGAAGGCAGCTGATCTCCACAATCGAGAGGTCTTAAGAGATGGGGCTGATTTCAGCCGCAGAGCAGCTCCAGGTCATCAGACCTCCCCCTTGAGCTTCCCTGCTTCTGGAGCTGGTGTTCCCACTTGATCAACCCCTTCCCAAAGGCTTTGAAGTTCAAAGGGTTTGAGACCTTTAGGAAATCTAAGTCTTATCCTAGCTGAAGAAGCTTGTCAAAAGCCTGATGGAACATCTGACCTATTCCAGACTCATGGGTCATCATTATTGTGGCTGCACATCCTCCTTTCCCTCTGTGCCCCCCCCCCCCCCCCGCAAGCTTCCCAGCTTCCCAGTATCCAGGGACTGGAAGGCAGCTGTGGTGTCCCCAAGCCTCACCTCTCATTCTCCTCAGGGGATTCATCTCTCACTTGGCTTACTCCGTCTGCACCCTCCTGGCACCCCTCCGAGTCTGACATCTTCTCCCCTGGTTGGCAGAGCAGCCCCACAGACAGCTCTAGCACCAGGGTGATGCTGTTTTGCTTTTCCTGTGCTCAGCAGAAGTGAGCTGTGCCGGAAACTTCATGGGCTGAGGGTTTGGGGGGATGGGAGAAGGCAGAACGAAGGTGAATTTTTTGGGGTTTGTTTTGTTTTCTTTTAAAAACCATTGAGACTGATTTAAGATTTTACTTGTCAGCAGCTAAAAATTTGGAAGTCCTGGGCTAACCCAAAAGAAAAGTGGGCAGCATAGACATCCCCACCATGGCAGGGAAAGGAGTGGCCCACTGCCCCCCTAGCTCCCCATGCCACTCTGGTGACAGCCATCATCTCTAAACCACAGCACCCTACAGTGTACCAGTCCCAGGGTGCTGCTGCAGGTGCTGTCAAGGCTCTCCTGACTTCGCACCTCTCAAATCCCACTGGAGCCAAAAGGTTTGCTTCTGCCCTGCAGATGCCACCCCTCTCCCCCCTTTTCAGCTCTTCCCCACAGCTTCCTGCTGATGCCATCATGGGTTGAGGTTCTGCAACACCTCCTGGGGCTTGGATTGTTCTTTCTTTGTCTCTTCACCCCTGGGGAAGGGCATGAGCATCTGCAGCTTTGGACAGGGACCAACAGGAGAGAGGTCCCCCATCTTCTCAGCACAGCCCCTGCCAAAGCCTCCCCATCCCCACCAGGGCTGCCACAGTGAGGCAGTCCCTGCTGGCACCATGGCATGAGTCGGGGTCTGGCCACCCAGGCAGGCAACACCCACCTCTCCCACCAAAGCTTTATTTACATCACTGCTGCCATGATGCAGCTCTTCACAAAACTAGAGAGAAATGGCACCCAGTCAGCGCCCCTGAGCCTGGCGGGGCAGCAGGGACAGCGGAGAGAGGAGGACAGCTGTGGAGATGCAGGTGCTTAGGACTCGCCAGCCTCAAACATCTTCTTTCTGCCCTCCATGCCGGACTTCTCCTCAATGTTCTTCCTCCAGTCACCGACATCACGGAGATCCTTCTCCTGGGGGAGGAATGGTTGCGTTGGTATGAATGGCGCCGGGGTAAGAACCCACCCGGCCCAGGCCCCACACCAGTCCACCCATGGAAACCCCTATGTCAGCTAGTGGAACCCAGTTCCACCCATGCTATACATCTTTTTAAACTGCACCCTCCTGTTTTAACATCATGGGTGCCAGAGAAGGAAATACTGAGCAGGAAGAAGAACATTATGGAGAAAGAGTCATTCTCAACCCTGTCTATCTTACAGGGAGGTGTGAGCCCTCAAGGGTGGGGGCAACTCCTGTTAGGGGGAAAAAGAGAGAGGGAAGGATACCTTCTCAGTGTCCTCCTTCTTCACTTGCTTCAGGTTGGCTCGGAGGTCCATGCAGACCTTGTGCTTGGAGCCCAGCAGGGCCCGCAGCATGGCGTCAGCCGACATGCGTACCCTGCGCAGCGGCGGCCGCTTGAACTTGCCACGCAGGTCAAAGAGTTTCTGGCTCAAGTCTTCCAGCTGGGGTAGATGAAATGAGGGGAAGTGGAGAGAGAGGGGGGCATGGGTTTAATGAGATGGACCCAAGCAGTGCAGAGAGGCATGAGGAATGGGCTGCAGACTCCCCTGAAGGATGGCTCCAGAGGAAACTCACCTCCTTTGTAGTCTTCTGTAGCTTCACCTCTGTGTCATACCTCTCCTCATCCACTGACTCTATCTTGGCATGAAGCTTTTTGCACAGCTCCTGGGAAGAAAGCAAAGAGGGATGTTGACTGCTAGGACCCACACATGATTCCTCTCTCCTGACCACTCTGGCTCTGAAAGCCCTCAGTCCAGAAGGCTAGATGGGATTGAGGTGAAGAGGGGCTTGTCAGATAGCTCCTGATCTCCATGCTACTAGCTGCACACAAATGCTGCCTCAACACATCATTTAAAACACATCTTTCCTGCCAGCCAGACCCCTTTTTTTTGGAGAGAGACCCCACCTGCCTCTCAAGCCAGCTGCATGTTCATCTGGCTCCAGGGTAACACAGGTGAGGAGAGGGTCAAGATGGGAAGGCCAGTCTAGATCCACCAGGCTGACTGATGGAGTCAAATATTTTCTGCTCCAGCACTGAAAGGTTTAAAGAAGCCTGTACCTGAAGTTCCTGCATGGATCCTGGGAGTGACAGAGGAGGGCAATGTTCTGCCAGGTAGTTTTGCTTCTCCACTTCTTTAGCAGCTGCTTCTTTTTCTATTTCAGTGACAGCAAGCTGGAGCATAGCACTCTGGAAAGCAGCAGGAGAAGCATCAGTGAAGGATGGAAGCAAGGAAGGAGAGTAGGGGGGTCACCAGGGGAGTGGGAGTCCTGATGGAGAGACAGCCTGGGGAGTTCCCATAAATACCACCATTTCCAATCAAGGGATAAGATAGAGACCCAGTAAGGAGTGGGGTGGGAGAGCTATGCTGTGCATCGTGGCCTCTTCTAGTAGGGAGAGTGCTGAGAGCTGGCTGGCTTGAGATGGGAGATGGGAAGGTTGGGACACACATCCCACAGCCACAGCAGTGCCACATACCTTCAGATGCTGCCGACGGGCAGTGGCTGCCCTCCTCTTTTTCTGCAAGTGGAAGAAAAGACAACAGAAAAGAAGGTTATCAGGTGCCCATTCCCCATTCCATTGCCCTTCCCCATGCAATGCCACAGTCCACCAAGGACCTGCAGCCCTGCCAGGGAGATTGCTCCATTGTGACACACAGTTTGTCCCCAAACCAGCAGCACTCAAGGAAGAGGCTCCCTGCTGAACCCAGCTTTGCCAACCTCAGGTAGCTAAAAACCTACGAAGTCCCTGAGGAAAAGATAACAAGGGTGATGAACTTGAAAACTTGTATAAAATATAGTTTCAAACTTGGCTTCTTGGGACTTTTAGCCTTTTCTTGATTTCCTCTTCACTCAGATGTGTTTTACACTGTGCTCAAGCTAATGACCCCCATGTCCCTAGGCACTCAGGAGCTGTGGGATATCTTTCTGAGCAGTCTAGGGCACGTGTCCTTCTGACACTCTGGTGACAAGGACAGCCAGGCAGGTGAAAACATGAAAGCTGTGCAATTTCTTGGAGCTGAAAAGACCCAGCACAAGTGATGCTGAAGCAGGAGTTCATCACAGCTGGAGGACAGACCCGACCACAGCCTGTCCTTCTGTCTCTGTCATGCTGGACCAGCAGCAACAGGACTCCTACTTACAAAAAACCCACAACTTCTGCATTTCAGCTGTTTCCTGAGCATTTCACCCAGAAGACAGGGCACGGCTGAGTTGGGCTGGCCCAGGGTAAACACATCTGATATGCTGAGGGGTGGGGAGTAGAAAGCAGCACTTGGGTGTGGGTCTGTGCTGCGAAGAGGAGGAAGTGAATAAGGATGTGCAGAGTGAAATGCAACAAAACCTGACATGTCTCACATATGTAAATGGTGCCAAGGCCCTCCTGACAGGGCTGGAGGGCTCTGCAGAAAAAAGGCACCCAGCTCAGAGATGCAGCACACTATTAACCATTAGACAATCAGATCCCTTGAGAGTTGCTAGTCCGGGGATTATTCTCCATGTAAAAAGTGGTACCTTAGCAAATAGTGTCCTCCCAGCCTTTTCTGGGAGGTCTGGGTTTGATGGGGAGTAAAAGAACATGTTGGTTACCAGCACCATTTTGTGGCATTTCTATGTGTCCCTGACATCCTCTTTTCTCTCAGTGAGAACAAGCTGGTGCTTGTGGTGTTGCAGACATATGGGGAGATGCCAAGAAGAAATGAAGGATGAAGCAATTTGCTAAGAGGAAATGTAGAGTGACAAAGCCACGAACAATCCTCCCACACCTTTCCCTGCATTTCTCCAGACACCCCCATCCCCACCTGGCTTTGCCAGAAGCCAGGGAAAACTTGCTAAGAATGCAATCTCCACCCTGCTCACACTCCCCTGGATCCAGGTCTCCTTGGGTTGCCTTTGGGAAGGGATTTGTCAGTGCTCAGTGGGTAGAAAATGAAGGGCTAGATGTGGGGAAGGAGGAGAGGATGCTAGGCCAAGGGCGAGATGGTGAATGGATGATGAAGGAGAGGCAGCTCTGGACCACTGCCTTCCCAGCACCATCTCGTGGCCGGCTGGGGAAGCAGGAATGGAGGGAAAAAGGCATCTAACTCCTTGCCAGGGGACAAAAAAAAGTCTCTCAAAAGGGATTTTTCTTCTCCTTCACGTGTTTACCAAGAGAAGTCAGCAAGAAAATAACCATGAGCCATTCTTCCCTCCCCCCCCCCCCCCCAGCAGCTGATTTTCCTAGGGAGGAACAGTGAAGCCAGGAGTGCTGCCATAAGCATTGCTAAAGGAAAAACCCCAGCAAAACACACTTACCTCTTCACTGTTCCGGAAAAGCAGATGGAGAAAGGAAAGGAAAGGAAAGGAAAGGAAAGGAAAGGAAAGGAAAGGAAAGGAAAGGAAAGGAAAGGAAAGGAAAGGAAAGGAAAGGAAAGGAAAGGAAAGGAAAGGAAAGGAAAGGAAAGGAAAGGAAAGGAAAGGAAAGGAAAGGAAAGGAAAGGAAAGGAAAGGAAAGGAAAGGAAAGGAAAGGAAAGGAAAGGAAAGGAAAGGAAAGGAAAGGAAAGGAAAGGAAAGGAAAGGAAAGGAAAGGAAAGGAAAGGAAAGGAAGGAAAGGAAAGGAAAGGAAAGGAAAGGAAAGGAAAGGAAAAAGGAAAGGAAAGGAAAGGAAAGGAAAGGAAAGGAAAAAAGGAAAGGAAAGGAAAGGAAAGGAAAGGAAAGGAAAGGAAAGGAAAGGAAAGGAAAGGAAAGGAAAGGAAAGGAAAGGAAAGGAAAGGAAAGGGGAAAGAGGAAAAAAAAGGCAGTTAGTTAGCATCCTAACTGGAAACAACACAGCATAAAAGCATAAAAGTTGGTGGTTGAACAAAAGTTTTTAAATGCCAACAGTATATTAGAGACAGAAAAATGGGAACTTACTCAGACATCTTGGTTTAGATGGTTGTGAGCCTGAAATGAAAACCAAGAGAAAAAGTTCACAACTTTTAAACTCACTTTTTTGTGGATTTAAAAGCAAAGCAAGACTCCTCTAGAAAATAAAAAGAGGAATAGGTCTGTACTTATTTCCCAACTTCACCAATTTTTCATCATATAGGGAACTAGGCTGCAGTTTGTAGATGAGAGGCAAACATCTCATAGCAACACAAACCACAGCATCAAGGGACTTATGGAAAAGACTAAATGGGGTTGAGACAGAAAAAGAGAGATTTGTGACAGTGATTCCTGCAGGTATGTTTCTTGTCTGACCCCCACAAAACCATTTTATTCAATAAAGGAAGAAAAGGCGAAAACTATTTGCAGTTTGCTGCTTCACTTTGCCATTCAACTTCACTTCATAAACAAGAAATATCCCAAAGCCTCCAAAGGGTCAGCAATGACCCCAGGTGACAAGGAAGGACTTCAGAGTATGCTGCTGCCAGTGTGTGCACTCCTGTGGGACAGGGGAGCCTGTTGCAGCAGCCTCAGCACAGCTGGAAGTTGTGGTTGAGTTGATACAAGCACAAAAAAATTCCCCAGGCAATCCCTTGCATTTGCTTTAAGTGGAAATTTTACACATACAACACAGTGTATTAGGGAAGACATGGAAGAGCACCTTTGCTTTGCTACAAATGATTTCCACATAAATAGAATTTTACTTTGCTATCGGAGCAATATCTACTTGCATCTCCTAAGCCTGTCCTTTGTAGAGTTAGACAAGGCAGCCGTCTGCAGAGCTGGGAGGCTCTGTCAGGAGGGGAAGTGTTAATGGGGGCTCATGCCCGAGGCAGGAGGCACAGCTCGCAGGGCCAAGGAAACTTTATCCTGGAAAATGTGCGGGCCCATCACATTACTTCAGAGAGGAGAGGCGGGGGGAGGAAAGTGCTTCTAAAAATGGCCAGGGAGCTGCAGAAGGAGCTGCAGCTGTCTCCTGGGACGGCAGCCTTTCGCCGGTGCCAACCCCGTGACTCAGGGAGGTGGCAGCGATGCAGAGCGCAGCCGCCGCAGGTGGTGGAGCTGCAGCCGAGGCCGAGGAACGCGGGCTATTTTCATTGACATCCCTGCCCCGCACACACGCTCCCGCTCCGGCCGCGGCAACGCCGCGGAGCCAAGGGGACAACGCCAGGCTGCAGCTCGCTGCCCGCGACGTGGGCTTCGAATCACCTGTTCTGCAGGGAGGACACCATAAATTTGGATGTCGGTGCCTGTCCGAGGGTGTTTTTGGGCAGGAAGGCCCGGCAAGGGCCGGGTAGGGAGCTGGAGGAAGGGGAGTAAGTAGGGAGTATAGCCGAGTCACCGCAGGAAAGGGTCCGGAATCCTATGGCCTTGCGGAGGTCAACGTTAGGCTCCACTTGCCCTCGCCACTCAAGCTGAGACCAGAACCAGCCAAGGCAGGGGAAAACATGAAATCAGAAAGAGAAAAGCTCACTGGAAGAGACAGAGTGAACCTTTCCAATGCACAGACCCTCTCCAATAAGCAAAGGATGGAGAAAGTATTATTCAAACCCCTGTTTCTCCCAGCAGGCCACCCCCACCTGGTATTTATCTCCTTAATACTCGGGTAAGTAAATCTGCTCCCCCATCACTCCCTAAGAGCAAGCTGGGTCATTAGGAGATATGCAAAAAGGCTCACCCAAGTCTGGAGAAAATCAGAGTCGTGCTGGCTGGACAGGATGGACAGACGAGCCGCAGGCAGCTGGCTGAGTAAGGAGGTATAAAAGGGCTTCTCGGCTGGCTCAGCAGAAAATCCACCTTCTCTTTAAGGGCATGGAGACCTTCTCAGACCAATGATGTGCAAGAGTCTGCTGTGCACCTCCCTTGGCTGGGGCAGGCCAGGGCGGCAGGAGAACAGGAGAGGGCAGCCCCCAGGGAAGGAGGGGTGGGGAGGAGGAGAACATCTTTTACCCGTGGGATCCAGAGGAGCTGGGGCGGTGATTTTCCTCAGAAATGCCAAGCAGGGAGCCCTCCTCTCCCTTCTCCTGTCACTAACCAGTCAAAATATATACGGCTTCAAATATGTAGGGAGCCCAGGCTCCTTGCACACAGCCATCCATCTGCAAGGCCTCTAATTAAAATTTCCCCTTGGATATACAGAGTGGTTTATCCATGGACAAGGGCATGACTCAATTTGCCTTCAAGGGCTTGGGAGCAACTCTGTCCTTCAGGAAGGAAGAGAGGAAAGAGTTTGCACCCCAAACGTCCACTGCTGACAGCATATGCAAGAGAAATCCCTTAATAAGCCATCCAGCACTAACATGCTTTTTTAACATCAATTATTTCCCTCACACAGTAAATACTTGTAGCTCTTCCCTGTGTGAAATTCAACACAACTCAGAGATTTTTTTTTTAAAACAAGCTGTGGATCTGCTGCAGCCAGTCAAGACTCAAATCCACCCAGGGGCTGGGCAGAGGCAGTGGAGCATGGGGGAGCAGCCCCACACTGACAGCAAGAAGGGTAATCCTCTCTGTGGGATGACCCAGACAAATATCTCCATGGATCTGAAGGAGATGCAGGTGGAAATGTGGCTGGAAATATTCCCCAGCCCTTGTCACAGCACATGTAAAGCATGTGTGTAGGGGATCCCATGGAGACAGGGACCCAAACAGCTCCTGCTCTCTTCCCCAAGGCCAGATTCCCCCTCCTCTTCCAGCCGGGGCGTTTTAGGCTGATTCAGACATGGCCCTGACAATATTTTGCAGGCGCCTCCCAAACATTATATAGGTAGTGGCAAATCCCTTGCTGCAGGCTTCCTGTTTCACCATGCTCAGCACCACACAAGTGGTGCTGCAGGTGCTGCTGAAGGACGAGCAAGGCCTTGCTATGGGCTGGTGTCTCTCGCAGGCATTTGCCATGGTAGCAGGTGGAGGAGGGAGAAACCCCTAGCGTGGGCAAGGCTGGGTGCCTGCCTGGACACACATATCCCACGTGGGATATGTCCCTTTGAAATGCTGCAGCTACGCATTCTGGCCTCTGCTGGCACATCAGGCCTCCAGAGAGCCACTCAGCTCTTGGTGGAGGAATCAGAACTGGGGGAGTTCTCCATTCAGAATTCCCCACAGGCAGGGAGTTTCCTTCAGCTCTGTGAGAGGAAGGCATCCTGGACCTCCTGAAGATCAGGCATGCAGCACAGCAAGTGAGATCTGCTCAGAATTTCAAGGGTGTGGTTATCACCTTGTGACAGGAAAGTGTTGGCCTGATATAGTGGAAGAATGAAGTCCAAAGAAAGAAGTCCCATGACCAAAATAAGTGTTTGTAGGATACAGGAGGAGTAGATGTTGAAGTGTGGTAAATAGCATGAGCAGAAGGTCAAGTCTCCAAGTCTGCAGAAGGCTTTCCATGGAAATGCCTTGCACAGGGGTTAAGCTGTAAGGCAGCTCTCCCAGAAAAAGAAAGAAGCACCAGACTTAAATGACATGAGGAAGAAACCCAGTGAGGAGAAGAAAAAATGGAAAAATAAATCCATGTCAAAGCTAGAAGCCATGGTTAACATCAGGAAAGACAGAAGTTTCCAAAGGAATTATTTAAGTATTTGAGTGATGAGAGAACAAGTTTCTTGCAAAAAAAGCTCAATGAAGGCATAATGAAGCTCCAGGCACATCCTTCAAAGAGTTGTTTGGCTCTGAATATTAGGTATTAGTGAGGTAATTAGGCAGGGACCAGAAATGGATGCACTGTTCATACTTGGGTACTTTCCTATGGATCATCTGACCTTGTTCCTTTCCCCAATTTCCCCCCACTTGAACTAGAGAAATGTACCATGGGTGTGGGCCACCATTCCCAGAGCACTTCCACCATCCTGCGAGGTCAGACAGAGGGAAGACCTGCGACACACAGGAACTTCTGCACAATGTTTTAGAGACTCAAGTGCAGCTCTTTTGGGCCAGGCTCCTCCACAGAATCACCATGTGGTAAAAGGATGAGGCTGATGAATCCATGCAAGCTGCTCCTCATGACACTCTCCTACACCTTTACACCTTACCTCCTCTTCAGCATCCCACAAGGATCAAGTGGAAAGGCACTAAGGAGTGACATGACACCAGATGATGCTATGCCTTATTTCCAAGGATGACACTGTTAGCAAAACACAAGCATGCTACTCAGCAGCAATGATCACAGTAAAAGTTCAGGCAAGATCACTGGGGAAACCTGTATTTGACTGCTCTTTGCTTTCCCAAAATCGCATCGCACCAAAGCAAA
Organism: Vidua chalybeata; assembly: GCF_026979565.1. Lineage (NCBI taxonomy): Eukaryota > Metazoa > Chordata > Aves > Passeriformes > Viduidae > Vidua > Vidua chalybeata. The sequence continues at coordinate 47,186,933 of NC_071535.1, read as the reverse complement.
AGCACATGGCTCCCATCCTGCCCAGGACATACCCACTCCCCTCCAGTGTGTCTCTAAAAGAGTTCCCCATTTCTCTACTTCTGCTGACAGCAACCCCCAGGAACTCTACAAAGGAAGGCCATCACTTTCACATCATTGTGCCAATGCTGTCCTACATCCCACAGCTACCTCCCTCATCCCACAGTCACCTCATTTGCCCATGAAATGGGATTAAGGTTTTTGGCTTTTCCTGTACAGGGCTGCTGCCAACAACACTGCCACCCTGTGCTGCACACCATTTAGCTCTATGCTATCTTCCTTGACAGGGACTGCTTCAGGCACATGATGTCGATGCCCTCAGGCTCCAAACCCACCAGCAGGTTCTGATGACACTCCTCATGTTCAGCAGATATGTCACAAAATCCTAAGCTGACAGCTGCTTCATGCTGTGTTTGACCATCGGCTACACAATGATGCACACAGGACCCTGGGAGAAGCCATCCCAGCAATGGATGAGGACACAATTCCCTTTTTCCGGTGAGACTTTGATGTCCCACAAACAGGGCTGCCCCATTCCATGACAGTCCCCATGGAGCAGAGCCCAGATGTCAGCCATGAGGTGTGAGCAGAACCCTCTCTGTGGCAGAGGTAGGGGATGAGACTCAGGCTGCCATCGCTGGGCAGGCAGCTCATGTCAGTGAAGCTGTCACTGCTGAAGCTGTCGGTGCTGTTCAGGCACAGCGTTGCCCACTGTCCATGTTCCCCAGGTGGATGCAGTCAGTTACCTGAGTGATGATGGGTCCTGTGAAGGGGCAACACACAGGTTTCTGACCAGTGGGTTCCTTGGGATGCAGCTTTTTCTTGTTCCTCCTGAGGGATCTCTTGGAGCTGGCATGTGGTGCAGAAGGCTGAAATTGGGCTCAGAGCCCCACAACAGCAGCAAAAAGAGGGGCAAGTGATAGGAGAGCTTGGCTTGAAGGGCAGTCTGCTGGAGAAGGAAGGGGAGGAGAAGAGGTGGATCTGTGGGCCTGCATCAGGGACACCATGTTGTGGATTGCCCCTCTGTTCTCAGCCTCTTCCATCTGCCAAACAGTATAAAGAAAAGGACTGGTGAGACCACAAAAACTCATCTCCCCAGCTGGACGAGCAAGGAGACATGCTGACCAATCTTGCTGAAGCAGTCATTGCCTCCTGCTGAGGGTGCTAAGTAGATTGACCAGGGTATCTTGCCACGTTGCAGGACTATGAACACCACATCCCCTCCCTTCTCTTCATTCACTTCACTTTAATAGTCAACAACTTTGGATAAGTGCCTGTAGGAACAACAACTCCCTATGGACACACATAAGTACTCACACATGGCTGCTTTTGATAGAAACACTGGCCTTGAAGAGAAACAAGGCATTTTAATGATCCCTTCCACTCCAAAGGGACACTCTTTGGTGTGGGCTTCCAGAAGAGTTTGCAGCTCACTGCAAGCTAGAGCCTGGAGGAAGGGCGGCATTTCAAAATGAAAACACAACAGGGTGAAGAGAGGCTTCAGGGAGAGGGCAAAAACCAGAAAACTCCTCTGGATGAAGTCCCTTCTGACCATGGTAGCACACAGGGGCTTCAGTCTCCAGTGATGGAGCGTCTGTGTTTCTAGCCAGGATCACTCGGTTCCCAGCATAGCCCTGGGCACAAACCTCACAGGACCAGAAGCCTTGGACTCTTCCACAGTGTGGCACTTCCTCCATGACTCCAGGCTGAGTTGGCAGCCCCCTGGAAAGTGAAGACCTCTGACAAGCACTGGTCCATGCCCAGGCCTTCAGCATTTAATGTGTACAGGAGGCGATCCCTCTGGAATTTCCACCCAGCTTGCCCCTGGATAGTATTACCGAAGTGACCCAACACCTGATCACAATCCTTCATGTGTATGCACATCCTCAGAGCCTGGTTAAGACAGGGTATGACCCAGAACGTGTCTGGAGAACAAGCTGAGACCTCTGTGTGCTCAAATGAGTAAGGCTGAAACACGTCTTTGCTCTCAAAAGGTCTTTCAGGCTCTCTGTGCCAAGACAAAGCAGCAGCAAGAACATGATGTTAGTTACAAAAAAGGCCATAGAGCTCAAGGAAAACTGATAAATCACAAAGCTTTTCTCTCCCCAAGGTCAGCAATTGCTCTACAAACCAGTAGCCATGCAAGGAATGATTCTCCAGAATTTATCCATTCCAAGCACACTGGCTTTTTGTAAATGCTGTGTGACCCCAGACACCTCATTTTACAAAAAAAAAGCTGTTAGCTGCAAAGACCCTTGGCAGCCTCACCTACCTGCACACATTGAGAAAGCCTTGGGAGAAGACAGCTGCAAGGAGATGGGCCTCTGGAAGCTCTACTAGAGGTGCTTCTCATTCAGGTTTGGCAACGGAGGGGATGAGCTCAGAGTAGGAGAGGGCTGCACCAGGAAAACTCAACACCCAACCATCTCTTGAGCATCTCTCAAGAACATCCCCAAAGCCAATTAATTCACAGAGTATCTGCCTTCTTTTATGAAGGCAGGCCTGAGTTTAGCACATGTGCAGAAGTTGGGAGTGGTGTGAGATGAGTGCATCCAAAGCAGAGAAACCTTCAGCAGAGGCCTCTGCAGGTATGAACACATCCTTTGTCACATCCAGAGTGAACACCAAAGCCAAGTGTTTTAACTGGATTGTGTTAAGTGAAAACCTTCATGCCAAGATTCAGGCTTCTAGGTCTAAACTGCTCTGACTTGTATGTAAAAGTTAAGAGGAAAATGCTCTATATCCAGGGCAAAACCAGATGCCAACTAGGCTGGTTTCCACATGAGACAGCCACCTCTTTTATGGGCACTGGGCTCTTCACCAGCTCTTCCAAGGGGGCAATGTTTCTTTTACTAAGTCAACAATGACTGATTCACAACTCAAACTGCCCATTTCCCACAGAGAGCTTTTCAGGCTCAGACAAGGACATCTGCAATGCCCATGCTCACAAGCAGGGTGATGAAACACTTGTTTGCAAACCCACCATCTTCCCAGATGCTGCTTACAGAATGTAAAATACGATATGGTTGTTTGCAGGTCAAGGCCTCTTTTCAGCTCAGTTAAACTCCTCTTCCTAACTGACTCTGTGCTTGTTTCTCCAGTTGAGTGGCAATAAGTGCCTGCAGGGTTTTCATAAGCTCTCTGTGAAGTCAGCAAAGCTGGTTGAGAAATTCCCATCTTGTTGACATGCAACAAGTAATCACTGATGGGTACCCATTCACCCAGAACGCTGAACTTCTTCAGGGAGCACTTTTTGCCCAGCAGTATGAAAGCTATGCAATCTTCATGCTGCTTCTCCTTTGGTTCCATCCTACCCAGACCAGAAATATGGAAAAATGAGAAGTCTGTTTTTTCAAAGTCTGCCCACAAAGTTCAAATCTGAACTTTGGGAAGCAGCTCTGTGCACCCATTATTACTCCTGTTTCTCAGACTGGACTGTCTGGGGCTTCTACCCCTCCCTTCCTGCCTATGGCAGGGCAAGGTGCATTGAGATGTAAAGTGGTCCAAACAATATTTCTGTATCCAGAAGAAAAACAAGCCCAACCAGGGGCAGGAACACTCCCAGACACAAGAGTCCCAGCAGCAGTCAGAGTAGGGGAAAGGGGCTGGGAAAAGGGAGGAAGAAAAAGGGGAGAAAAGCATAGGAGAATGAAGATAGAGAAAGGGAACTAGGGATAAGGATCCAGGAGCTGGAGCTCTTAAAAAATAAGCCCATCCATGACAAAAGTATATATTTTGCTCATAAAATTGTAAGGCATAAAGATGCTAGCTAAGGAATATTTATAAGGCAGGCATGCTTGCTCCTAGTGAGAAGAGCTTAGATGCTCTCCAGCTCTCAAAAACTCTAAGACTAGCCAAAAAATCTGTGGCTGGAGGACAGCCAGCCCATACCCAGGCTGAATGATGACAGCCCATAATGATTTTTGTTTCACTGCAGACGACTGGTGACAAGCACATATGAGGCTCAGCCTTCTCCTTGTGCAGCCCTTCCCTTTGATTTAAAAAAAAAAAAAAAAATCACTGAATGAGGGAATAATTAACTTTGGGAGGGACTTCTGAAGGTCAGAAATCTTGGATCTGGATGTAAATAATTGAGATTATAAATCTTAATAACAAACACCTCAATTTTCAGTGCTTCTTGTCTCTTTTATCAGACCTCTGCTTGGCCCAAGCCCTGCTTTTTGCCCTGCCGCTGACCTGCAGAGCTGCTAATTAAATGCAGAGAGACAAACTCCCCAGCCACCACCTGGGCACCTTGGATGGATTGGATACCTGCTTTTGCCCCCTTAACCACCAGCAAAACCCTCTTTGCCCCTGTGGTGCAGAATCAGGCAAGGGCTGGCTCTTGTCTCCTGGAAAAAGCCACTCAGACACTTCCAGCATTGCCACATGGCTACCAACGGGCTATGCAGCCATGAGAACGGGCTTGCACAGCATTACTGCTTTCTCTCCCTCTTGAACACGGGCTCCATCTCCAGAAGAAGAAATCTTGGCTGGTGAGGCTCTAACGGGGGCCACAGACCAGATGAAAGAGAGCCAGCTCATAGCACGTACTGCCCTGCCCTCTAGGTGCAGACACGGGAATACAGCACAGACAAAAGCTGAGGAGGAGTTGGTTCTCCCCCTCCTTTACTTCTCTTCTTTTCTCATCTTCCACCCTCCAAGTGCAGGAGGAGCATTGGTGAGGCAGAAGATGCTCAGACATCTGGCTTTGATCGATGAGGGACAACCACCCCCGCCAAGGCCACAGGGAGGTGAAAAGGAGATGGCTTGCACACGAGACAGGGCTGTCTGCCTCCCTGCAAATAGACTCCCGAGCAGGCTGTGCTCATTTGGGGTGAAATAAGGCATGAAATGAAGCCCACATCCACCAGCCCTGCTTCAAACAGCTACCAGCAGATACTAAGAGGATCCTGCCAGAGGAGGAGAGTGCTAAAAGCCATGCTGTAAGCACACAAGGCTTACTGAGAAGGAGAAATGATGACAGAGGAAAAAAGCAGCCTTGGTGGTGCATTAAAAACTGGAGCTGGGTGGAGAACATCCCCACCTGCTCGCCTCTCCCTCCTGAGCAAACAACTCGGTTTCCTGAGTTTTACTGCACAAAGGCTCACTCCAGGTTGCCCAGAGCCAGCCCAGCTGGGTGCTCACTCCTACATTCCCCAGCCTTTCCCCTAAAAGCACCATGGGCTTCCCTCTCCAGCTCTGCTCACCCAGCACTACGCTGGCGATCCAGGCACTGAGCAAGGCCAGAGCTGGAGAGAGAAGGGGCAGGCACTGGTATGGGGAGTAACATTTCTCAGGGAGGGGCTGTCTCTGCACCTTCTTCAACTGCATCTGTTTTGGGACTAATATGTACATACTTTTATGCCCAGTGCCATAAATTATGCAGTGAACCTCAAGGCTATGACTTCAAAATAAGAGGACTGGAAAAAGCACACACACACACAAAAAATAAGAACTGCAAGTTCCAAAAGCCCTTTCTGGATGCTGCATAGCCCTAAATCACCACAACAGTATCACCAAAAACCAACCTGGCAATAGATTTGGAACCACAAACCCAATTCAGAGATGTTTCCTTCTGCACAGCCTGTTCTAGGCTGATTCTAATGTTGAGACTGAAGGCTGAGGCTTTAAAATATCCCTTTACAAGTCTTTCTCAGGTGACTGATTTCCTCGTCTATCTCATTAGCGGCTGCCAGCAGATGCTGTTTCCCCAGCAGAAGCCACACTTCACTTGTTACAGTCACCTCAAAACCACCCTGTCATCTCTCCTCACAGCCACAGCTAAGCCTGGAGAATACTCATCAAGAGGCAGACACAGCAGCAGCTTTTTATGGGTAAACTCAGGTCATTAATCTCTATCGAGACTTTTCATAATCTTCCTCAGCTTCATGTTTGTTTAACTCTTGGGTAGTCACTCTGTGGAGCTCTGTAGAGCTCTCAGGTAATCACAAATTAACTGCTTTTTAATATTAATAGCTTTTCATTAATGTGCCAGGCTCTCTCCCCTCCAGAGTCCAGGCAATAGCTATTAGCACTGAGCCTGCAGCTCCCTGTGGTGAAAAGGATTTTCTTCTTTGGGGCCAAAATTCCACAGCATGAGCCCAGATCTTGTGTTCTGCGGCTGTTTTGTAGCAGAAGGATTTTAGAACAGGAGCAATTCCCAGTGCAGGGAGCTTCCTCCTGCAGATGGCTCACAGAAGCTGCTCTGGAGTCACCCCAAACTGCAGCATACTCAAGGGCATGTAGCAGCACCACTCCGATGCCCTCATCCTTCTAGGAGAGATCTTTGCTTACATAGCCCCAACATCAATGCCCCACAAAGCAGGGTGGGGCAGGACATGTGGCCACAAAAAACCTCCCAGATTAAACATGAAACCTGTCCAGAAGAGACGTGACGGCTGCAAGCCAGCCTTTACCAGGGTGGTGTGATCACAGTGTGAAAGCAAGAGCCTCAGCCCCTCCACCCTGGCAGGACCTCTAGGTGCCAGAGGTGCAAACCTTGCTGTGCCACTCCTGTAGGACCATGTGAGGTGAAAGGAGCTGACACTATGCATCTTCATCTGTGTGGTGCATGGGGATGGCCACTGGTGAGTCCCAGAGCCTGAGTCACATTTTAGTGTGCACAAATCATCATGGGCTGAGAACGGGCTAAGTGTGAAGCCACATTGCTTCTCATTTAGCCTCTAGCCAGGACACAGAGCACACATTAGAGAGGCACTAAAGAGCTAGTTCAACATCTCCAATACCTTCCTCATCCACCTGTATTCCTTCTCTCAAGCCTCTTATGTTCTTCATTATCTTGGTCTTGTTTAAAAGCCTTCACAGGAAACATGAACACACTTCTCACCAAGTTATTCACAACTAAAGAAACTTCCCACCCATGCCACCAGCACGTTAACCCTCTGCTTTATAAATATCAGTGGACTCTGTTTTGCATGAGCCTGAAGCTCTGTGTATTTCCCCCCCACCCCAGACCATGAGCAGTTGGGATGAGCTGGTTCCTGTGCCCTTGACATCCCCACTAGCACCCTCTGCTCCACGTCCAACCTTGCCCTTGGATGCCAAGCTGCCCTGTCCCAGGTGCAACATAGAGCATGAGCTGCACCAGCAGCCAGATGATCTCTTGGCCAGAAGGAGTCCCAGTCCCCTCTTTGCTGACAATGAGCTGGGACCAACATGTCTAGAGCTTGCTAAGCAGAAGCCCCTCACTCTTCTACAAGCCCACCATCCTGCTCCCTGGGTGGAGAAGGAGACCCCTCACTATCTGGAGTGCAGGGGCAGCTTGAGGTGGGACTTCAGTCCCAGGGCTTTGTCCACCACCTCCGGGGGCTGCAGGATGTGCCACTGGACGAGGGGCCGGCATGGGTTGGACAGCATGTCGGACCAGTGCCGCAGCTGGTTGCCTGTAGCTCGGCAGCCGATGAAGAGTTTGCCAATGGGCTCATTTTTGGTCACTTTGTCATGATCCCAGACAGAGATGACCACGTCCACATTCTGGGGGGGACACAAGAAAGAGGGTCAGTGGGAAGAAGTCTGCTGCAGTGGGGACCTGCTCAGGGAACTTCAGGGAAACCCACCTGGATCTGACTGAAAGGCACCTCAAAAACAAACACCTCGTTGAAGTAAGGGCTTAAGGTGTTTTTCTTCACACTTGTCCTTTTTTTCTTCCATTTCTTTCTGTTCAGTATGAGATGCACCTTGACAAAAGGATCTGAAGAGAGAGAGGGCACATCTTGCACAAGTGACAGTTTTTGACTGAAGAACTCAGCCACAAAACAGCTTTCCTGAGCCATTCCCAAGGAGACCATGGCATCCCACTTGTCACTACTCATGGTGAGACAGCCATCTCAGAGCTCACTTCCTCCTGCCAAGCTCCCTGTACAATCCAGCCATGACATCTCCTCCTGAGAGATACCTCCAGTACGGCCCAAAGCTGGAGTATCTGTGCTGCGGGAGGCTGGGAGTCAGCCAAGGGGTGATATATGGTGGTCGCAGCAGGAAGCGGGTCTTAACACCAAGAGTTTTCAAGGCTTTGCAGCTCTTGGTGCCACCACTGAGGCCTGGGCAGGAGTAGGAAGGTCTGAGCACAAGCAGCCCCCACTGACCTGAGAGTCCATCTGAGTCCATCCGCTTCAGCTGCTTGGCTTCCAGGATGAGCACTGTCAGCTTGCCAGTGCTGGGGACGTAGCGCAGCGAGAAGCAGATCTCACCCAGATGCTCTTCCTGATAGAGAGATGCCACTAATTAGTACCAGGCAGAGGAGCCAGCTCACCTGAGGCTGGAGCACCAGACTGGCCCCAGATTTCCTGAGTCACCCCCACACTCATGCTTGCCCCTAAGGACTTGCTGCTTGGAGCAGTGGCAAGCCAAGCAACTCCCTCCCAGCAGTTTCCCACCCACCAGGACCAACCTCCACTTTACTGGCCACCACCAGGTCACTCCACTGCTCGATGACATGCTGCAGGTTGACACTGGCCAGGGGCAGCCGAACCTCACCAATGATATCATGCTTGGAAAAGCGGTTGAAGTCATAGATCTGCATCACCAGCGTGGATTTAGACACCTCAGCCTGGGGTACCTGCAGGAGAGGATCCAAAAGCCTGGACTCACTCCTCAGTGGCAGCCCTGCCCCATGAGGGTATTCGTCTCTCACATTTCCCAGTCCTGACTGCACAAGCAACTCCCAGTCTGGAGAGTTTTTTGCCCAGGGAGCAGTGTCTATGCAACACTCTTGATGGGATCAAAAAAACATCATTGGCTTTGGTTTGTACCTGGAAAGTGAAGGTCTCATTGAAGATGGGGTTCAGGGTCTTGCGGTAAACCTTGGTCTCATATCTCTTCTTCATATCAGACATTAGGTAGACAATCACATATGGGTCAGATGTGCCTCCACTGTCCATGGCCTTCAGCTCAGCTGCCTGCTTCACGCCAACTTTCAGCTGGAGAAGAGTGAGGCACAAGGTCACTGGGTGGAGAAGGATAGGGTCAGACAGCTGGGGGCTCAGTGGGAAGTGAGTGCAACAGTGAGGAACATCTTGACACCATGCAGACATGAGAGCTAGTGGGCTGCAGGCAGGTGGAAGAAGGCACATCCACCTCAGTGAGCAGCAAAAAGTGACCATGCAAGAGCATGGCTTTTTCCCTGCTGTGCCATGGCCATGAATATCCCCACCTCCTGCATGCGGAAGTTGTACTCCAGGGAGTACTGCAGCTTTCCTCGCCGCTTCTGCTCTACTTCCCGCTCCAGGTCCTCCATCTCAGGCTGGACCTGTGGCAGAGAGCAACACTCAGCCATGTCCCTGCCATGCTGTGCTCCCACCATCCCTGGGGCTGGGCAGTGCAGCAGCAAACCCCTCAGAGGTGAGGGAGGTGGGATTGAGGGGAAGGTAGGACGCACAAGGTTGATCGTGGTGGAGTTGCTGATGGTGCACAAGCCGATTCTTTCCTTCTTCTTGGGCCTCCTCTTTGTACAACAGCACTTGACAATGCAGATGAGGAAGAGAAGGAGGAGAATGGCCCCTGCCACAGCCATGGTGATGAGCGTCCATTTGGGTACTGGTGTGATGTTCAGGGAGCGGAGTTGGATAGAAGAATTAAAACCAAGCAAAACATACAGAGTGCATTTAAACCTCTTCTCGGTGCTTCAGCATTAAGGAGTTGTACTTTCAAAATTGCCCCTAGAATCCTGGACAGGCCCCATGCAGGGAGACCGAGGCTGAAAACCATTCCCCAAATGGGTAGCAAAGATATCCTCTGCTCCTGAAGTAGTGTGGTACTACTCTGCAGTAATCCCACCCTGATGGAGCCCACTAGAAAATGGAATTGAAGGGAGAGTGAAGTGAATACACAGCCTCAGAGTCCAGCAGCCCTACCACGTAATGCTGCCTGGGAGAGGAGGGCAAAAGACACCATACTCACAGGGGATCCAGCTAAGCCAGCTGTCCAGGGAGCCTGGCCAAGCTGTGGTGGTGATGCTGCTGTGTGGGGAGGCTGTAGTCCTGCCTTTCCTGGCTGCCACTGCCATGGCTAATCTGGGGTGAACTGGGAACACAGGCAAAATTAACAGGGTGGGGATTTCTTCTCTGGTAGCACTGTGCTGCCCGTAGCCCAGGGCTCTAATGAGAGCAAACACAATTAAAATATATAGCTCAGGTGTGGTAAGCAATTAGAGACTGGCCACATTGACAATGAGATGTGAAATGGAGCGGGAGGGAGCTGCTGGCAGGGAGGGCTCTGTGCTAGCCAGCCCCTCCCATAAACCTTCTCCTTCATATCTTTGCAAGTCTGCCTGCTGAAAGTGGAGAGGTTGGGAGTGTTTTGAGGAAGTTTTGAGAAGAGGAATCACTTGGCTGTAGGGGACAAAAACCAAGAGCTATTTTGTGCTGGCTCCTCCCCGGCCAGGCAGAGTGAGCTGAAAGGTTTGCTCAGCTCCAGGAAAGCCCCATCATCAGCTAACACCCCTTTTTGGCCATTTTCCCTCCTGTCACAGGGCTGAGGAGCAGTAAGGTTGGCTTCTGGGCTCGCAACAGGGCCTGGTGCCCTCCTTGCCGGTGGCAGTGCTGGCACCAGGCTGGGGCCACACCGGCTCAGAATCTTTCGGTGAGCTTGGCCTATGCAGGTGGGCAATGCTGACACAGCCTGAGGGAAGGCTTCAAATTTAAAGCAGGATGATTTTACAGCGTTGCTTTCCCCACGGCAAAGCTCTTATTCTAGCATGAATACTTCCTCATAGCCAAATTCCTTTTGCATCAGCGGGACAGGTGTGCCCAGAGCCATGCTGCATGGTGAGCGGGTCTGCAGCCACCACAGCACAGGTGGCACCCAGCCCCGGTGCCCGGGCTGGCAGGTATGTGCCTGTGGCTGCCAGCCTCCTGCCCTGCATTCCAGTGGGTGCCTGCTCAAGCAGCCAACTCCACCTCACTCTGCCTGCACCCTGCCCATACTCTGCCCATCCCAAGGTTCTCCTTGCATGGGGATCTTCCTGGGGAGGAGGAAACCACGTCTGAACTTCCCTTTGCTGAGCCTGCAAAGCCAGCAAGCAGCCTTTCTTTTTCCAGCAGTGTACTTTGCTGCATGTGGGCAGGGGGCTGGAGAGACGTGGGAATTGCTGTCAGCCCTGTGGCGTCATTGCTGGGACAATGAGGTGCGGGTTAAATTACTTGTCCAGGGCCACCTGGGACTTCTGTGTCATTGGACACCCAAAGCATCGCTCAGGTATTTTAGAGATGCCAGGCTGCAGCTTTGGAGTGAACAGTGGACAGGATAGCACAGGCAAGCAGGCATCCATCCAGCACACAATTAGGAGTGCCAGTACATTTTGCCTGCCACAGGCTGTGTCACATTAGTCTAACACTGACCCTGGTTTAAAAAAAAGCCTTTATCCCAACCCCAAAGAATGAACCGAGCCACCACCTTGGGAACGATGGGGACTGGGCTGGACTGTGTGCTGCGGTCTGGCACAGGAGACATAGTCTCAATGGGCAGTCTACTGGGAGCATCGAGCATCCATATTCCTGAAAAAGGGGCTGGGGGAACCCTGACTCTTGCTCCCACCCTGTGCTGACTGGGTTCCCAAATCCAGACTTACCGACAAGTATCCTTCCCAGCATCAGCCTCCCCTCCGGGCTGCGCAGGCTCCAGTCAAGCCACCACATGTGGCAGGGGCATGCTGTGATCTGAGATGGGAGCCCACTGAGCACGCAGCTGAGGGTGCAGAAGGGATGGTGGCTGCACTGCACAGCTGAAACTGGAAAGTCTGCTTTGCCAGCTCAGAAGCCGGGTGGCCCCAGCAGCTCTGCTGGCCCCACCTCACTGCTGATCCAAGCAGTGTTCATGCAGGCAAAAAGCCAGCGGGGAACTCCCTGCTGGACCGGGAAGCAAAACCTGCCCTCCTGCCTGCAAGAGGCTGGAGGGCATTGCTGCCCAGCTCCATGCACTGGGAAATTTGCTTCTCCAAGTTATCCCTGCAGCGATGCTGGGCTGGACTGTGTGGCTGCAGGCACTTAGCAGAAGGGAATGGACACTTTCAAGGGGATGGGTTCATGACTGCATCCATCCCTGGTGAGCTCTGCACTTGAGAAGCCCAGCTCCTTGGCCCACAGGGCATGCACAGTGTGAGGGCCTGTAAAACATGTGTGTGGATGAACAGGAATGCTCTGCTGCAACATGGCAGGGAGGACAGACAGGACAAGGGGATACTGCTTGGGTGGTTTCATCCTCCAGCACCAACAGCAGCACCAGGCACACAGCCAGAAGCAATTTCACAGGCTTCAGCTGCATTAAATTTATGCTTGTAAACTTCTTCCCTTGTTGCCAATTCAGCAAAGTCTGCCCAAAACCTGCCTTATTGCCACGTAAATTTGGGGTGGTGTCAGCAGCAGGGAGCAATACCGCAAAACTGCCAGTGTCTAGTGGCTGATGTAGTGATGGGAGGAGATGCCCAGAAACCAGACCTGTCCCAGCTCTGTCCCACCACCCTAATTCACCAGTCCTTCCAGATTTTCACATGGCCACAAAGGCGTTCCACAGCAGGTGCCTAGCCACAGCTAGGGCTATCCCTCAGCCACCCAAAAAAATAGCCACACTCACAAGGGCCTTGCACTTCTGCTGCTCAGAAAAGCACCATATCCAGGAGCAGGAGATGCAGGAATGATGCTGCAGCAAACCTCTGGGGGAACCTTTTGCTCTAAATTGGAAATCCCAAGGGATGCACAAGAGAAATGCATTATGAGGATGGGGGAATAGGGAATATTAAAATCCTCCAGGGAAAGGGGGTCTGCATATGCACATAAAAGCTGAGCACACAAGTAGCCTTTTCAGCAGGTTGTTTGCTAGAGACAGCTAAAAGAGAAGAGATTCAGATCTTAGGAAGAAATTCTTTACTCAGAGGGTAATGAGGCACTGGAACACGTTGCCCAAAGAAGTTGTGGCCTCATCCCTGGAAGGCCAGGATGGATGGGGCTCTGAGCAAGCTGATCTGGTGCATGGCATCCCTGCCCATGGTGGAAGGGGTTGGAACTAAATGATCTTTAGGACCCTTCCAACCAAAATCATTCTGTGATTCTATGATCTCAGTGAGACTAAGCTGCACAGGACCCTGGTGGCTTCCCACATTTTGGGAGGAGATTTGGTGATCCTGGTGATAACCTGGTGTCATGCAGGGGGACAAGTGCTCAGCCTTAGTGCAGGTGAGTTTGGTCTCATTGGCAAGAGCCAGGCTGGGCAGGCTGCTGCAATGGAACTTGTTCCAGTAGCAAGGCAAAGGAAAAGCTGCAGGATGGTCCTGTGTCAGCCCCCCTCTCGTCATCCTCTCCCCACCACATCCCCAACAGTCACATTCTTGGACAGAAAAGGGGTGTTGAACTATCTTGGCACCATGAGCCCGACAGGGCTGGGTGCCACACAGCCTACCCAGAAAAGTAAAATCCTAGTCCCAAAATCAACCCTGCCCAGGACAGCATGTGAGACAGGGCTTTCAGAAAATTAGGGAAAAGAGACCCAAAACCATTAGAGTAAAATTGCAAACAAGCTGCACCCAGCCACACTCTGCACCTGCCTTTGCTCCCGGCATCCCTGCATACACCACGAGTCACTCTCGACCAGGTACCCCTATTTTTTTCGGTCAAAAATACAACCATTCAGGGGCTGGGAAATGAGAGGACTAGAGGCATGCTATAAATACTCCAGCTGCAGAAATAAGACATCACGGCTTGTGGACAGCGATCAGCCACTAAGCACAAGCACCGAGAGGGCTCCGGAAGCAGGAACAGCGCCGAGTCCCCTCCGCAGGGTGACCCCGGCTGTGACCGAAGCTAGGCCTAGGTGACCGTGATCCTGTGCAATGCCAGCTGGGAAATGCAGTCTGGCCCGGGCACGACGCCAACCAGCTGTCTGCCTACAAATCCCGGCTCCCGCCTGGTTCCTGCAGCGCGGGCGGGGGAAATGTAAACAGCGGCGCCTTGGGCAGGGTGGGGATGCTGCTGCTGGACGGGCTGTGTCGGGGAGCAGAGGCAGCGCTCGTGGTGAGTGTGGGCTTTTCTCTCTAGCAGAACCCTGTCTGTGTGCAGGGCGTAACATCTGCTCCCTGCTAGGCAGCCGTAGGAAGAGCTGCGGGGACCAGCAGCACCCGTCTGGAATGTTTTCCTGCGGTTTCGCAGCGAGGCGTGTGCCTGTGCAGATCCGTGTGTCTGATGCGAACAGCGCTGCGGGTTATCGGGGCAGGGAGATGGAAAGGAGAAGTGGAGCTTGGTTTGCAGTGCTTGGAAGAGCGAAGCAGAAATTAGAGGTGGATTCTCCCACCAGGAAGGGCTGTTCAGCTCCGTTGCCTCCTTGCATTTAATTTTGACTTTCAGAGAATACTTGGCTGGGATTATGTCAGAGGAAAGCTTCTGCCTGCACAGCTGGGGTGGTGTTTGCCACCCTCTCTGGCAGGAGACCCCTTCCCAGCATGGGGTGGAGGAAGCAGAGGGATGCTCAGCATCTCCTGGCTTTCCAGGCAGCCCTGGCTGGGGCAATAGCCCTGCTGCAGGACTTTCTACTCCTCGGGCAGTCAGGGAGTGCACTGAGCCCCCCATGGCAAGGCTGTGGCTCTCAAGGCTGGCATCAGCCAAGTGTGTTGCCTACTGGCCCAGGCAACATTTTGTAGTCCCTGAACAATAAACATGAATTAAATAAAACTGGGGCAAAAGACAGGTCTCTGTGGAGACCCTGACTTGTCCTTTACACTGCATGTTGGCTTTGCTCTTCGCTTGCCCAGCCTCCATTCCAATAACCAGGTAGGGCCTGTCTGGCTCACAGGGCTATGGAGGGGCAGACCAACCCCATCGCAGGGGTCTCAGCCTTTATGCAAGCCCTCACCACACACTTCTACTTTCTCTGGCCTTTTACAGCTGCAAATGAACTGCTGATGGAGTGAACTCCTTCATTTGTAGATACAAATTCACTATTCAAGCAAAAGTGGCAAAAAGGTTGTGAACTAGAAACCTACCTATAAGATCTAACCTACTGTGGCTTTTAAAGACAGCCTTATTTTGCTTGGAAAAGAGCTCTAAACATCTTTCAGCAGTTCCGCACAGAGTTTTTCTCTTTGAGAAAAACGAAAGCAGTGATCTGTGTTTGAAAAGCCACTTTTCCACCACATTTAGTTGGAACTACTAGAACAGTTTTTCTTGGCACAAAGCTGCTGTCGGCACAAACAGGTTCATTTGGGCTGCTGTATTTGGTGTGTAGGATGTTTCCTGTCTCCTTTCCACTCTTCCCCCTCTCAAGAATGAATATAGATTGGCTACATTATAATCTGTCCGTTTAATTTTATATTTTCTCTTAAAGGCTGAGAGTTGAAGATGGCAGAGCTGGAAAGCACAGTCATAAACACCAATGTAAAACAGGTAAAAGGCTGTCCATTGCAAAACACACATGCTGTATTTCCAAACTAAGTTTTGAAATGCCACCACAGAAGAGAACACACCACAGCCCAGAACTGTGGTGGCCTGGATTGCTCATGCCTGGGTTTTAGCAGAAGTGGCTGTCCCACGGCTGCTGGGCACCTGGTCCCAGTGAAGTCCATGTGATTTCCAGTTGCTTGGACTGGGCACGTACATTTGCTCACACTTAAATTTTGGAGCAGCCAGGGAGAAAGCAGCAGCTTCTCTACATACACAGAGACTTCATTCAACTGTCCAGAACAGACAAAACCAAAGGGTAGTACCACCAGTATGTGCAGAGAAACCCAGCATAACTAGATGACTGTGGCTGTGCTGTCCGCACAGAGAACAAAATTATGGAGCAATCCCCTCTGAGCTGTGCTTGGAGCATGTGGCACTTATCAGACATGTTAGGGTTTCACAACTGCCAGCCCCATCCTTGGTAGCCTGAAAATGAAGACTGGGT